>NW_004524637.1:5559980-5586281 GCF_000260255.1 Octodon degus
AAAAAAAAAAAAAAAGAAAGAAAAGGTCCTTTAAAGACTTCTCTAAATACAGTTTCTCTAATGGCAATGAAACACCCATCTCTGAGAAAACAAAACAAAAAGAGGGGGATATAAATGAAGGACCATTTTGTAGTGAAAAAATATATATGTATATACAAAATAGTAAGGATAGATATACAGCTACTTTTTCTTAGTTCAGTGAGAAGAAAGATTTGTACTGATATTGTTTAGACAAGAGATCATGTCTGTGTCTTGTATTCTGAATACTATGAAGACAACAATATGCAATGTATTTATTGCAACTGTCCTACTAACATGTTTTGAAATTGTCTCATTGCTATTTCTTTCTCATTAAAATTAATAAAAAAATTAAAAAGAAAACAAACAAACAAAAAATGTGATACCTCAAGTAAAGCCAGACTTCCCAAAAAAGCCCTATGCATATTTATGATCAGCCAAACCCAAAAGCAGAACACTGGTACTTTTGGTAGGCCTACTTCCTTCAATGGTGATTTCCTGAGAGTAATTTCACCTCACTTAAATATTTTGGCTTCAAAATCAGTGTGACCAACAATGCTCAATGCCTTGACTGATGGTTTCATAAGCATCCTGCTCTCCTTCTGTGCCCATTTAGATTTTTTTCATTATGATCTCAAATTCACGTGAGCTATTGCAATCATTTTGGTCTATATTAAAGCCTACTTTCATAAGATTCCATAATTATCTCCACCAAACTCTGCTCAGCTCCATCTCCTGTCAATCTCTGAGCTCTGGGTTAAGCAAGCACTAAATAATATTGTCTCTATGATGCCTTTGTAAGTCATTAATTTAATCATTTGAGGTGTCTTCAAAAGCCTATTTTGATTTCCTGATAACTTTACCTATGATTTCCTTGAATAAAAATGAACTTTTAACTGCTTTGTTTTGGAAAAAGTATTCATCCTATTCATCCTTTAAGTTTGACCAGAGGAATGGCCTCCTCTGCAGTCCTCTTTCTGACCCCAGCTTTTGCATAACACTGGACTTCATGTATTCCTGGACAGCTGGCTGTATCACACCCTTGTGAGTGTTCATTCACCTGGTAGCTCTCAAACCGGACCACAAGTCCTCTACGGTAAAAATGCACAGGATCTGGTGAGTGCAAAGAGCCTAAAGAATCTTTTAGAACTGATTAATAAATAAGCAAAGTCACTTTAAAATGTCAGTAATTCCAAGCAGCAGCATCGTTGGCAAGTCTGACTGTAAAGATTCTGGACACAGAATATTTTATAAAAAAGAGACTATTTTAAGGAAATAATTTGATTATGTTTAAACATGTCCATATATGGTAAGATAACACTAATGGGTAATTTTTCTGGTTTTTTTAGTACATGTCTATTGTGCACAATGTTTGAAGTCCTTCTTGAGAATAAGAACTTGCACATAAAACATATTAAATTCCTTGTATTCACCCCAATGCATTTTTCAGCAACACCTGAGAAATTAGCTTTCCACATTACAATTCAAATTCATGGACAACACGTAGAGACAGAACCCTTCATTTTCTTTGCGTGTCACTTTCAAATGCATTCATTTTACATGCATCCCACAACCTTAATGATGGATGTGAAAGTAGTTCTTCAACATTTTTATACAAGAAGATGTCGTTGAATTTTACAAAAACTCACATCTCAGTAGAATAGTTCCACACAAACGGAATTTTGTCAGAGTTACTTTCCGTTATTCCACTTGGTCTAATGTGCACTACGTGATGAGCATATTTATAGCATGAGGAAAAACAGAAAGGATAAATAGTGCGCTTGACTTTGCAAAGGGTTTAAATCTTCAGTGACATCAGGTACAGATCTCTTTGGAAGGTCAGCTATTTCATAAAGCAGATCCAGTAAGGGATTAAGGCAAAAAGGAAAAACCTGAATAAAACACTGAAATAATCTATTGCAATCATTAACTGAGGCTTGTCAGGTTGCTGAAGAAGTTGCCTAAGTGCCTGAAGAGTTCTAACCTAAGAAATTGCTCTGAAATAAAATACCATCCCATGTTAGGTTAGTTTTCTTTTGAGCGGGTCAAGATATTGTTATTCAAGGTGCTAAGAGAAGAATACTTAGCGCTGCATGGACGAGATAATTCACCTTATTTCAGTGAATATTTATTTCAGAAAATAGATTTTCCATCTTTTCACTAAATGAACAATTTAGCCACTATCTTTTTCTCTGCATCTTTTTCAATAGTGTGGTTATCAGCACGTAAAATAGATTGTATGATCACCATTTCTACTTATATATTCAAAATAACCTCTTAGAATGTCTCTGAGCATGCATAGAAAGTAAAAAAATTACCTATGAAAAGGGAGAGTTTAGTTTTTCTTTTCTTCCTTGGAAACCATGGAAACTTTATTAAGTTTTTTGAATTATATTATAGCTGTCATCCAATCTGGTTATCTGAGTACCTGGCCTACTGAGGGTATTTAGCATTTTTTGCATTATTTATTTGAATTCTCTCTATATTTATTGTATCCATATTGTATTTCTGTTTAATCGATAATTATAGTTTGCTTTATAATTTTTATGTACCTGAATTGTTATAATACACATATTTTAATAAATCAAATGAAAAATAAAAGGTGATACTACCATTAGCTGCCTCTACTGATCTTATATTTTACAGTCAAAAATTTTTGTAGAACTAATTTTATCAGCAAATGTTTTGTTCCTCCTAAAAAGAGCATAATAATGTGAACACAACTCCATATTTTCAGAAATCAAGAAACTGGTTGAAATAAGTGAAGAGCCAAAATGAAATTCGATTAACATTTCCTCCAATTCTAAAAACTCTTTGGAAGTAAGGATGAATTATGCGCCAACTTAGAAACAGTCTTGGGCAGCATTCCACCAGCCCTCAGAACCCATGAATATAAACTCATGCCTCCCTGTTATTAAAACGTAGATGTTATCTTGATGGGAAAGAATATGGCAGGAGTGTACTACACTTATAACTCATTATACAAGCCCCACCCTTTCCTGTGGAATCTTTTCAGTGAAAACCTCATCGTTCACTTATAAATTCTAGATATACAGATGCATATGTACATATGCTGATATTTCTGAAGATTTCTTTAGAGTTTAGGGTAAGAGAATGAGAAGCCCATTATACCTGTATTATTAGTGTCATTTTTAGCATTAATTTTATAAATGTAGTCCAGTTTTATATTTCTGAATTCTTAGTGTGGAGCTGTAGCTTCTTTTCAAATTATTAGCGCAATTTAAAGACTCAGCTTGGGTGTTATTCTTCTGTCTCATGGACAACGCCTAATATTTGCATAGCAATTCAGCAAGTCACCTGCATGCCCTGAACTGTTCACAGGAGTGGCCAGTAGGGTGGCACCACTGCTCAGCAGGGCAGCTGCCCTCACCACAGCAACTTAAAGCCCATCTTGTTAGGAATTCTGTCCCTCGGGTAGCCAAGGATACCGAGCACGGTAGAAGTAGATATGCTGAGGAAATTCACTGGCTGCCAGTGGTGAAGCGGCTCCCAGCTAAACATTCAGGGACCTCCAGGTAGGCAGGTACCTCCACAGGGGCAGGAGTTGTGGCTACTGATTGTCCCCAGAGCTGGTCAACATTGTTATAGCTGTCCTCAAGGCTGTGAGTGTGTAAAATCATCCACAGTGATAAGACCCAGACTCTAAACTATAATAAAATTTTAATTTATGTCCTTCCTTGCAGTTCAGATCCTTCTGTAAATGTAAATATTAGACAAAGATATAGTTATAGATATAGATAAGATATAAAGAAATATAAAGTAAATAATATATACTATATACAGTATGTAGTGAAATTCCACAGTACACTAGCCTGTGTTAAGTAGTATTTTCTCTTAATTTCCATTTTTCTTTTTTATTACATTTCTAAGCGTTTTGAAGTGATAATTTAATTCTTAGTTAAGGCTAAAATCTGAAGAACTACGCTCAGCCTTTGCTAGAGCTTAAGCGCAGGTGCTTCTCCCGAACGAAGGGCACAAACACCAGAAGCCTGCACGCCCCCCACGACCCACGCACGGAACCCTCGCGCATTAACACGCAACCTCCCTAAGTCACCGACATGCATGTCACACAGAGCGGAAGGCTGCCACTCGGGCAAGTAGATGTGAATTGAAAGTCACAAGTCTGAGCTTGAAAACCTGTTCCTGAAAGCTATTCATGGGACCCGCAGACCCTTGCTACTCCGCTGTGAAGAGGCTGACCCGCCATCCGAGTGCCACCCAGCTCCGCGCAGGGCCAGCGCGTGCCAACTTGGGTGACCAGAGGCCGGCCCTGGGAAGGCTCCTTCCGGAGGCCCGAGAGAGCGAGGCGCGGGCGAGCTGCCCAGCGTGTGCCCCTGCTGAGTGCACGCTGCCCCGGGGACCCAATCCGGACAAACGGTAGTGTGGACACCATTCCTTAGCACCAGGACCCCGGTACTTAGCATCATTCAGAGCCCAAATCTGAAGTGACCAAAACCAAACCTTTATTTTTATATCTGTATAAAAGTGACCCAACATGCCCACCAATCGTCTTTTGAAAAGAATCATGCTATACATGTGGAAACTACATCTGATGGCTGATGTGTGTATGGACGCCCTGGGCGTCTCACTGGGCTTAATTACAGAGAGCTCCTAGAGGCAGACTTTAGGATAACCTCTAGGTGTGGCATGGAGCAGTGTTAGCTTTTGCATGTACGCACTGCACATCTGTCTCATAAAGTAGAAAACAGGGAGCATTATTCAGTGAAATTAGGTTGCGTCTATCCTTTCCAATGGTGTCAACCTCAATGTTGTCACCCTTGTTCTCAGACTTCACAGTTTTGGTACCCTGGCTGTCTTCAAACACAGCACCTCAATATTATCATCTTCCTCTTCATCACTACCAAAAGACTCTTCCTCTGCCTCCTTCAAACATTTGATACACGTTTGCTTTGACATGAACCTTTGGCAAGTTCGTTCTTTCTTTCTTTCTTCCTTTCTTTCTTTTTTGCAGAGCCGGGGATTGAACTCAGGCCCTTGTGCTTGCCAGGCAAGTGCTTATTCTAGTAAGTGTTAAGCTCTTTCAAAACATACTTCTTAGAGGCCTTTTCTGATCTGCTGCTAGTGACCTCATCTTTTAAAAGGTGCATGTCACACATCTTCATGATACAGGGGATCTTGGAGAGGGATTGCGCTTAATACATCCCCACCACATACTCCACACCATGGCTTTTGCATCTAGTCTTTCTACTTCAGCAACAGTCTTTGCCAGATGAGTGAAGAATGCTCTCTGCTTTCTTTATCTTAACAAAATCAAGCTGGATATTCACACACTCTTCTGGGGTTCTTTCCAAATCATCAGAGTGCTAGGGCCTCTGCATGGCCGCAGATTTCATCTGCTCTGTGCTCTGAGCTTCCTCAGCCCTTTATTCCTCCTGCAGCCTCCTCCTCCTTTCCTTCTACAGCATGTGGGGAGGGTGGATCTTGCTTGGGGTAGGTGGAGGCATTGTCTCCCTGCTGGACGTTGGCCATTTTCCTTCTCTTTGCCCTTTATACTTTTCCACTTCTTTCTTTCCTGTACCATGGTCGCCATTCTCAGGTGGGGTTTTGGAGTGAATGTACAGCATCTTTGAGGTGTGCCGAGCCTACCTCCAGAGCCACAGGCTGCCCTACAGTTACTTGTTGTTTGTTTCTTCAGATTTATGTGCTGATCTGTTTCAGGACCCTCAGTCAGGACAGAAAACAAATTTTCCAATGAATCCCTCCAACATGTCTTGCAGCTCATTCACCCTGTAAGATCCCCTGGCCATGTGACCATCATTCTTCACATCAGAATGGACCCAGCTCACAACTAAAATACTTGGAGGCCAATTCAGTGTCTTTGCAGTGTCAGCTGTGTTGACTATAACTGTCTTGATTCCATGGCCCTTGCCCCAAACCTGGGCAATCAGATGAAAATTTTGTAGCCATAGAAGGGGTCTGACATGCTGCCAGTTATACTGACAGATATTTTGGTTTATTACTGACTATCTGTAAGGTGAAGAGATCTTACATTGCAACTTTTTGGTATCAAATGTCTGGAGAAGAAAAGATGACATTAATGACTGCAAGAGCTCTAGAACTCTCACACAAAAGAGTTTGACTTTGAATCTGTAACTTCTTGCTTGTGTGTTATGTTTTCCCAATACAGGTACCAATGGCTGCATATCAGCTCATTTTTGTCAAATAAAGATATAAACCCAAGCCAGCTCATCCAGGCAAAAGAAGAAACCTGACCTTAAGGGACAGCCCCAAGCAACCAGGCATCCAGGCAGAGAGAAGGGCTGACCCAGTGAACCCCGTGCTCACACAGGCAGGGCCTACCCTGGAATGTTCTCAGCCTCTTGATTTCCATTTCAGAAAATGGTAATTATTCATCAACTGTTGTGAGTCTGATACTCTAGAGCTTGTATAGAAAGGAACAGGAAGCAATGGCAAGAATTGAGTAATGACAAGGGCCAGAGGAGGCCTTAGAGACCCACCACAGGTGCGGATGGTGCCCTGCGGGCTTCACAGTGCGAAGCTTTGTTGCGGTCACATCATAAAGCAGCTGTTTAGACACACAACACTGGTATCCAGAAATCTACTGAAGAAAATGTGTAATCTTGCGCTATTTTTGTGGCCTAAGACTGAAATTAGGAATTAATTGATAATGTCAAAATATAAAATTAGAAAAAAATTAAAGACCGATATGAACTGTAATGAGTTTCATTTCAAATGCTAAAATGGTCTCAAAAAGGTGAGAGCAAAGAGTGAAACAAAGAGTCAATTAACATTAGTGCTCTACCAGTCGTTTTTTCTGCTAAGGATTACAGCAGAGAGAACATTCCTGATTTAGGCAGGTAAAGCTGTTTCTGACTAGTGGCTGAAAATGTCCTGTTTTCCAGAAAACATGGTCTGTTTGAGAGTCCACCTAAGCATTACTGACTCCATGTTGGTTTGTTTGGTCTGCTGGGGTCTGGTGAGAGAGATCAGCCCATAAAAATGTCTTCACATGAACTCCGCTTGACAGCAGTTACCCATAAGCTTGTCAAATGCTTAGATTTCTTTCCTTCTCATAAGCAGTTAGACATCAGCACTTAGCCAGAGATCAAACACCTCTGTGCTGGAGAAATTCAATAAGTACAGAAAAAGATGTTCATATAGCTGCTTCTAGCTACCAAAATGGAAACGTCCCTGTCACAACGCCTCCCTCAGGTGCCTGATCCCTGTCTCTAGTGTCTCACATTTAAATATAAGAAAAACTAAGAATAAGGACTATTAGAAAGGAACTTCTGATTCAACAAGGAACCGAAAATAGTAAAAGAAAAATGTTAGTAATGCAGGAACAAAAAAGGCCTGATATGCATATCTTCAGCAGTGGGTAAGAAAGAAGTTGCATCCACCAAACAAGGGTAGGTTGCTGTGTGTGTTAGTGTCCACTGCTGTGCAGCACACAACCACAAATGTGGTCTGGCTGCACATGACTACCTCACAGCATCTCTGCAGGCGCCCAAGGTTGCAGGCAGGTGGTGGCCACAGCTAGGCCTCGCTAGACATTCCTTTTCACCTCCCAAGCCAGTGCTTTGACTGCAGCACTCACTTCTTTGTAGTTGCAGGACCCAGAACCCTGAATTTCACCAGCTGTTGGCTGGAGCGTGCTCTCAGTCCCTGCGCCAGTAAACAAGTGGTTCACTTATACAGATGTTACTTTCCTCCAAACCACCAGGATTGCTGCTTCTGACTTCTGTCCCTGATTTAAAAATTAGAAATGATACACAAATTTTTAAAAAAGGATAATAGGTATTCAACATTGGTTATTGTATTGTGCATTGCTGTATTCAATGTGGTCGCTCAGATTGCTGATATAGGCATGCAAAATTGGTCAAAGTAAAAAATTTAAGCATTAAATTCTACCTTCAAAAAACCAATAGAAAATAGTAGAACAATCATCTTATGGCTATAAGAAAGAAATAAACTAATAACAAATGCTGGAGAGAATTTGGGTTAAAAGAACACTTTTCCACTATTGGTGGGAGTATGGACTGGTGCCACTACTGTGGAAACCACTGGGGAGACTCCGTGTACTTTAAAGAATGAAAACAAGACAGGCCTTAAAGAATATTCTGTGTGTGTGTGTGTGTGTGTGTGTGTGTGTGTTTGGGTACAATATCTTTTTTTCAATAATTTTATTGAGAAACAAATAGCAATGAGACAGTTTCAAATCCGATTAGTAGGACAGTTTCAATAATTAATACATTGCATATTGTTTTCTAGTGGTTATTCATTGTTCAAGATGCAGACATGATATCCTGCTTACAAACACTACTAGAATAAATCTCTATTCATTGAACTAAAAGAATGTAGCTGTATATCTATCCTAACTATTTTGATATACAGATAGAAAATGATCCTTCATTTGTATCCCCTTTTTTTGGTTTCATTTTGTCAGAGAAGAGTATTCCATTGTCATTTAAATATTATAGATGCATGAATTCAGCAAAATATTCCAAAGTAGTCCAATAGTCCATAATAGTAGTGGGTCTTTCATAAGATTGACAATGTCAGAAGTTGTTGACTTGAGCCTTTCATAGCTCAGAATACTAATATGGCTTTACTTTTTATACTTTGTTTCTATACTTTTCTGCTGGATAGTTAAGACCAAGATAAAGTAAGACTTATATCACAAGAAATGTAGCTTTGGTATCTGATAAGGTCAGTCAAATCCCCTCAGGATTTAGCCTGAAACCCTGTACAGCAGTTTGTAGATCCTTTGTCAATGTTAACCATGTGGTCGAGTCGCAGTCACTGCTTGACCGATTTGCTCTCTGTGAAAGCCTGAGAGAATGTTTTCTCTCCATGTGACTATCCTTAGGCACACTCTACATCATTGATCACTTTCCTCTGTGGCCCCATAATCTCTTTCATCAGAAAATTTGGGACACAACTGAGTTACATGATGTTACAGTACAGGTTATCCTATGTCCTGAGTCTTCATGACCTTGAAAGGTTAGGGCCAAAATGTTGGTTGTCCTTGCAGCCCTCCTTTTTCTCTAATTTTTGGTCTGTAAATTTAGGTTGTTAACCCTCCAGAAGAGAAGCTGATTGTTATTACCCTACAAACTAGGCAGTTGAGCTTAACTTCACCATCTGTCTGAATATCAAACATCTTAGGCATAACGTGAAACAGGTATTTTTCATCAAGTACTGATATGTTAAACTTTAAGTCCCTACAAAATATGAATAAAACATTTAAAAATATATATTTAAAAAATAGGAATGAACAATTACATATTTTTACACAGAAGTTTAGAAATCTAACCATATAGCATTGTAGCAGGACAGTCCCGCAACACTCCTTTTCCTGTCTCCTGCCTTCATTCACCACCCCTTTCCTTTTTACACAGACATCTACCCAAGAGACAGCATGGCAACAACCAGCATGTCATGACAAGTAGCCCGTATTCAGAAGACCAGAATGACAGGCACTCCAAGCATGACCATAGCATTACACATTGCCATCTTCCGTGCAGTTGCTTCATTCACAGGTGTCAGTGTATATAGTTAGTCAGGGTGAGAATCCTGCCAATTCCTTCTACAAGCCAATCTTCACTCTAGGGTATCATTCTCACCAAGATTTCTAAGTTTTCTCATTTTTCTGCTGTAGGCCAACATACCTGACTGAGTAAAACTCAGATTACTTCACAATTTAGCAGTTATTTAGTAAATCATTTAATATGAGAATGCTAATTTTTGTACAATATTTATAAATTGAAAAGTGCTAAATAAAAGCTTACCTAACTTCCAATGCTCCATATTTAACAGAAAAAAAAAAGTTTATGTTCCATTATACTTTGTAATATTGTTTGGAAAACCTGTTTCTTGCCAGTGCAATTGAAACTATAAAGCAAGGAATAATTTTAAAAATTCTAGATGTCAATAAAAAGTTAAAGTATTTAAAAATTTTAAAAGGACTCACACGACTATTTCTGTCTCAGCTGGTATATTTTGTCTTCTTAGTGGAAAAGTCTCCTGGCTTTTCAGTGTCTGTTGCACGTATGAAACCATCATCTCTAGTGCAATGTAATCAAGAGCATGGGCCCACCTAGCATCCCACCTTCCGAGGGGCCAGAGACCCAGAAAACCATTCTGGAATTTTGCCTTCTGTAGTTTGGAACAGAGCAAGTAACAGGCAAAAGCTCATTCCTCATAATGTTAAATATAGTTATTTTAAATATTGCATTAGAAGCTCTCAAAGGGCATGTTAAGGAAATAGAATAGGTAAGGAAGAGAAAAATTCAAAATTCAAAACTGAGCAAAAATTAAAGGGCAAAGAAATTAATCTAGAAAATCCAGCACTCGAGAGCTTGTATTTTTACAGAGATCAGAAAATTTCAGAGGAGAGTGTGAAATGAATGAATCCAGAGACTTTTCCTGAAACAAAGAATATAAATGTTTAAAAAGAAAAGTCTAGGTACTGCCCAGCACAGAGAATACACAGATCTTCACCAAAGTACAGCATTGTAAGATGTTAGTAGATGAAATAGAAAATTCCTGAAGTGTCTAGAGATGAACATGTGAGTAAAAATATTTCTCACAAACAGCACTGAACATTAAATGACACTAGAAACAGTGCCTTGAAATTCTGAGGAGAAGTTCCTCTCAGCCCAAAACTATCCCACCAAATTCTTTTCACACATAAGGGTGGAAGAACAAGACTTTTTCACATATGACCCTTCTAGAGTAATCACATATGGGATTCCTTTCATGGAAAGTTCTGAAAAATGTTCTTGAGAAAATTTGTGGATAAATTTTTTAAAAAGCAAAAGATGGAATTCAGTAAATATGAGGCTGAGGCAAAATGACAATGTAGGGAGGCCAAAGTTGCCTCTGGGCAGTTGTAGGAAATGCTGCAAAATGTGCAAAATGCATGAAGACCCGCTGGGAAAAAGAAGCAGACTGAGGATACTAAGTAGGAGCCTGAGTGTGGGACATGGATCACTACTCTGCAGGAGGAAGGTCTCAGAAGGCTGGGTCAGCAATTTGAAGTGCTGCTGTGCTCCGGAAGAAATGTATTTCAATTAGCACAACTGTTTAAGTAATGACCAATAATTTCATGTCAGTATTTGGTGGGATGATTTGGGATAAATGGGAGTGTAGTAGGAAGGATTTAAAAACAGATAACTCTTCAACTTCATTAGAGAAGAATAAATGGTAGAATCTAAAAGTCACCCAATACTAAATAATCTTAGAAATGTATTTAGAAAAACATCAGAAGAAACAATGGAATTGTATTTTTACTGCTGAGGAATAGGACCACAGTGAAAACAGCTCTTTCTTGCTGCCCTTCTGACACTACTTACCTTATTATAATAATGTACTTATATTTCAAATTTTAAACTTTTTAACCATATGTAAGTTATTTTGACAATCTTTCTTCAAGAAATATTGTTGTAATGTTTTTCAAAATAAATATTAACACGAATCTAACATGAGATTTTCTTTGAACATTTTTACCTTAATCACTAATCCAACCAATTAAAACTTGATTTTTAAGTTTTCCTAGGGCCAACTATTGATTTCATTATTATTTAAAATTCCATATATTTTTTGTTTGTTTGGTGTTTGTAGACAGGCTTTTACTATATAGTTCAAGCTACCTTTTTTAATGAATTTAGGACAGGGTCTACACCAGGGTGTACCGGGTCTCACTGCATGGAATGGACTCTTAGTGATCCACCTGTTAACAGCCTCCAAGAGCTGGGATTACAGGCATGCACCACCAGGAGCCAGGCCAGTTCAGCAGGCCAGGGATCGAAGATTACTGCACTCTGCCTAAGCAAGTGCTTTATTCCACTGAGCTATCTGGTTGGCCCTCAAGCTAGCTTTGAACTCACAATGTAGCCCAGGCTGACCTCAGACTCATGGGTACCTTCTGCCTCAGTTTGCCAAGTGCTGGGGTTATAAGTGTGCACCACCACACATGGCAAAAGCACTTACCTTTTTAAAAAAACTATTTCCGATAAAGTCCTAAATTGTGGTACTTCAGAAGTATCAGTTTCGGCCAGCCAAATAATTCAGCAGATTAAAGCACACATAAACAGGCGTAGGGGCTCGGGGTTCAATCCCTGGGCCTGCTATGCCAGCCTGGCCCCCAGGGTACTCTAAGATGGCAATTGTGACTGGGTGTGGTGGCGCACACCTGTAATCCAACTCTTCAGAGACTGTAAACAGGAGGATCACTATGAGACCGATCTAATAGTGAGACTCTGAACACCCTGTGCACCTTTCCCTAAAATGCAAAAAAATGTATCAATGTATTGTCACTTACATATTAATTTAATTCCAATAACATTATCACGAAGTATCATGAAAGCAGAGTAAATGGCATATGTTAATGATAAATATAAAATACTAATTATACCTTAAGAACTAGAGGTTATAATCAAAATCTCAGTACTCATATATTAACAATACAGTGCCTTTCTTATCATGCCATGCTTTTAATTTTATTTTGGGATATAATACTATTATCTCACTTTGGAATTTCCAAATCCAGTCTGATTTTGATGTTTTGTTAATGTAATTGATATTTTTTGTTTCAGAATAAAACTATGTTGGTCCGTGTACTGTTAACGTTGTAATCTCTTTGTATATACTTATGGGTAGAAAACACATTTTCATGTAGAGAGATAGATAGACAGACAGACAGGCATGAATATGCATGGTTCTTACCTAGACTAAAAGAAGCGCATGCAATTGCATTTGCTCTACAGTTTGCATCACACTCTGGAAGGCGAGCCGCCCCCCTGGAGCCTCAGAGTCCTCTCACGCCCTACCTGCGTCCTCCGGGTGCTCAGTGCGATTTGTCCTGCGAGATCTCTCAGGGCTGCAGCCTTGAGATTTCCCCCAATTCAGTCTGTCTTCTCAAACAGACGCGCCCGGGAGTTAGAGGAGAAGAAGGAGGAGGCACAGCGCTCGCAAAGAAGGGACACCCACCGGCAGGACACGCACCCGCAGGACACGCACCCGCAGGACACACACCGCAGGAGGCTCGCCGCTCTCCCCCGGCGGCGGCAGGTGGCCGCCCTCGGCCGGCAGGCTCTGCGCACGTCTGTGTAGACATCCCATATGCAGTCCATGGGAGTGGCGCTGCTAAGTTCGTAAAGAGCAGATGAAGTCATGCTTTTTAATTTTAATTAAACATATTTAATAGAATTTTGGCAGCATTTTCTGCCTAGTGTCGTAGTTATTTCTAACAGTACTGAGAAAAGGAAAGTAGGCCAACACAGAGTTATCTCACAAACATGATTACTTGGAAAACCATTATAAACAATAACTGCAAGTGACAATGATGAAAAAGGGTTGCAGAAAACTTGTAGCCATCTGTTAAGTAGCTAAAAAGTGTCACAGGGCTCGCCCTGAAGAGGCTGCCCAGGGAAGAAAACGTAATCATGAACTAAAAGCCCCAGTAAAAGAGCACTGACCGGGCAGCAGCCGCAAAACACCAGCTCTCCTTGCGGTAGGAACGCGGGTCGTCTTGTGACAAAGCCCGGAGCCGAGCCCTGGAGAAGTCAGCCGGACTGCACCTCGGGCAGAGAGGAGTCCAGCAGCTGAAACCTAGGAGCACCTCGCCACAGCAAGCTAAGGGCAGGGCTGAGACCACTAGTCTCGTCCTTAATACAATAAACACTCTTGGGGGGCAGGAAGATGGCTCAGTGGAATAAGCGTTTGCCTGGCGAGTGCAAGGGCCTGAGTTCAATCCCCGCTTCCACCAAAAGCAAGAAATAAATAAATAAACACTGCAAGGGGAAGATTGGAGCCAGGGCAGCTGTACAGAGAGCTCTGGCAGGGTCTCGGGGCTTTTGGCTTCCTGTTCCACCAGTCCTAGTGGGCAGCTTTTGTTCTCATGTGTGCAACAAATATTTTGTATTTGAAAATTGCTAAGACAGATTCTAAGTGTACTCATTATAAAAAGTGATAGTGAAAGAGTGCACACGCTGATCTGCTTTGGCTAGCCATTCCATACGGTACAGCATTCCATTTTGCTTCAATTTTTTTAACCCAGAGAAATAATCCTGACAATGAACTGTTAAAATAATTATCAATACTAATGAGCTGAATTCCAAGATACATTAGAAGAAAGTAGGAAAATATCTATGAAATCTTTAATGGTCTTAATGTCTGATGAAGAACTGGATACATGGATAGATGGATGGATGGATCTTACCCTTTACCCTGGTACTTGTATCATTTTTGTTCCCAGCTAATTGCAAATTCTCTGGAGAAGGAGTGTAGAAGAAATATTCATTTGTTCTTGCTTGTTTCAGTGTCTTGAATAGAGTGACCATTCAAGAGTTATAATTGAGTTTACAGATTAGTTCACCAGCTGAAGGAGTTAATTAGTCTATAAGCCAACCAGAACTAACCTCTAAACACTGCCATAAACATTTCACAAACTACTCTCAACCATTTTCTTTTTATAGAAGATACTTATTTGAAATAAATGGAAACAAGAAGAAGCCAATAAACAGACCAGACAATGGAATTTGTAATTAAATTTTAATATCTTTGACAAGTGGGGCACACGCACAAATGTGGTCCATCAGATGTTATCATTTCAAAAGAGGCTACAGTGGTCCCAGATTCACTGTGAGTAATCTGGTGGTGCAACTGCAAGTGAAAGCAAGCAGATGAGGGTGCATGGTGCAGAAGCACATGACGTCATAGTAAGATCACAGGAAGTGACAGCTCCGGTGGGCGCTGCCGGTCAGAGCGAGCCTGCAGCATGGTGCTCATTTTGGTTCTTTTTTTAAAATGATAAATGAGTAAACTCCAGTGTGTTTGAGGGAAATGTGACTTGGGTGGGTGTTTTTAAAGTGCGTCTTCCAAATAATGGTTGAGAGAACTGGTGAACAGAAGCGGTATCTATAGGAAAGCATATTAATTGTGCTTTAGTACTCGGAAAGCAATCATATAGATAATGGTGAAATGTCTAGAAGAACTGAACTTGAAATGACACCGCATTTGGCCCAGGAGCAGGCTGTAGCAGCTCCAGAATCAGACGTGCTCCCCATGGGAAGCACCTGTCCTACCTGGAAGAGACAGTGAGGTTGGGGTGAGCCTCAGCCAAGGGCGTAAAAGATCCACAGCGCCTGGGCTGGATGAACATCCGAGCTCTCGGATTCTACTGCCATATGAGATTAATGCATACTAATCTCACCAGTCCAATTACGTAGTCTTATTCAATCTATTTGGCCCCAAAGATTTACATTTAATCTAAACGGAAAGTAAAATCTGAAACAAGCTTGAACCACTACGGATTCTGACTGGCAGCCTGAGTTCGTGGAAACAGTTATTCAATAACCCAATCAGGGAGTCTCATGAGAGGCCGTATTTCTTATTATATTTCTAATAGTAATTACTGCTTAACCTGTAGTGACCATCATGTGTGGTATTTGGGCCCATTTTTATATAGGAAAGTATAATCCTCTTTGATAGTATGTTTTAAGAAGAAAACTACTCAGATTTACACTTTATAAAATGCCAGTTCATTTTTACAAACTAAAAATAGTGATGACTATATAAATGAATCCAGATAGAAAGTGAGTTTTTTCAAAAATTATTTAGACTACATATAGTAAATTATCGAGCACAACTCTATTTTTTATGATTTAGGCTTCACAGCAAAGAAACACTTACCTTTTAAAAATTAGGTTTTGAGAAAAGTGATTACATGTACAACCATAGACAGCAGTCTGTCTCACAGTTAACAACAACAGAAATGAAAATATGAGTACAAAATCAGAATGTAAAATTCTCAGGCCCACCCTCCACATTCAGGCACAGCAGTGTGACGCAGGCTGCTCCACAAATACGGATGAAGTGCGTGCGTAGAGGTCGCGAGCCCAGGAGTTGCGTGACGCTGTGGCACCGGGTTCATCTCCACTCCGTTAAGTCTGGTTTCTGAATATCTGAGTTAAAAAGAAAGCCCTCTGGGTGAACATTGCTATTTACACCCTGATAATAAAACGATGTTAAATCATGTCTTTCAAGGTGTATCATGCAAAAAAGACAATTGCAAAGATAAGTCACTTCAGGAATGACTACTTTTTTAGCATTTTTTAAGAGGAAACAAGAAAAGGCAGAAGTAGGTGGAATTCAACTTCAACAAAGTCATGATTCTTGACATTTTATCACTAAGAGACTCTAAAAACGAGGATAACTATTCTCTGGCAAAAGAGTTACATTCTTCATGAGGCCCAAGAAATAAGTCCTCAAGGTTCTTTAAGATTTGTGAGGTATTTGGGGAAGTATGTATGGAAACTAATATTTTCCCATTAGATTTTTACTTTTTCCTTATGTCTCTGAGGTACTAGGAAGAAATTTTTCTAGTAAAGTTCTTTTTGATATATAAGCCAATGATTTAATAAGTATGTGAAGAAAAAATAATACATTCTCACAAAACTGTTTTAAACCTCAGATATCTGAAGAATCTAAGGACAGAATTTTTTCCACATACTTCCTTGAGAAAATTGCTTCATCCACTGCTGATACCCTGATCAGGATGGAAGAAGAAAAAGCAAAGGTCTTACTGTGTTTGATAGGACTCGCTGGAGCAACTGATTTGGAAATAGACTCTTAAAAATTCCGAGCAATCAGGTTTGAAGAGAAAGACCTAGGTTGGAGAGAAAGAAACATAATACCATTTTCCAAAACTCACCATCTGGAAAACTTGGAGAAAGGTCACTTAATATCCCACAACCAGGGCTACTGTTCTAGAAGAAAACATAATGGCCATTGCTAGTGAGGTTGTCTTATGATGTTGGTGGTTTTAGCCAGCTTCTGTTTTCATGTTTCGTGCCTCCACACTTCATTTTTTTACCTAAGGTAAGGTCAGCAATCCAGTAGTTCTATAGATGAAATGATGGAGTGATGTAAGTTACTAAGCACTTCATAAATGTATATTCTTATTGTAACTCCACCGTTGTAACCTAAAGGTAGTTATTATCCAAGTATAGGGATCCTAGTGAAATAACAGAACTGGGTTAGAAGCCAAAGCCTTTATACTCTTACATAAATTTCATAAGCTGACTGGCATATTTTGTTTGGCAAGCTATACTTAGCCCGCAGAATGTTTTCATTTACATATTTTGCAATATTTCTCAATGTACAAAAATGGACTTCACAAACAAATTTCAACTTTTGAATTTATTTAATAATGCAAAGTATTTGGTAACATTAAGCCTGCCAACCCAGAGGAAAACCAAAGGTTTCGCCCAAGAGGTCAAATCATAGGTGTTCTTTCTATTAGATGCACTCAAGTCTCCAGATGTTTTAGCTTTTACTATCATCTCCTCAATAATAAGAACAAAGTAACAGTTGTTTATCATGGTATATAGAAAATTGTGAACTACAATATTATTTTCTTAGGTTTTCTTCCCATTATTTTTTGCAAACCTAGCAGTGCCTCTTTTGTGTGAGGTCTACAGATGCTCCTTTTTCTCTGAACTACCCAGGTAAGGGATCCAAAAGTTGTTTCCAAGAATTTGCCATTTGTTTAGATGCAAATTCTCTTGTCCTTTGCTGGGCCTATTTCTCTGCAAATGTAAAATAATAAATAAAGCACACATGTGTGGATGCATACATATTTTAACCAGTGGGATTATGTGCTTAATGAGTCCAAAATAGAAATGCTAATGAGTCTCAAGATATCATGCTGGCTAAATGTACCCTAACGGAGAGAAAGAGATGTTGCAAGTAAATTATTTTTAGTTTTCTAAAAACTTCTATATGCCTCATTGATTTGAAGGAAATGTCTCTATTTTTATAGTTAAAAAAAATCATACAAATAATTCCAAAGGTAACTAGTATAAAACTACACCTTCTTTTAAAAAATAGACTATATTTGAGTGGTGTGCTTCTTGCAGAAACAAAGTAACCTTTAAGAGGCATTATTTTCCATTTGGACAGTACATTAGCTAATTTTATTTAGCATATGTTTCTGAAATTTTACAATAAGGAGTAAGAAATAAAAATAACACATATATACAAGTAAAAAAAAGAAGTTGATGATCAAAATTACACCGGCTCATTATATACTCAGAAAACAATGAAACATTAAAAAACAGGCCCCTGTCTCAGAGAAACAGAATGCATAAATCTTTATTGAAATATTTTAAGCATACTACAAACAAAAATCCAAACATATAATTATTCTACTTAACTATACCCCACTTGACATCATTTTTAGTATGCAAAATCTCTAGGAAAATACAAAAAGGCTTAAAAGAGGACAGGCAATAGATTTCTAAGTAAGATTTTCTAAATTTTGTTCATTCTTTAAATGTTATCTTATTTTTCAGTCTGACTTGAAGGTTTTTCATGGACACTTCTAGTCACTCTGTATACAAAATTAGGGAACAAGTTTGATATGGCAATTAAAAGCAATTGTTTCCTCAACTATGGTGGCTAAGTTTGTGTGTCAAGGGGATGGGGCCCTAGAAAGCCCGCATGTCGGATCAGCTGCTATTCTGGGCACGTCTGAGGAAGCCGCGAACGCTGATAAACTGAATAGAGCTCTTCCTGCTGTGGTTAGGTCTCATCTGATCAACTGAAGACCACACTATGAATCAGCGAGCACTTAGTGACAGCACAACTTGACCAAGAAAGTCCGGGCAGATTCCTGGGACAGTTCTGGGGGAGTCTGGATGGTCGCCATGTGCTCCAAAGACTGAGGAGGGAAGGCATCCTCACCTCTCCTGTCCTCGGAGAGTAAACCATAACCTCGTGCGTTTTCCAAGTTTTGTTGCTTCCACACATGACTCTTAGTTTCAAGTCCAAAATAGGAAGAGATTCATTGCCCCAGTTTAATGTCCAACATTCAAGTAAATTAAGAACAACCACGGGAGTTGGATCAGTTTATGACATGTCTACTAAAAATATTCCTTTAGTCATAAGTAATGGGCCAGGGGTCATAAACTCTAGGAGGAGAGCAGAAAACATCACCAAAGAAGAAAGACCCAGTGGAAAAAGCAATGAATATTCAATTAATTTGTATTTACAAGCATTTTTCAAGATAGCCAACATGTGTTCAATGTGTTGAATTCTTTCTTTTCTTACTAGTATTTAGCAGCTTCAGATCACCCAAAGAAATTTTTCAGATTTCACCACATTTCTGAAGAATCGTCAGCTACAACAATGAGATCTTTCACAAACTCCACACACATGGATACCTTATGCCTTCTCCTGCTCCTTGTACCCTCCTCTTGCACTGGGGTTTCTGCAAGAGACCGCGTGGACTGGGGAAGAGGGCGAGTGAAAGAGGGCAAGTGTGAGAGTCTCAGAGCCCAAATCAATGTTTCACATCAAGTTCTACTGGATTGTAGAAGCAGAAGCAGTACCATGTTATCCACTATAGTGGTTTATCCAAGTTCCTTAAGTTTAGGTTTGTCTGATGTCTTCTTAGGATGAGACTGAGGCTATGTATTTTGAAGAAGGAGGTGTGATTGGATCATCTATGAGTTCTACAAACAGAATGGTGTTCTGTAGAAAATCACTGTCATCTTCCTTTCTCTTACCTGTGAAAAATACAAGTTGTCTACACAGATCACTGAGAAAATGTTCTGCTTTTGTCTGATTGTAACTTGACTTACTGTGTTTGCATAGTGTCCAATAGCTCCTGAAAACATAGTGTAATGTATAAGTTTTCTTTCTGACAGTTTGTTGTATGAAAATAGTTTTCATGTTTCAAGACAGGAAGTAAAGCAAATGAATGAGACAAGAAACAGGAATGTGTGGCAGGAAGGGTGGTTAGGAATAAGATGAGCAGGGAAGTGTTCCTCTCCCATCCGGGGCCACTCTGCACAGATGCAGGGTTCAACCCCGGGCAGTCGAAAAACCTGTAAAAAAGGCGAAAAGTCTCATCGTCTCTTCATTATTAAAATGCTAAACTTCAAATCTTTTATATGTCTTTTGTTTATCTTTCTGCTCCTTTTTATCTTGTGTTGTAAATACATGTATCATTTATTCTCTGGTAATCTAGTACAGGTGGAAGGAAATGGTTTTGTTTGCTTCTTAGGATGCCACAGGCTCTTCTACATGGTTCTGATTAATATTAAAGGAATTTGTAAGTCAATGAAGTTTTCTGAAGTAACTGATCAACTTCTGACAAGTAACTGAAAAAGTAAAGGAGTCAGCGTTAATTGTATTTACTAAGCACAAAGCTACCAATATTTATATGCTGCCTATTTCCACATTACTTCATGCTAAAAATTCATAAACCAGTATTTCTCCTCTGAAATAAAAATGTATTTCTATTTAGAAACCATAAGTAAATACAAAAAGCATGAAAATATAAGAAATTTAATTTTATAGACATGAGACATGCAAAACAGTTATAACAGCATTTGTTCTTTTAAAATGTATATTTTTATATATTTATGAGTATACTTTTGAGTAATCATCTCAATTATCATAGAAAAATAATATGTAGTTAAAATGAAAATGTATGTGAGAGCTAAAAGCGAAAACTGGGGGTTGCTATAAAACAATTGGTCAGCATTCTCAGAAAATGTTTTTTTTTTTTTTTTTTTTTTTTTTTGTGGAACCAGGGATTGAACTCAGGCCCTTGTGCTTGCCAGGGAAGCACTTATTCCACTGAGCTATCTCCCCAGTCCCATGGTAATGTTATTAAGGACAAAAAGAACAGTGAGGCTGTCATGCTGGGAAGAAGATTAAGCAGTCAGGAAAACTGAATTTTCTGAAGGACTCTGTGCAGAATCATGGAATGGAAAAGTACTTGAGTACAAAAACATAAGGGCACAGTGCTGTGTCTTAGTTAATAGTATTTGCCCATGGTTAATGTCTTAGTTTTTCTGTTTTGTTTTGTATTTTAGTACAGGGTCTACAGGGTTCTACAGGGTCTCACTATGGAGATAGGACTTGTACTGATCAGCCTGTGTTCAGCCTCCCAAGAGCTGGGATTATAGGAGGGCACCACCATGCCCAGTCTCAATCGCCAGCTTAGCGCACCCCGGGGGGCAGGGCTGGCATAGCATGCAGGGGATTGAACTCTGGCCGCTGCCCCTGCTAAGCAGGCACTTTAATATGCTCAGCTATTTGGCCAGCCCCAATGTCTTAGTTTTAAGAAATGTTCTCCTATCGCATAAAATTTTAACATAAGTGCAAACAAGATGAAGGGCATCTTTGTGACCCTTCTATAAAATCAGAATTATCTCAGAATGAAAATCAACATTATCATTTCCAATAAAATGAACACATCTATGTCCAGGTGGCAGTAAAATCACATGGACAGGAATTAGTACAAGTGACTTCAGTGACAGTGGAGAGTGACCAGGGAAGCCCCCCAAATGCTACTCTGTTCCTGACATTGTTGACTGCAGTGTTGGAGCCTTTCTGAGATAATAAGTGGTTAACATGAGACAAAACACATGAGAGACACTATGGGGTGCTCCGATTTTATTAATATTGATGTTCTTGAGAGCTAGGCTAGGGAGAAGAGAGAAAGAAGCAGTCATAAATAAACTTTTTAAATCAAGTAAAAAAAAAAAAAACCCTCTCAGTTTGAATTTAAAATAGCATCTGAATTCACGAATATTTTTCTGTATCCTTCCTTTCTAGTTGTGGCAATTAAACTCTAGAAGCAATGACCAAGTGAAGTGCATTCCTGGCACGACATGCTCCTAGGGCACAATGCTGTGTCCCGCGGAAGGAAATCAAGGATCCAGATCTAGCAAGGAAAGGCATAAGATGCCTTTAGGATAAGTAGCTGTGTCAGAGAGCAACATGAGACAATGTGAATATGTTATGGCTTCTATCTAGATCTCCCCCAGCTGGCCAGATAGCTTGGTGGATTAAAGAGCCTGCTTAGGCAGAGTGCAGTGGCCAGGGTTTGATTCCCGGCATGCTGAGCCAGCCCCACTCCCTGGGAGTGCTGAGAAGGCGATTGAGACTGGGCATGGAGGTGACGCGCCTGAAATCCCAGCATTTAGGAGGCTGAAAACAGGAGGATCACCAGAGTCTGATCTAAATAGTGAGACTCTATAGACCCTGCAGACCTTGTACCAAATACATTTAAAAAATGGGTTTCCCCAAAGCCTCAGGGAGCATAGATGGCTGGATTCTGGGAGCACAAGAGCTGTCTGCTGTCAGCATGTAGAATCTAACTGAGAGAGTCAGGCTGTGAGTGTGACCCAGAAGCTAATATCCCCCTTCTAACTTTCTTGGCTTTCTTTTCTTCCTGTAGACCATGCATGAGCACCTATCCTCCTACCTTGCCCCTATAGCTTTCTAGCTTGCCTGGGAGCTGGCCAGTTATATACTGTAACCTCCACAAACTGTGAGCCAAAAGACACTTGCACTTCTTAAATTGGAGTATGGGTTATTGTGTCTCAAGGAAGACAAAAGTAACAATGAGAGATTTTGGTTCCAGAGAACTGGGGTCCTTGTTATGCTGTGACCTACATATGTGGTTCAGATGCCTTTGGAACTGGCTTGTGGGGGGAATTTGGAAAAGCTCTATCCACCAGATGGAGAAACCCTAAGAGCCTGCATGCCAAGCTTGATGGGAGATTCTGACCAGAAATCAGAAGACCAGAATGCTGATAGAAAAGCATACCATAAGGACAAAGCTCAGGAGTTTTCAGTTGGGAGTGAGGACTCCATTAGCAGTTGGGTCTCTAGTCATTTTTATTCTGCTCTGGCAGAAAACTTATCTGTGTTTGGCTCATGTTGTGAGACGTTGTAGGATGCTGAGATTAACAGTATGGGACAAATTAATCTGGAAAAGAAAATCTCAAGGCTGCCTAATAGTCAGGCTGTGGTATAAGCACTACTTGCCTTTTTTTAGGTAGATCTATTTGAGGTGAGAGCAAACATCCAAGTTCAGTCATTTGAAAGTTTTTCAGGTAGCTCCATAGAAAGCCCTTGTGGAGTCAGCCTCTGTAAAGTTGGAGCAGAGGAGAGATTGGTTGTGAAAATACTCACATTAAATGATCAGATTATGTTATAGCATTTAGTGCCCCAGTTATTCAGAGACCACAGTGCCCACTGGGCCTGGCTACTGCTCCAGGAACTGGCAGACTTTGGCATCACCCATGTTGTACTATTTTTACAAACGTGCAGAGTGCAAGAGTTGTGTGGCTAGAGAGGGCTCCTGCCAGACCTCAGGCAGCGCGCAGCCTGGAAGGCAGTGCATCAGGCGATGAGAGTGAAGCTGAAGCTGAGTGGAGATGCCAGGAAACTGAAGAAGCCAGGGATGTAGACGACACAAGAAAAGCTTCAGGAGTGAACAACGCTGACCCAAGAGAGAACCCAAGAGGGTGTCAGCCACCAGGAAGGCCCTACATGCAGGACCATCCAAGCCTGCGCACTCGCCCCTCATTGCCACAACCTGCCCTGAGTTCTGGAAAGGGAACTACAAGTCCAGGCAAAGGAGTCAATGTCTGCCCTGCTGGGTGTCAGTCTTGCTTTGGTCCTGCTGGTTTCGGATTCCCCTTTCTTCCCTTTTGGAATAGAAATATTTGCCCTGTGTATTGTATGCCATCAGTGTTTAACTTTTTTTTTTTTTTTTTACTTTTGTAGAGGCTTACAGCAAAGATTTTGCCATCACTCTTAGAGGAAATTTTGAACTTGAAATTTTTTCAGCAATGCTGGGACTGTGAGGACTTAGAAACTCTTAGAAAAATACAGTTTGCATTAAGAGATGTGCATGAGTCTTAGGGATCAGGGGCAAAGTGTTATGGTTTAGCATAGATATCCCCTAAATCCCCGTAGCATCCTGCGTGAGACACCAGGAAGGTGACTGTATATGGGGGCATGATGGCTGCTAGGGGATGGGATCCTGCTGGAAGAGGTGGTCACCGTGGGGGTGAACAGGGAGGCTGTGTGTCCCTTCTTGGCTCCTCCTTCAAATCTCTTTTTGCATATCCACCGTACAATGAACAGTCTTCCTCCTCACGTCCCTCGGTCATGCTATCCTGCCTTGGAGTTAGCCAACTATAGACTGAAGCATGAGGCAAAATAATCCTCTCCTCCTTTAAATTTCAGGTGTAGGGTATTGTGTGTTAGTGGACAGGGAGGTGCCTAAGCCCTCATCCATAGCTACGGCTGCAGTACCTGCTAGCAGAGTGACAGAGGATGTACGGCAGTCACTTAGCGAGACTGCTCTCTGCACATGGCTTTCCCTTGTACAGTTCAGGGCAGCCTTTCAGTAAGTGCTGGCAGCTCCTCTCTGATCCAGTGAGCCCACATCCTCCAACAGAGGCTGCATCCCAGCCTTTGATCTCTTTCTTGAGCGCCCATCAGCATTAGGGGTAGTGCTGTTGCTTTTATCAATTGCTTTTATATTTTTGGAGCATGGTTTACTCCTTATGATCCATGCCTTCATTACTCAAATGCTCTTTTAGAGTTAATAATTATTTATATTATTATTTCTTAGTTCAAATTACTGTGTGGTTGCAGCTTTCTGATTAGGCTGTTGGAAGAAATAAATGGTAATGTGAATGGGACCAGATTGGTAATGACTTGATAGTTGTTGGGGCTGGGTGACAGCTACAAATGGCTTGATTATACTCCTCTACTTCTGCATGTGCAAAATTGTCCATCATGGAGAGACAGCTAAAAGCAGACTTCACATTTTTCTGGGATGAAACATAAATATTTATACTGAGTCATGGGATAAAAAAGACTATAAGGAGTTCTGCTCAGGTTTTGCCCACCAAGTGAGTTTGTGCCAAGTGTACTAAAAAATAGTTTAGTTTTTGGAACTTTTTATATGAAAGAAGAATAGGGAAAACAAATCCAAATAGATGTATGCGGAATTTTAATGATTGAGGCACCTTAGAGGGAATGAACTGCATACACAAAATAGAGTCCTTTAGGGAAGATATAATAAGAGAATATTTATTAAGGTAAAGACCTGTTGAAGATATCAACAGTGGTGCTTTTACCACTCCTGGGGCCCATAGACACAAGGACAAGATGAAGTCATGGAAACTGGAGGGCAGAGTCCTGTGTAGGAGGCTACCATCAAGGGCTGAGAGATCAAAGCTCAACAGTGTAAGGTGATTGCCTAGAAGTCCCTGACTTCACTCTCCCTCCTTCAGATCTGCTGCTGGATGTATCTGGAATCCAGGTGGCAAGAAATGATCAACATGGTCCATAGTGCTCAACCTCCCAGACAGATCAGAGTGGTGGAGAGCGGAGGGCCAAGGAGAAGCTACCCCGGTGCTCCAAATGTAAGCACTCAAAAGATACTATAGACAACATTGGTGCAAACCAGGGTGTGTGAGGAGAAGGGAAGTACAAGAGGCACTAGGGATGATTTTACACATAGCAACAAACCAATAAATCAGTGTTCGAAGTAGAGGAGCTGTGATGTAAGAATAGCTTGCAATTTGATTCGTGCGGGGGCCATCCAGGATGTCAGTAAGCACATCCCTGTGATGTCCAGCGGGGGCCTGGAGGGTTGACCTGGGGAGTCTGGTCTGTTTCTGTCCTCTTCCTCTCAGACACTGCTCGCCTACCCTGGTCCAGACTTACAAAATGAGCAGCTTCGTCCAGCACATCTTTTCACCATGATTTTTTTTTCTTTTTGAGACAGAATTTCACTGTGCAGTTCAGGCTGCTCTTAACCTCATTTTGCAGGCCAGTCTGGCTGGGAAATCGCAGCGACCCACCTGCTGAGCCTCCTGAGTGCTGCTGGACCTCCGCGGACCTCCGTGGTGCCTGGAATCCTCTGTGATAGTTTTTCCTTAAAACCAGCTGAACAAGCACAGAACTTGTGACTGTGTAAGCCGAATCAAGACTCTCCTCTCTAAATCTTTAGCTCTTTGGTGTTTTGTCCAGCAGGAGAAGACTGACCAGTGCAAGGGTATTACATAAACATATAATGATAACTACTGAAATACAAACATGAGCCTGGCCAAATATCCGGAGAAATACACAGAACGAAGCAAGAAAAGATATTGCCAAGTGGCTTTCTGCAGATACCCAGTTACCTGGTTATCTTCCAGCTGGGTTATAAGGATCTATTTTTCCCATGGGCTTACAAAGTGGATTTTTGTTAAGCTGTTTTATATGTTTAATAATCACACCTTAAAGTAGCCTGGTCTATTTATCTTCATTAATTTAAGATACAGGACTTGGGAGATAGCTTGGGGGCATATGCACCTGCTTGGCAAACACAGGGTGCTGAGTTGTCTCTAGTATCAGAGAGAGAGAGAGAGAGAGAGAGAGAGAGAGAGAGAGAGAGAGAGAGAGAGA
>NW_004524637.1:5586381-5592719 GCF_000260255.1 Octodon degus
AGAGAGAGAGAGAGAGAGAGAGAGAGAGAGAGAGAGAGAGAGACAGAGACAGAGACAGAGCGAGACAGACAGAGACAGAGACAGAGACAGAGACAGAGAGAGTATATCTGGTGCCACATTTCTATTTGAGTCAATTGGTGAGCTTTCCAATCCATTCCATTGCTTCATCTATTCATTTGTAAGTATCATCTTGTTGTAATTATAAAAGAATTTTAGTACATTCTCATGTCAAGCATGATTTAGTAGAACTAATCTTACCTTGTTTATTTTTTCAAATATCTTTTCAAACTATTGCCTTTTATTTATTTTTCCCATATGGACTTTAGCTTGTTAAGTTAAAAAATAAGACTTTGGAGGTATTGATTGGCATTGGGTTATATTATAAATTTATCTAGTAAAACTTGATGTTTCTGTATTTATAACATTGTTACAAATCTCGAAATTCATATTACTAAAAAGTTATCCTACAGATACAATGCATATATATGACATGCTACATGTACAACGCAATTCCTTGATATCATTTATTACATCTTGCCAAAATAACACAGTAAATAATATAAAAGGCAAATGACATAATAGGGAAAATGTTTGCAATTGGCAAAAAGGTTAAACTCCCAAACATAGAGTAAAATTTCTGTAAATTTCCAAGACATACCCAATAATCCAAAAGAAACATGTTGAAAAATGTGAAGCAGTGCTCCTCCACAGCAGCTGCATTATAAGAGTTATCCGGGGAAACAAAAGCTATAGGGCAGAGCGAGAGCAAGAGCGAGAGAGAGACAGACAGACAGAGAGACAGAGAGAGACAAAGACAGAGACAGAAAGACAGAGACAGCAACAGAGAGAGACAGAGAGACAGAAAGAGACAGAGACAGCGACAGAGAGAGACAAAGAGACAGAGACAGAGACAGATGAGAGACAGAGACAAAGAAAGAGACAGAGACAGAGAGAGAGACAGACACACAGAGAGACAGAAAGAGAAAGACAGAGAGAGGGAGCCAGAGAGAGAGAGAGAGACAGAGACAGAGAGACAGAGACAGAGAGACAGAGACAGAGAGAGAGACAGAAAGAGAGAAACAGAAAGACAGAGACAGAGACACAGAGACAGAGACAGAGAGAGAGAAAGACACACAGAGAGACAGAGAGAGACAGAGACAGAGATACAGACAGAGAGAGAGACAGAAAGACAGAGACAGAAACACAGAGAAAGACAGAGAGAGAGACAGAGAGAGACAGAGAGACAGACACAGAGATACAGAGACAGACATAGAGAGACAGAGCAATGGAGACAGACAGACAGACAGACAGAGACAGAGAGAGAGACAGAGAGACAAAGGCAGAGAGACAGACAGAGAGAGACAGACAGAGAGAGAGAGAGAGATAAAGTGACGGGAGCTTACTGGGGGAATTTCTGAGTGTTGACTCAGGCTACATCCCATCCTGCCAGCTAAAGCTGGAGAACCAGAAAGACATCATCAGCATAGTTTATTCTGAGTTAAAGGCCCAAAAACCAGGGAAGCTGATGGTTGTGGCTAAATCCAAGCCCAGAGTCTTAAGATCTTCAGAGGTGCAGGACGGAGAGTAGGCGGCACACTGCTGTGAAACCTGAAGCCTGAAGGCCCAAGAAGCTGAGCTTTGATTCCTGGGAGCTACTGAAGGTAAATATCCAAGCTCTAGGGGAAAAAGCAAATTCTCCCTTCCTGAAGTTGACCACATGGTGCCATCCTCACTGGTAACAATAGATTTTATACTTCCAGACTACTGCTCAAAGATTAGTTTCTTCCAGAAATATATGGACAGATACCCAAATGCAATACCTTGTATACTGAGTGTCTTTTACCTCAAATATCAGAACTAAAGTGTTTCAGATTTTTAAAAGCATTGGCATATCTTTAACAAGGTATTTTGAGGGTGGAATCCAAATCTAAACAGGAAGTTCATTCATCTTTCATATATAACATATACATACCCCTAAGCTGATGTTATATAATAATTTTAGAGCATCTGTATTTCGGCTATAAAAGGCAGAGGTGGGGAATTTTCTAGTACAGTGAAACCTCAGTCCATGATGCTTTTATTTGCAAATAATTTGGTGTGCCAACAGAAGTGCTCAGGAAATTTTATTTTTATTTACACACTCGGCATCAGGTAGCACATGACCCTCTTTCCCGCACAAGTACAAACATGGTCTCTTTTCCAAAATCATAGCAAAATTAAGTTTTTGAACCAAGGCACCATTGCACACTACCACATTAGCATTCAAAATATTTCAGGTTTTGTGAAACTTACAATGATGCAGATTTTGATTTTAGGGACGTTCAGCTTGTACCAGCTTCACGTAGCCCTTCACCCACTTGAATTGAAACCTAAAATGAATCATAGAACAACCAAAAGCAAACAAGTACAAATGGCCCTTAAATAAATTGACACTTGCTTAAATTAACTCAGTAACATGCATGTCATTTCTGGTCCAAGCAAGTCATATTTCCTAGGCTGCAAGGAAGGGCCATGTCAGCGGAGGAAATACAAACGGCACAGTCTACAGAAGACACTGTTGAAATAGGCACAAACATTATCAATTAAACACTTCTGGATACATCGATGCTACTTCCAGCAATGGATAATTAAGTCACATTCATAGATATAGATATAGATGTAGACACAAGATGTGCTAATTGTAACATAGATAAATTAGAAATAGAACAAGCATTTAAAATACTTTGTTGATTATTAATGCTATATTGTGATGTAAAAAAAATGAGACTCTCTCTATAAACTCTGTTAGCAATACCCTGATGTGGGACCAGCGAGATAGCTCAGGAGACTAAAGTGCCTGCTTAGGCAAGCACAAGGACCCAAGTTCAATCCCCAGTGCCACATGCCCACCAGCTGCGCACCCAGGGCGGGCTGAGCCAGCCAGAGTCTGGGTGTAGTGGCATATGCCTGTAATCCCAGCATGGGGAGGCTGAAATCAGGAGGGTAACTACAAGCCTGAGCTGCCTGGTGAGACCCAGCAACAACCAAATACATAGAAAAAAGCTAAAGAAGGGTTTTTGTAGAGAAAGACAAGCTTATCCTAAAATTTTTGTGTAAGGCAAAAATACCAAGGACAGGCAAAACTATTCTGATAAAGAATAAAGTGAGAAGAATCAATCTTGAATATTTTTACCTATCTGTACCATTTTAAGCAGCTTGATGTACATATGTGTCAGTAGAACAGAAGAGAGAACACCAAAATAGTTGCATATCAACATATCCAACTTATCTTTTAAAAATACATGCAAATAATTCAACAAGCAAAACTACAGATATTTTCATAAATAGTGTTGGAGCAATTGAACATTCATAGATTTAAAAATGAAGCTCAATTTAAACTTTACATACTGTGTAAAAATTAATTGGGATTAAAGTCTGAAATACAAAACTCCAAACTATGAAATCTTTAGAAAAATAACATGAAGAAAATAGGGACCTTACATTTTACATATTATATCTAAAACAGAATTTATGAAAGCAATATTGGTAAAATAGATAAAGTTAAAACAAAAAGCTTGTACGGTGAAAGCCCGCATGAGGAGCTTAAGGACAAACTGCACACCCAGAGTGAACACTTGCAACCCTTATAACCAAAGATCGTCTATAATAATATCGAAGATTTTTCAGTGTTCTAGTGGGAAACATCCTATTAAGAAAAAAGGATAAACAGACTTAACCAAAAATCACTCACAAATGGCAAAGAAGCATATGCCAAAGTTTCTAGCCTCTACAAAACTCAAATTCAGAGCTTAGGAAAACGTCGCTTCATGCCTGAGTAGCAAGAAAAAGAATCGGGACACCAAATGCTGCGGTCGTGCGCTGTGACAGGAACACGTGATAACGCTGCCCTCCGCACCGAGAGTTTCTCAGGAGTACAAGCACGCACGTCCTCTCCAGCCGGCGCTTCCATTCTTGGGTACTTGTCCCAGAGATCTGAGCACAGGTGTTTAGCTCGGCCTATTTGTAGTAGCTAAGTATCAAAACAGTCCAAACACGCTTCAACAGGGGGAGGGAGATGCAAAGGTAGAGCCGCGACACTGTGGCACACAGCCAGCCAGCCAAAGCGCAGGCCGTTGATAAATACAGCAGACCAGATGGATGCAATAGGGATTATGTTGAGTGAACAAGCCAGTTTCAAAAGATATAATGCTTTGAAATTATACAAGTTTAGGGCTGGAGAGGTAGCTCAGTAGAACAAGCACCTGTCTGGCAAATGCAGGGTCCTGAGTTCAATCCCCAGTACCACAAAAATAAAAAAATAAATTTTAAAAATGTTGGCTTAATTTAAAAAAAAGTTTAGTGGAGTTGGTGAGACAGCTCAGTGGTCTAAGCGCCTGTCTGGCAAGCACAAGGACCCAAGTTCAGTCCTCAGGACTGCATGTTGTGCCTGCCCTGAAACCAGGGCACACAGCAGTAATCCTAGCATTGGGGAGATTGAGACAGGAAGGTCACTATGAGTCCAAGCTGTGTCGTGAGACCCAGTACCAAATAAACAAATGATTAAAAAATGTTTAGCAATGGAGACTACGTTAGTGGTTGTTAGATTTCACTAACTTTATAAAAGCATGTGATAAACTGGTGAAATGCAGGTAAGTTCTGTAGGACGCACCAATGTCAGTTTTTGTTTGTGATACTGTATGCTAGCTAGACTGCATATTACCACTGGAGGAACTGGTAAGGGGTACAAGGCACCTCCTTACATTTATTTTTAAGCTACTCCTTTTTGAATTTATAATTATTTCAAAATAAAAGGTAGTAAAAATCACTGCACAGAATTATATGTGCAATATGCGACTGATTTGTAGGAAAAGAAACATCCCATTTGTTTTTGTTTACAAGCACACAGCGAAACTCGAAATGGTTGCTAATAACAGTGCCATAGGAAATAACAGCAACTGCCAGAGCATTCTAGGCAAGGAAGAAACGCAGAAAAGTGACACGACAGGTACAGAAAGGAACGTCTTTCCATATAGCTCATCCATCTGAATCTATTTCTTATTCAGAAAAAGTGAATTCTCATCACTGTGAACATAAAAATCATTATAATCAACATTTATAATCTATATCATTCTTAAAAAATCATTTTAATTTTTAAAAACTAAAATGATGTGGTTTTGTGCTTTGGGAAGCTATTCAGATTTAATTAGTGCTGTCATGAAAACTGTACATTGTAGGTAGTGTTTCTCTTATTTCCTATGGGCTTAGAGTGGGTTGACCACAGGTCAGCAGAGGACTTGAAACTACCATTCAGTAGACTCTGCAGCAGTTCACACCGGTGTTGTTTGGGTGCTAAAAATGAATTTTCCTTTCTGCATTGCAGCCCTGTGGCTTCGGCATATGCAAAGCATTCTTCTTTCAGATTTTAGAAAGAACTAACAGTAAAAGGATCCTCTAAATAACCTCCAGAAGTTAGAATAGAATATGGCTTCAGTGTTTCCTGGAAAAATAGACTGTGGTACTATTTGTACACTTCTCAAAAAAGAATAAAAGGATAGAAAGTGCAAACACCGAAGCTCAGATTTTTGCAAACAGTCATAATAAAATACACAAGCAACACAAAATAAGTTTAACCTCAATTTATTAACGCACTGTATACAAGTAAAATACTCACCACCTCATATTCTCAAAGAAACCAATAAATGTCATGTGCATAGTACTATTTAGGACCAAAATATCTGCTTTTCTGTTTATCTGTTACAACAGAGAAAAGTGAAAGTTGGTACCTTTGGCCAATAAAATATTAAAGATATGCTGATGTTGTCCATATTCAAAACTGCAATGTTTTGCTAACTTAAATAGCTGTTCTCTGTGCATCTAACTCCATATCTCAGAGCTCATTTTATTTTTAGATGTCTGTAAGTTTAATATTCTCATTGCTTCGTTCAGGACTTTACAATGCAGTGATTAGTACAGCCAACATTAATAGGAGATAGGAAATGGACTTAAGAGACAATGAGAGACAGCTCAGGTCCAGTGAGTGTGTGGAGAGCTTCCTGCTACCCTGCGCCGGCGGGACCAGTCCCAGCCCAGTCGCAGCGTGGGCCGGACCCTCTCCCGCCCCCTCGGGATACCACCCACCACTCCACCTTACCCGCCCCACCCCTACCGCCCAGTAGGAATTTCTGCCGAATTCCTGGAACCCCCAGACCCAGTCCTAGCCCAGGTCCGGTGAGTGTGTGGAGAGCTTCCTGCTACCCTGCACCGCGGGACCAGTCCCAGCCCAGGCGCAGCGTGGGCAGGACCCTCTCCCACCCCCTCGGACTGCCCCCCACCACTCCACCTTACCCGCTCTACCCCTC
>NW_004524637.1:5599227-5623468 GCF_000260255.1 Octodon degus
GAGAGAGACAATGAGAGGAACTTTAAGGGCACTGAGTTAATGATTTAAGAAATATGCGTGGGAGGACACAAAGAGGCCAGAAGTTGGACAGGGGAGCATTACCGGGGAAAGTGAAGCATCTGGAATGCAAGTGCAACAACACACTGATACCAGAATCCAGAGGTTGGGAGGAAGGAGGCCATGCAGAGGGAGGAGGTCTCACAGGGGAGAGGTCCTTACAACTCGGTTTCAGTGTTCCTGAGCACGCAGAGCAACTGTTCCGAGAAAGACAACCGCTACCCTCTGCCCCGAACACTTTCTCTGAGTCAGGGAGTCACACTCGCTTACTTCAGCTCTGCTTCAGATTCGCCTTTATGGCAGAGGCCATGCTTGACAATCCCACTAGAGTCCAAACAATGAGGTGTCACTCACACATGTCTCCGTCTCGCTTAGTCCCACCACGCACTCATACCTCACAGTGTCTTTAGCTATTGTCTGAGGACTTCTGGGAGCACTGGGTGGTTGGATGCACTCTACATTCCCAGAAGCAGGGACAAGCTGTAATTCGGGAAGTTTTCTATTTCAGTCTCTCCATGAGCCTGCACTAACAAAAGTTAGTTTCCCCAAAGTCAACAGTGTCATTAGTGGGAACGTTTGTGATTCAAACCCTTGGCTTTAAATTTCACGTTCCGTGATTTTCTCCAGTGCATCACAGAGCTTCTGACTTTGGTCATGTGAGCCACTACGAATCGGGAAAATTTCAACAAATTTTTGTGGAAATGGAGCATGTTGCAGGTTCATTGTTCACCTACAAAGTTTGCATTGTTTTTGTTTATTAGTTTGTTATATTATACAAATCCTCCTTCATAAGCAAAAGCTCTTTTTCAGAAATAAACAAAAATATTTGGTCACATTTATAATAAGACTAATATATCTTTGTGTTATCTTTGTGATAACCTTAGATTCTAATGCAGACGTGGAAGCTCATGAAATTTGCTGCAATAATTGAACTGAGTAAGCACTTGCTGAGTACCTGCTATGGTCAGCCCCAGACCCCATGCTAGGGCCCTAACCTTCAAAGATAAATAAGGCTTCACGTTCTTAAATGAATTAAGAATAGAGATGTACAATTACAATATAACAAAAAGTAGGCCTTGACAGCTTCTTCTAGGAGCAAAGCTAATCAATGACCAACCAGCTTTGACAAGTTAAGCAAGTGGGAACACGTATAGGCAGTCCCAGGTCTGACATCAACAGAGGCAGCATGTGCATTTGGAACTGAAAAAGACACAGGTTTTCAAAACATTAGGACACTAAACATATTTGAGCGTTGGGTTCCCAGGAGGTACAGCAGAAAAAGGGAATGTCTCTGAGCAGAGCAGTACTTTCTGTGTGCTGAGATGGTCCACTGAGGGAACCCTCAGTGCGGAACTCACTATTCAGCGGGGGAGTACCAGCGCTTGTCTTCAGTGGAGGATTTGAAATATTTTGTGTCTGTAATTCCAAAATAAAAAAGTGACTCCATGCAATAATGTAAATACATATGTGTCTTGTTTATGAAATAAAATTCCTTACCTGGGTAACCCTGTAGGATAAAAAGGGTACACATATTGTTCAAAGTTGTGTTCAAAACCAGAAGCTCCAGGCAGCATTGTGATCTGATGTTTTCAGTGAGAACCAATATACATGACAAGGAGCTTATGAAATAATGAAGCAATCCAGTATTTGATTACAACTAGACCTGATACAAACTTCACTTGCTTAGATACAAGGTTGCTTTTATAGAAAAGACATGTGGGTTTCCTTTAGTCTTCTGTTACTCACGTTCTCGGTCTTTAGGGAACTGATAAGATAATTTCCAACAGTCATTTGCAAGTATCAATGATAAATGATTGGCCATATTGCTGTTCCCATGACAGCTTTCTGTATGAGTTCTTTTTCTTTTCCTTTCTTTCTTCTGAACATGACTTGCTTTCTCTCGTGTCAGCTCAAAGAAATTAACTTGATGTTGGAGCAAAAAAGCCTGTCACAATAAGCCTGATCTTCTGTCAAAATCCTTCCCCCGTTTTTCCTTTGTCTATTGTTTCCCCGATGAATTCCAGTTTGGTACTTGCATGGCAATCTCATGTTTCTGCGTAATTGAAGGCCAACACTAATGGATCCTAGTGCGAGTATCAGTCATAAGAAAAGACGATTTTCCTCTTCTGTGCATCCCGCAATCACCTAATAAGCATTTCTAACACTGGCTATTGAATTACATAATAAAGAAAATTTCCCACCATTTAACATTTGTTCAAAGACTTATTGCTGTGGGTTCACAAGAGCAAGGCAAAAGAAAAGAAATGTGTATTTACCCAGTGAATTCAATCATTGTAAATTGCACTTCTAAATTAATTATTCAGGCCAGTAAAATTTGTTACTATTGTTGTTTCTGTATTAATGTCCAAAGTATTTGAAAAAAATTCCCTAATCTTTTTTAAATTACTGTTATTGGTACATGTTTAGGTATACATAACTGTCACATTCATCATTGGGACTTTGTACTTGTACATGATATATCTTGGTTCTTTTTTCCCAATCTGCTCTCCTCCTTCCAAGCCCTCTTCTTCTTTTTTACAAAGCTTTGTTTCCATTTTCTCCCTTCTATTCTTTCTTTTTTCCTTTTCCCTTCTTTCTTTTTTAAATTAATTTCATTGAGAAACAAAGAGCAATGAGACAGGTTCAAAACTGATTAATAGCAGTTTCAATAATTAATACATTGCATATTGTTGTCTTTGTAGTAGTTATTCATAGCACAAGATGCAGACATGATATCCTGTCCACAAACATTATTAGTGCAAATCTTTCTTCTCATTGAATTAAGAGAAGTAGTTGTATATCTATCCTAACTATTTTGAATATACTGATACAAAATGGTCCTTCATTTGTATCCACTTTTTTGTTTCGTTTTGTCAGAGATGGGTATTCCATTGCCATTTAAATATTGTAGGTGCATGAATTCAGCAAAATAATACAATATAGTCCAGTAGTCCATAAGAGTAGTGGGTTATCTGTAAGACTGGCAATGTCAGAAGTTGTTGACTTGAGCCCTTTACAGCTCAGCATATTAATATGGCTTTACTTTTCATACCTCATTATTATACTTTTCTACTGGATGGTTAATTTCTTTTCGCCATCCTCCTCCCTCATTCTTGGTACCGTGCCTAATAAATAAAACTGCTTTTGTATTCTAATGGAAAGGTTACTGAAGTTATTTTGCAGATGAACAAAGACACGTAGGGTGTTCCTGGTATCACAGTCACCTCTAGGGTACAAGGGTTTCACCGAGTAAAACAGGAATGGGAAGCCACCATCTGTGGTGTCCACACAAGTGGTGGGTCCTCGCCCACGCCAGAGGCCCCTGGGTCATGGTGGCTGTGAGCCAGCCTGGCTGGGGACCCAAGACCAGCTGAGGGCTGCTCCTGGACTGACTCCATCTTCATCCTGCTGGTTAACCTCAACTTCCTCTTTTCTTTTTGAGTCAGCCAAGCCTTCCCCAGTCTGTGCCTGCTGACCCCAAGCAGCCCATACAAACTGCACCCCCAACGCAGCCCCCATTCTTTGTCTCCCTGCCTCCTCCCTGAAGGTGCTTGCTTCTCTCTTGCAGCCCTCCTGTCCTGAGAAATAAGGCTTCCCTTACCTCTCTCCTGTTTCTCTTTCTTACCAGAGGAAGAAACAGCAGAGTGAGGTCTTCTGACCATAGAATTTTACTGTCTCTAGCCCTAGGTCCCCAAGACGATCCTCTCCATCATTTTCACAAATGTCAGGAACTCGGCAGAAAACAAGACAAATCAAGACCCAAAGCCTTGCCTTTCTTCCAACAAACTCTATTTTTCTGACTCTTGAACTTGACCTTAGGCTGTTGTAGCCCACATCCCAGGAACACGCACCTCTTGGCTGCCTTGGGCTTCCTTCTGCATGTATGCAGCGGACTCACCGTCTCATCACCCCGGCCTCAGAAAAGTCTTCCTCCCACCATCTGTGAAGAAGTACAGATAGCAATCTCTAGACTGGACATGGGATCTCATGGAGACTATTGCATGGAATTTTATATTTAAAACATTTAATGACAAAAGAAAAACCTGAAACCATGCAGAAAGCTTAGAAAATGAGGCTGGCCTTTAAACTTTGCTGTCTGGGACTGAGAGTTATATGGCTTTTGAGCACCATGACCTTTATTTGTAGCCTCTGTTATAACCTTCTAAAATGTATTAGTGTGCTTTTCTCACTGGGGAAGCATTAAGTGTCTTTGATGATTCAGCATCTATAGTGCCTTAGACCAGCAGATCTGTAGTTTCTCTTCTAAGATGACATGTTTCCTTTACATGCATGATTTTAACTAAAACAGTTTTAGGAAACTCTTTGCCTAAAAATACTAAGCATTATCATGCAAGGTAAAACATTCATGTATCTGCTTATTCACACATTCATTTACTGAGTACTTATGAATCTCTAAGCAAGAGGTGCTGTGCCAGGCCCCGTAATACAGCAGTAAACACTAACATCACTTAGACAGGAAGAACATGATGGGTGAATTCTCCTTTTCACTCTCCAGATATGGCTGAACTGTCCAGATAATCTATTTATTGGGCCTGAGCATTCACATACTATTCCATAGGACTGCACAGAAGGGGAGCTAAATACCTTGGTCTGAAAGGCTGACACTGACAAAGGATCTACAAAGTACGGTACAGGGTTTCAGGATAAGTCCTGAAGGGACTTGACTGACCCTGTCAGATATAAAAGTTACATTCTTTGTTACATAGGTCTTGCTTTATCTTGGTCTTAACCATCCAGCAGAAAAGTGTAGAATTGAGGTATGACAAGTGAAGCCATGTTAATATGCTGATCTGTGGAAGGCTCAAGTCATCAGATTTGGACATTGCCAGTCCTGTGGATAACCCACTACTATTGTGGAGTACTGGACTGTACTGGATTATGTTGCTGAATTCACGCACCTACAATATTTGGATGGCAACGGAATACCCACCTCTGACAAAACTGAACAAAAAAAGGTGATATAAATGAAGGACCATTTTGTATCTGTATATACAAAATAATTGAGATTGATATATAGATACTTTCTCTTAATTCAATAAGAAGAAAGATCTGTACCAATAGTGTTTGGACAAGATATCATGTCTGCATCTTGTGCTATGAATGACTACTTCAAAGACAACAATATGCAATATATTGATTGTTGTAACTCTCATACCAACCTGTTTTGAAGCTGTCACATTGCAATTTTTTTCTCAATAACATTAATTTTAAAAAAGGAATCAGAAAAGTTTTCTCAAAGGTGCTGGCAATCAAACTAAGGCTTAAGAGATGAACTTCACCCTTCAGCAACATTCTTAATAGCCCTACCTTGTACTGTGTCCCCCCCTTAACTGTATTATTAATTTGGGGTATTGAAAGGCCTCATAAATAATCTAATAAAATTATTAAAAGTTACTTACAAGTGGATTAAATAGTAAATTTTGTGATCTGTATAGTTTTCTACAATTAAAAAGCCTACTCTTTCCCAATAAAAATATGCCCATGTACTAAGGCAGAAAAATGCATAATTTCAGGAGTCCAAAGATTCCTGAAGGCCACTATAGATTTTCTGGTGATTCATAGACTCTAGAAGAACCTGTGTATGAAATAAGCTAAGGCAGTTATGTCACTGTGTCTGGATAGTGTACAAAAAGCCATTTAGCAAGTCTATGGGTGATGCTATGAAGATGTGGCATAAAAAGTGATTCAGGGTGCCGGTCAAATAGCTCAGCAGATTAAAGCACCTGCTTAGGCAGACGCTGGGGATGGAGGTTCAATCCCTGGGCCTGCCATGTGGGCCCCACCCCAGGGGCACACTGAGATGAGACCGGGCGTGGTGGTGCAGACGTGTAATCCCAGCGCTTGGGAGGCTGTAAACAGGAGGATCACTCGAGTCTGATCTGTATAGTGAGACCCTGTAGTCCCTGTACTAAATACGTTTTTTAAAAAGTGATTGGATACTCAAGTAGACTTCTTTCTCATTTCTAACTTGACGATGTATTCTGTGAGTCTCAGTAGATGTGATTTTCCTCATCAGAAGATATCTGTCTGGGTCCTGAAATACATTTGTATGTGGAAGCGAACCTGCTGTGGACATCCAAAGAGTCAAAATCAGGATACTGCTGAGCACCCTAAAATGTATAGGGGGCTTGCATCCCAAATGCCAACCTGAGCCAGGTCAGGAAACTGCATCTACATTAATTAAATGGCTAAAATAATTTTCAATAAGCGAGGGTTGATGGCCTTCCAATCAGTTAGAGAGAGGAAACTGTAAAGATGCCCTCGCTTCAATCCAAATAAACAATGTCTTTCTTTGGAGAGAAGAAGGTTGAAATAGGATATCATCTTGATGTGTTTTCTTTTATAATTATAGCATATTTATTGTCGTTTGAGTTTAATATCAGATTTCATTAAAATAAATAAGGAAATGAAAACGTTAAAGGATGGTGTGGTTAACTTGTTCTGCTGTGCCTCTGCTCTGCAGTGGGTCACAGACATCAATTTCCTAAAGGCAGACGCATGGCTTCTCGCGTGGCTTCTGTGGAGTGAGAACAACCTGGCCAGACAAACCACCCTGTGGTGTCAGCCTGAGGCCGTTGCTATGGCAAATATCTGCACTTCATGAACACAATTGAGTAACTCAAGCAGTCAAAAATGAAAACAGACTTGCTTCGAGGGAGAGTGAGTGACCTTTAAAATTATTTCATTGACTCCGGCCAGCATTATGGGCTCTTGTAGACCAACGTCTACTCCACATGCAAGGGTGGCACCTTGGACTGCTTCCCCTACTTTTCTGGCCCTTCAACATAGGGCCAGAATAGTCCACCACCACGAGTCTTCCAGAGTAGATTCCTTGGAGTGGACACCAGACAGCCACCCTAAAACGATAGATACCTGCAGTATTTGGGAGGAAAATAGCTTAGTTCTGCCTGAAGGTACTGACCATCTATAGTGGTAGATACGTTGTGTCCATTTGAGAAGTTTAGAAGCTGAACTAAGCGCCTCAGCAGGTGCCCATCCTGGGGGGTAGAGGGCCTGCCCTTACTACCCTGGGAGGCTGCTGGCTGCGTCAACTTGAGAAGCTTAGACCATGAACTAAGTGATCCAGCAGGGGGCGGGTCCTCTTTTGCAAACATCCTGAGCCTGTGAAGGGTGGACCCAGGGATGGTGTGAGTGTCGCACCACCCGACGGTGGCATTCTGCACATAATGTAAAGGAGGGAAAGGGACCTGCTTCCCCTTTCGATGCTCTTCTTGCTTTTACTGTCTTCTGGAACCATGAGTGGTGCCGCTCCGCCACATCACCCTGTCTTGGAGCCAGCCAGTTACAGACTGAAAACCCCACAAACCGCAAGTTAAATAAACCTTTCCTTCCTTAACTTTAAGTGTCAGGTGTGTTTGGGTTTTGTTGTTGTTGTTGTTGTTTTGGTCCTAACAAGAAGAGAAAAGTAACCAAGTCACTGTCCAAAATTAGTTTTTCTCTTTCTAGACTTGAGTGCTTATGTTGTCTAAAACACATTCTAGGGAAATATGTAAAGCACAAACAAGCTGCTTCCTTACTAAACTATTAAGAGTCTAGATTTTATAATTATAGCTCTCTTAAATTTCACTTCAAAACTTTATATAACTGCTTGTGATAAGCAATGTATGCTTGCCTGTCTACTAATGCTATAAATCAAAATTAGTCCTCTGCTATCTCCTGATATTCAAAATTCATTATTTCAGTGTTCTCAGCTCAAATAATCTATAGCATGAATGAACTGATTTGTCTTAAATGGTTAATGGGTATGGGAATGTGCTAAAACTCTAAGAAATGTTTATAATATAAAATACTTTAAAAGACATAAGGCAGGAAATGATCGTTTTTCCAGCATTGCTTAAAGTCACAGTATTTAAGCAATTTTCTAGTAAGCTCATAAAGCTGGTTCCAATTGCACAGAATTCTTCAGTTCAGTAATCACTTGGATTTTAACCATCACCGAAGCGTAGCATGCAATATCCAGCAAGGAGGCCTGAAGAAAAAGGGAAAGGAAACTCTACAGGCAACTGTTCTGAGCCAAAGACTGTGTCAGGGTCTCCCCTTAAGAAACACAAATGCAGTCTTCCCACCAGCCTTTCAAAGTAGCTTCTATTCATCTGATTTAGAGAAAGCAAAACTGAGACTTGTAGAGATTAAACACCTTATGCCAAATCACGTGCTGAAATGAAATATTAAATGCCGATAGACACCTGCACATCCACTCAGAGCAGTAGAAAGCCAGCACCCAATAATTATTTCTATGTCCCAAACCCTTTGGACTGAGCAACACCACATAATCTAATCCTCATAATTAACTTGTGAATAAGACAGTATTTGTCCTACATTGGCACATGAAGAAACCAGTGCTCTGTGAGGCCGAAGTCGCACACCTGGATTTTCAACCAAGTTTGAATGCAGCTTAGACCTGTACTCTAATTCCAAATTCACTAAGCTTCCCATGTCATGTACCTTACCTCATTCCATCTACATGTGGATGCAGTGGTCAAATGTATATAATAAGAAGCATTTTGAGCACAATTTCCTGGAATTCAAAGGAGTCTGTATGACTTCGCATACTCTTGAAATGGCTGTGTCTTCATGTATCTTCCTTATGTCTACTCTAAATCTGGAGTTCATACAGTTTTGTGAATACCGACAAGCTTTTCCTCCAAAATTTATTGGCTTTCTTGGTTCGGTGGTATGTTAGTGTTTAGAGGGAGATGGGCAGGGAAGAGGAAAGTAATTCGAAGTTTTCGGCAAAGAAAGACTGTGCTAATAAAACATATCACTGTAAAGAAGTAAGAGAAAAAGCAACTATGCATTAAGAACTTTTCTCTATGTAAAACCAAAATAACCATACTAATGGAAAATATCTTCTTACTTTCTTGGATTTACTCTTCACCTGGAAATGTAACTTCATTGTAAAAATAGACATGATGTCCTACATAGCCAAGTTTTTGAACTATGTATCTGTCAGTAACTTTCCACAAAAAGCTAACACCTGAGGCATTACTCATCGCAGCAGAAGCACCTGTATGGAATGGCGCTGCAGCCAGGAGTGTAAGTGGACACTTTTACACAGAACTTCTCTGGAGACTTCAGTCAGCCTGAAACACGCCCTGCTCGGTCCTGGTCGCAGGAGACATGGAGGGGCAACCTTTGCAGGTAGACCAAAACAAAGTAGCCTGGCACTTACAGGTACGTCCCTAAGAGTCTGTTGTACTGTAATGCCTTAGAGGACAGTGCAGAAAAGACTACTCTCTAAAGCAAGGTTCACAGACATCATAATTCCATTCCTATCTGTGGTCTATAGGTTACTTAACTGGGGCTGTTAGAATTATCTGAACTGCAGAACTGGATAAACACGGCTGTAGCACCTAACTCACAGAGATGGTAACAATACCATAACCCTAGAAACAATGCTCACCTTGAGCAGTGCGCGGAGAACTGAGTGAGGGCTGGATGGGCGGTGTGCGGGAGCCACGGAGCATGCGCTCAGGCAGGTTCCTCCACATCCCCACTCCTTCACAAATGAAGGAATTAAACTCCCTGCAATGCATTGTTGCCGGAATTCAACTGGAAGCATCATAATTGTACGTGCAGAACGTGAGAGATTAAACCTTATTTTGTAATGTAGAACAGAACTCAGCAGACATGCACACTATTTAACCTCAAACACTCAAAGAAAAAGCTGAAGGGTCTTTTTTGAAGCAGGATTCCTTGATTCCTATTTCCAAGCCAAGCTTACGAAATTCAACAGTGTCTTCAGTTTTATGAGAAGCTGGTTAAGACATGTGCCAAGACGTTAGCAGACCTTTCTCATAAAAAAAAACTTGAAATTACTTGCACTGAAAAACAATGATGGCATATTTTGTGAATAACCTATGCGGAGGGACCTTTTCTAAAGTGAAGATACTGCCTCCCCTCTCCAGGACGCGAAGGCTTTAAACCACAGTAAGACTAGAACCTCACGTATGGAAAGCACCTTTCTTTCAGCTTTGATTGCTTGCTTGCATTTTTTTTTTATGGAAGGACCTACGGGGTGTTCAGGGTCTCACTACTAGATCGGACTTGCAGAGACTCTCCTGTTTACAGCCTCCCAAGTGTTGGGATTACAGGTGCGCGCCACCATGCCCAGTCTCAATGGCCATCTCAGTGTGCCCTGGGGACTGGGTGAGTGTGGCAGGACCCAGGGGTCGAACCCCTGTACCCTGTGCCTCCTTGCAGTTGCATTTATATGTGTAACATGTGTGTAATATATGAATATGCATGACCTTATAGTAACATAAAGAAAGCAATGGGATTATTAAACAAAATAGATTACTGAGGTAATTGGGACTTTTTAAAGTATTTAGTACAGGGTCTCACTACACAGATCAGACTTGTAGTGATCCTCCTGTTTTCAGCCTCCTAAGCACTGGGATTACAGGTGTGTGCCACTACACTCAGTCTCAATCGCCAACTCAGTGCACCCCAGGGGCAGGGCCGGCACAGCACACTGGGGATTGAACCCTTCTCCCTGTGCCTGCCTCAGCAGGCTCTTTAATTAATTGAGCTATCTGGCTGGCCCTTGAGCTTTATATTTACAAATTGTTATGCATTCTCTTTGTCATTTTAGCCTTTGCTTTTCATTTTAATTAATTAATTATTATTATTTTTACAAAAGACAGCTATAATTTGGAACTAACGTAAAAACACAGGTGTGAATTTAAGGATCATGTTTACCTAATTCATGCTCACAGTGAACTGATTAGTTGGGGGAATACTGAGGATTTAAAGCATTTAGTGGAAAGTATTTATGAGAAAACATTTAATAGCTATTGAAACTGAGACATGAATATCATGCGGCAGTGTGAGAAAATGCAACCTATTGCCATGAGTTCTGCATGCTTCTGTTTTGGATTTGAGGTATTTATGGCCAAGTCCCTGTCACTGGCCAAGCTATGTCTTCTTGTGGAGCTTTATCACACCCAGCGCAGTCCTGTGTTAGATCCTCAGCATCTCCTGCAGTCTTGGGAGGCATCAGGGGCAGCGAGCGGCACAGAGCTTCTTCATCCGAATGTGCACCCTATCCCGCTCCTCCAGAAGGCATGTGCCCATTAAGCACAGAGCAGTACGAGCATCTGATTCTCACCTTCTTATTGTATGATGAGCCGCACATGCAATATTCTGTGGTAGATCCTAGAAGGACAAGGCCAAGAAAAATAGACAAGGGACTCTAGGGACCCATGATGGGGTGGAAAATAAATGAAAAGCAAGAAAGGTGCTACTGCACAAAAGCAGTCATCTCAGAGCTGAACCCATCGAGATGGTTCAATTACTGGAGAAGGGATTGCTGAGCTGCAGGCAGGACTGCAGGCCTGCACGTGCGACGGCAGGCTGGACATGAACAAATGGGGTACAACAAGCAGCAGGCATGTTTACAAAATGACACCAAGCACAGATTTCCAAACAAATGCTTGACGATTTGAGATCTGTTCTATCACTGCGGAACCATCGCAACATGGTCATCATACCCAATGAGCAGGAGATATCGTAAAATCTGATTATCCCAATAGAGAATAGGCAATCAGAGGCTGCTGTGTGGAATGTTCTCACAGGCAGGAAGTGAGTCGTTAAAGCAGGGTATGTGTAGAATTTTTAAAGCATTTATCATAAATGAATCCTTTCACCACCCTTCATCATGTTCCCTTTTGGTATGGGAAATATTATGAGACCATCCTGTTTCATGGCTTTCCAGTTAATAGTTTATTTTAAAAATAAAATATTTTTAATTCTTCTTCTCTTTGGAGCTATGTACAAACAAGGTAAAAGAAATGGGAATTTTCCTTCACAAAATATACTTGGAGGAGTGTGAAGTCATTCTTGTTGTCAGTTGGCTCCGTTCCAGGGGCTGGATCTCTTTCAGGAAGCACTGAAAATCGTTGTGCAACAGCAAGATGCGGACCCTGACTCAAAGTCCAGTCTACTGAGCGAAGGGCAGACTGGTGCACAGAACGGCACGTGGCCTCTCCACTGCAGACCATCCAAGTGCTGAAGACTGACAGCAGACACTGACATGGCTGCGTTCGTTCCCTTCTTTTATATTGTCCATTTGCACATATAAAAATATGTTTTTGCTATGTGATATACTCTATGATTGTACTCTTATATGACCGTTTTAAAATAAATGTCAAAATTACACAAATTTGAAGATCTGCCTTGTGGGGAAAAATGATGTAAAACTATGCCTTACTTCTGTACAAATATTAAAAAATAAAGTAAAAACAGACCTGTCTTTATATGCCAAACACCAAGTGTTCTATGAATATATTAAACCAAGGAAATTTTGGGAAAAAAAAAAAAACAGCAAGGGGAGTAATAATTATATTGAAAGATGTTTACATAATTACCTTTATTTTGAAGTGAAAGTGTTTGCCTTTTAACTTCTGGTTTCACTCAACGCCATATTAAAAATAGTCACAATGTTTTACTAAGTTCAGAATAACTGAGTAGGGATCCTCTGCCTGAATCGGCAGTTAGGCGAAATCTGCTTTTTTATATCAAGGATAAAACTTCTCCCCTTTGGCTCCTGCTTTTCCCTGAGCCTAGAGGAGCTATTATTATTTGAATAATGTCCGGAAAGAAGTTGGAGAGTGTCAATTATTCAGCTAAACAACTCAGAGACGCTCTGCCCTCTAGCGGACATCACAAGTGGACTGGAGAGAAGTTTCGGGAACTTTCCCACCTGACACCAACAGCCCCTGCTCCCTGTTCTGAAACCTCCGGGAGATGCCCCAGGCGAAAGGCATCAGAGAACTCCGCTCACGCACTCATTTGGGTCAATAATCTCCTCTCAGATAATAGAAAAGCCCCAGTTCCTAATCAACTCTTCACAGGCAAAGTCAAAATGTCCTCCTTATTACTAGTTACGGTGGCTTTATAACAAAAACAAGCAAAGTGGAGAGAGAAGAGTTGAGATGCTTCTGTGGTGGGTGCGTGGGACTCTCAGATGACAGCCTTCAAATTCCAGGTAAGGAAGGAGGAGGGGAGAATATATCACAGTGAAAAGGAGAATAAATACCTGAGAAACTACAGAAATTAATAGTTGGCAATGACTTTTAACCCCTGGGGCCACTGCAAACAATTGCGTAGGCTCCATTCTCTAGTTTTCCCCAGTTTACCTTCTACCAAATGACCCACTTTCCTAAGCAGTAGGTGTCCTGCATCCATAAAGGAGACATGGGAAAATGATTGCTGGGAGGAGGCATCGTCTCTGAATGCCCAAGTCAGGCATCTTGCTAAGTTTTTACACAGACAGGCTCCAGGTCTTTGCAATAAATTGCACGTCACCAGTGTTTTGGGAGGACAACCACACAGCTGGAATGTACTTTGCTTGTAACTCACTTTCTGACTCCAAAAGTTTCCTCTTGTGTGTGTCACAGATCTTCAGATAACCCAGCCTTGGCCAGGGAGATGGTTCAGTGGAATAAGCGCTTCCCTGGCAAGCGCAAGGACCTGAGTTCAATCCCCGGTTCCACCAAAAAAAAAAAAAAAGAAAGAAAGAAAGATAACCCAGCCTCTTGCTGGTAGGTACTACCCAAATTTCCCCAAAACCTGGCTTCTCTTTGCCTAACTTTCTATTGTAAGCATCATGTAGTACCTAGTAATCTCACTACCTTGTCCAGAGACTGAACATTCCTTCTAAGAATGGGGACCTTGAAAACTGGTGGCAGTTGATGTGATATAACTTCTTGGAAGAATACAAGAGCAAAATCTTTAATATCTTTAAAATTCTTCCTACAAAGATTAACTAGATTCCCCAAGTCATGGCAGCATGTACCAGGGCCACAAGAGTATACTTTCTTATCAGTAATCATTTTCTTTCTTTTTTGTTGTTGTTATTATTTTCTCATTAATGCTCAGACTTTTAACTGCAACCCCCAGAATCCAGTGAAACCCACCCTTGCATAAAAATGCAACTACTATTCAACACTCTTCGAACACAAATGGACTTTTATTTCATTGTTTTCATAAATTTCATTTCCAATTGTACATATGCTGAAAGGTGGAAAACCGAAGGCAATTTCCAGTGACAGAACCTCCATCAAACACATATGATCTGAGATTTTACTGCTGTAGTGGACTGTAGTCCTCTCAGAATTTCTTGGCTAAACAAGACAAAACTCAGGTAACAGAGAGGAAGAGTGAAAAATATTGTTCTGTAGGAAATTTGTTGAGCTAAAGAAACATTTATTCATGGGTGCAGTGTCCGTCTTTAAAAAAAGAAACCTTAAAATTCCTAAAACCACAGGACAATATTGGTATTTTAGACGAGTATACATTTATATATGTGTGTGAAATTTTGTGCACTTAAACCACATGGAAAATGTTCTTTGCTACCACAGCCAATGAAAATGCATTGTCATTTCCATGTAAGTTAAACATTTCCATTTTCCATTTAATGTTCTGCAAAAAAGCCATGTGTCAGTTTTATGAAACAAACTGTGTTATAGGCAATCGTAACTGAAAGGAGCTTAACAGTCTTAACTGTGTACCCCTGAAATGAATAATATACTTTGCATAATCATGTGCAATGTTGGAAAATGATTCTCTTATAACTATAAGGGTTTGCAAGCTTCTATTTGTTACAATATGCCGCAAATCAGTCAATTTAGTCGAACAGTCAAGCAATAATTAAGATGGCTAATTTACAAAATGGCAAATAATCCATTTGACTAAATTGACTATGTCTTGCTGACATGTGGACGCCATCGCTGTAGGTGCCCTATAAAGAAATCATTTGTCAGTGGCTATTAATTTTCACCAAGAAGTTGACTTAGTTGCCTCCTAGGCCCTAAGAAAACACAGCTGCATAAACACAAGACTGACATTAACATACAGACAAATACCATGCTCTATGTACATTCCTCCATGGGAGAAATGCCACAAAAAGCAAACAAGGAAACTTGGGACCCAGCAGAATGAGGAGTTTCCCAGGTCTAAGATTTTATTTTACTCCAGTGGTAGGCATAATGTTGATCAAAAATTTCCCTTTTCACCCAGCTTCATGTGAACATTTCAGTGGCATATTTTGAAAACCCTCCCCAGAGCAAAGATCTGCACAGTAGGTGAGGGGCATGCCAGAGCTGGGGCACTCACTGTCTGAGGATCTAGGCCAGGGAGCTCCCAGAACAAGGTGGATCCATTTTATCAAGACAACTTTCTTCTGCAGACAAAAGGTATCAGTACAAAAGGCCCTCTGAACAAGCGTGAATCTTCTTTGGCATATTAGGTACTTCAAATATACATCTTTCTGGCTGTGCAGGTGATCCTTCAAGACTACTTCTTTTTATTAACATAACATTTGTATTGCACTGGAGAGCCCTCAGAGTGAATTTGAAAGAACTAAGTATTGTTTAAGCTTGAAAAAGGAGAAACACTGAAAGTATTCCAAGTTATTGTATTCATTAAGGTGTCAGGCTCCAGCGATAGGTTTGGAAGGTTAGAAGGCTTGCCAGATTTCTGATCATTTAGTTGAGTCTGAGGTCTGGTTCTGTAAGTTATCAAAAATAGGCTCATTTTCAGCCTCTCTTAGCTTTTTAAAAATATCTTGTGTGTCGTGTTCTACTAATCTTTGTTCCTACCCAAGCTTCAATAGCAAGGCTAAAGAAATAAGTTTTTGTTGCTCTTTCTGTAAGATAGTTTTCAGGGCTCTTGCTGCTTTTTGAAGACTTCCAGAGAAGCAAACTAGTTCTCTTGGTCACTTCATATTTTCGCACACAGAGGAATCACAGAGAGGAAGGAAAGTGCAAATGACTATCAGAAAATTGTCTCATGCATTTTAAGATTTTTTTACAAGTCAAAATATACAACCTCCTATTGGCCCCTCATTTCTTAGCTGTATAGGAATCATTCCTATTCGGTGTCTCCTCCACATCACCCTGGCTGGGCTGGGGAGCAGAGAGGCTGTTATTCCCAAGGAACAGAATATACCCAATAGCAACCCGTGAAACGACTGCATTAATAAGACCACTAGCAGCAGATTGGGTTGAGTCGCCCTCCATGCCCTCCACTGATGGGGACCCAGAAGTGTCAAATGACAGGTTCATGAAATTAAGAGGAGAAAGAGAAAGCAGTCTGCAGACTTTGGCACATGTAACATTTTGTTCCTTAGAGCTGTAGTTTGATCATCACAACACAGGAATTAAAAATTTAGAAATCTGCAGGAAACGATTCCAGGGCTGGATTCTCAGGGGAACTCTCCCATCTCCCTTCCCCTCCCACCCACTCCCTTACAGTTTCAATTATAATAAAAATAGAGATCTTAGCATCAGAATTTGGCTGTTAACTCTTCAAGGTTTCGCTGTGCCATTCAAGCCACAGGAAGGATTGAAGCACCAAATCCAGTTTTCTCCAACCAACTTTAAATAAGAAAAAACTGAAGAGTGCAGGATGCTGAAGTCACGGTTCTTAAATTAAGCTGTGACACCACGTCCTCCCCAACACACTGGGCGAGGAGCCGCAGGTACTGCCGGGCTGCGTGTACCTGTCTCGAGAAGGCTCCGCAGGACGGTTACCCAGGGCCGGGGGCCCCGAGGGCACCGACAGCCCAGACACCAAGGCCGGGCAGGGATGCCCTACCCATCACCACGTTTTAAAAGTCTCAGCCCCCTTTGTGATTGGCTGCAGCGGGATGTGTGCTGAGCCGGGCTGGAGGAGGAGGGGAGCCTGATCCTCAGCGGGAGCGCTCTGCGTTTAGTTTGCACTGTTGTGCCTCCCGCTCCCGGGAAGGGAAGGGCGTCCGAGAGCGCACTGCTGCGAGAAGTGATCAGCGCACTGCTGCGACTATCAGCCAGAAGATTCCACCTACCTGTGGAAAGACCCCACTTGGTCCCCAAAGGGCGCCTGGGCGACCCCACCGCGAGGGGGCGTCAGGTTGTGCACTTAAAGTGGATCAATTTATGGAAGGCCTGCTTGAAGTCCTCGTTGGACATGGTGTAGATGAGGGGGTTGATGAGGGAGTTCAGGTAGCCCAGCCACGTGAAGAAGTCGAAGATGGCCGTGTGGAACCAGCAGGCGTCCTTGCAGATAGGCATCACCAGGGAGATGATGAAGAACGGCAGCCAGCACACGATGAAGGCGCCAAGGATGACCCCCAGGGTCTTGGTGGCCTTGCGCTCCCTGGCGGCCATCAGCTTCTTCTTCTCCAGCAGCGCGTCGGACACTCGCACTTTGACCTGGTTCACGTAGACCGGAGACCCGGAATCACAGGACCCCTCGGGAGCGCGCGAGTTGACGGAGGTGGCCGAGGACGAGGAGCCTGGGGAGTCGGTGATCAGCTGGGCGCGGGTCAGGCGCTTGCCGGTCCTGTTGGGGGACTGCTTCAGGATCCGAGAGCGCGCCTCCACGTAGATGCGGCCGTAGAGCGCGATGAGGAGCAGCGTGGGCAGGTAGAAGGCGCCCAGCGTGGAGTAGACGGTGTAGAGGACGTGGTCGGTGTTCACCAGGCAGTCCAGCACCTCCGCCTCGGCCTTGGCCTGGCGCCAGAAGAAGGGGGGCAGTGAAATGCAGATGGACAGGACCCACACCAGCGCGATCATGCCCGCGGCCCTCCGGGGCGTCCTCCGGGCTGAGTAGCCCACGGCGTCCGTGATGGCCCAGTAACGGTCCAAGGCGATGACGCACAGGTGCATGATGGACGCCGTGCAACAGGTGATGTCCGACGACAGCCAGAAGTCGCAGAGCGCCTGGCCCAGGGTCCAGCGGCCGGTGACCGTGTACATGGTGCTGATGGGCATCACCAGGATGGACACGAGCAGGTCGGTGACCGCCAGGGACGCGATCAGGTAGTTGGCCGGGGTGTGCAGCTTCCGGGTGCGGTACACGGTGGTGATCACAAAGGCGTTGGATAGCATGGTGGCCAAGGTGAGGAGCGCCAGCAGCACGACTAGCAGCACTTTCCAGGGCAGGGCGATGGAGTCCTGGTAGATGTGGCTCGGTGCGCTGCAGTTGTGGGGAGGCGCAGAGGACAGGTTGGCGTGCGGCGGCCCGGCCTCGGCGCCCGAGAGGGGCGGCGGGGCGCACGCAGCCTCCAGGGTCCCCATGGCTCTGCTTGCCCAGGCGCTGGCGCACAGCTCTCGGGCATGGGGCGGACGCGCGGGAGAGCGCGGGGCAGGAGGACCATGGAGACCGCAGGCTCCCTGCCTCGCCCGCCAGCCCCCTGCTCCTCGGTGCCTCCCCCGCCCCGGCTCGGCGAGAATCGGAGGTCACGGGCGCGCAGCCTCGCGGAAGGGCGCGTCTCGCCTCGCTCCGCTCCGCTCCCGCGGTTGCAGAAGGACCCGCAACCCGGCGCGGCGCCGCCCGGCTCCTCGAGGCTCCAAGTGGGGGTGTCGCCGGGGAGGGGCCGGGGCCCAGAGGTATCTCTTACCCCAACAGCTCGGGACAGAGTCTCTCCTAACCTGGGCGCTCAGGGATCTGCAGACTCCGCCCGCAGGAGTTTGCCCGCGCTCCCGCCCGCAGCGCGCAGGCGTCCGGGTCCGGCATCCCCGCGCCGGCCGGGTCTGGGGCACTTTGCGCTGCTGCGGGGTGGGCGAGGCCTGAGTCGCGCCCTCTCGCCTGGCTGCCACCTGGGCACGCTGCCCAGCGGGCACGGATTGGAGGACCCCGGCCGCAGCTGCTGCACCCTGCGGCTGCTGCCCGTTCACGCGCGGACCCGAGTGCCTGGGGGGCCCTGAGGTCCGGCGCGGGTCTGGGGTCCCGAGATAACCCAGGTGGCCGCGGTTTGGGTGGCAGTGGGACCCCAATGCTGGTGGGGAGCTGTCAGCTTGGAGCCGCCTGGCTCTTTACGGTCCTGGACCCGGGCGCCCCAGCACAGCAACTCTTGCGGCGCGGCTGGTGCTGGCCCCAGTTTCCTACCGCCGTCCTTGCCTCTCCCTCTCCCTGTTTTCCTCCGGCCCAGCAAGCGCCCGCCGGGTCCTATCGCCCTGGCTACGCGTTCCTATCCCCTAACCCCTCTTTCGGCCCAGACGTGGAGTGGCATTCAAGGTGCCAGGGGGCTGCGACTTCTCCGTGCGCGCCCCGCAGCAGACCCACGCCCCAGCTCCGCCACGCGTCTGTGCGGGTGCAGCGTTCCGATTCCAGTTCACCCCACCCCCTCCCGGGAGACTGGTGCGAGGCGGAGCTGAGCCCGGTCTCCGACCTCCCCAATCTGGAATTTTATCCGGCAGGAGAGCCACACCCAGGTTAGAGGGAGGCGCCAGTGCCGTCGCCTTACAAGGAGATAGCCAATGCTGTCTGCGCGCGTTGTTCTCGGTGCTTGGGGCTCCAAGTCATCCTGGGTACAAGGCGAGAGCTTCCCCTTTAGGCTTAGAAATGTGTGCTCCTCTTCAACCCCTCATCTTTAACTTTGTGAGTCAACTTGGCAAAGGGTGCTAAAAGACAAGTGCCACAGACAGAAACCAAGTGTGCGTGGAATTAAACCTTCCACTTCACCCTCCTGCTCCCGCTGCGCAGCAGATCCGTGCTTCTGTAAACTAGTTCCCCCTGAGCAATGTCCTTCCCACACCGCCTGGGAAGGAGGTCCTCAGAATCCAAGAACACCTGGGCACACAAGCGGCCCCCTTTGCGCTCCACTAAAGCAGCAGGACGGCACCAGCCTAGGATGTGCCTAGTACCGCTGCGGTCAGGGCCTACAGCCACTGGCAGAGTCCCTGTCCGGTCTGGACAGAAACAAATGCAGGGTAGAAGAAACCAGAAAATATGAAAGAAGGAGCCTGAATACAGCAAGTCTTCAGTTCCAAGAGATTCCCGCGGGGACTTCCTAGTAATAAGTGTTCGGCTCGTGAAAACTCACATGGTAATTGAATTTATCAGGCTTAGTGCAAGTATGTTTTAAACAGAAGCAACCAGTCTCTGAGCCAGATTGGGGGATTATTTAATCTCTCCATGCAGTGTTTTGGGGAAATGGAACAGATCCTTTGCAAGGAGTGCCTTGTACCCAAGTGACAGGGCCTCAGATCAGGTTCTCTTACTCCCAGAATTTCTGGGCAAGCAAGCAAGCAAACCAAGCAAACGAACGGACGAACGAATACACAGTCCCTCCTCCGTGCCGGGCATGCTTCTAGGCACCTGGGCTGCGGATGGGTTCGACCCAGTTTCAAACGGCGTACATTCTTGGAGTGGCGATGAATAACTGGGCAAGTAGAGAAGGACTATGCTTTCAAGCAGCAGGAAGCTTCGTGAAGAAAGTAAGGTACAGCCAGGCGCCCTGAGGGTGGGCCTTTACCTCAGGTGACAGCGGTGGTGGCCGCCTGGGAGCCTAAGCCCCAGCGGCTGTCTCTCTCCTGCTGGCTCCCAGCCCCCTCCTGTGAGTTTCGCCTGCGCCTGCCACGGTCGCCACGCCACCCAGACAGCGCGCAAAGTAATGGCAGCCGGCGGCGCCTAGCTAGATGGTCTTACTTTGCAGACTGCCGCGCTCTCTGAAACCGCAGGCAAGGCAAGGACGCAGGCAGGCCGAGGCCACTAGGTGGGGGCGTTGTCCGGGATGCAGCCTCTGCTCTGCGGGAGCAATTTCCCTGCCGCCTCAGGCGCGCTGGGAAGGACCTGAGAGGGGCTGCACGCCCGAGACGCCGTCCGCGGCCAGCGCCCTTCCCTGGTATTTCTGCTTCTGCAGCGCCTGGAGGGCGAAGCCGCTGGAGCTCCGGCGCTTGCTCGCGCGCACGCCCGCCTGCGGACCTGTGGCGCGCCCTTCCCCCGCCCGCGGTCGGGCAGAGGCGGGACGCCGCGCAGACTCTCCCGCAGCGCAAGGGAGGTTTATTTGTATCAGCTGGATCCCGGCTGCTCAAACACCGCCGGGATTTTGCCAGGGGTCAGCAAGGAAACGGTCTCCTTAACCTAGCTGCGCATTACGCTCAGACCCGGAAAGGCACGCAGAACGGTGAAGGCCTGCATGTGAGCTCGCGTGCGCCAAATAGTGAAGCACACACGAGGCGGCGGAGTTGCCCGCGGCCGCGCCGGCCCCTGCCTAGGACTCCTCTGCCCAGGCCTGCGCCGACTGCCTTCAAATTCTGGGCTAATTAAGCTGACAGGGATCAAGGCTGCTGAGGGAAAGAAGTCCCCAGGAAAGGGCTGGGCTGGAGAGCCAGCGCTTAGCTGGAGCTAGCTGGGTACGCGGAGGCTCTTGCGTGGCCAGTGCTGTCTTATCAGCTGCACATCTGTGTCTTCCAGCAGCAGCTGAGCAATCTGAGGACGATTCTGCACTTGCAGTGAAGTCTGTGATCAGACAGGAGGGCAGCCACATATTGAGCTGGCTGGGGTGGGACCAGATGCAAAACGACAGTGAGCAGAAGCCCCTCAAGTCCTCCTAAAAGGCACCTCCCTCTTGCCAGAGGGGCTGCCTGGTGCAGTGGGGAGTGCCAGATGCAGCCCCTGAGGTGAAGAACACTCCTGCCTGGGCCAGACTCTATGGACAGAAGCCCCCAGCCAGAGCACAGCCCCCAGGGACTCCCACAGCGCCCGCCTCAACTCTGCCTGGGAAGAAAACTGTGAAGTTCTGCCCTTGTCCTCTCTGGAGATCCGCTTGAAGCAGCCTCCTGTTCCCTGGCCCCAAGACCTCCACAGCTACTTCTTGCAAATCAGCCTATTGCCTGTGGATTTTAAGTGGGGCAGTAGGAGTCTCGCCCCACCCCACGCTGGGCAACACCCTGGGGGGGGGGCGCGGCGCATTGGGAGGCGCTCTTACACTTACTTCAGCCAGTGTATGTTTCCCAGCTCTTTGTAGCAATGCAAGTGGGGAAACATCTGCACTATGCCTTCGTTCTCACCATCCTTGGCGTCTTCCCTAATCAAACTGTGGAAATGTTCACATAAATCAACATGTACACACACATACATATGAACATGTGTACATAAAAACATGCAAGATTTGCAGACAAATTCTAGGCATTTCCAGAGTCCTTTTCCATCTTTACTGACCTCCACATGAGGCCTTTGAGCTGTTTTGCATGTTATCATACTTATGTATTATCTGCTTCCTTAAGAATTTTTAAGCCTTATGAAATAATAAAAGTAGTGCACCATTCTCTAAACACCAGGCTGGGGCAAGTTAATCCCTCAAATTAGTAATTGTACTTTGTGTCTTTACATGGATACAGATATTGTATGGGCCACATTGATATTCAAGGAAGAATGCAACAAAATTAAAACAAATACATTTGACGTCTGTTGCAGTGGCTGTCTTCAAAGTCACAGACACTTTCAGCTGCATCCACAAGCAGGATGTCGTCACTTCAAAGTCAGTCACTTCCGCGCAGCTTGCTCCTACGTCAGCTACGAAGCACAACTGCTCTTGCTGAACGCCTAGCTCTTGGGCGACATTCCCTGACTCAAAGCTACTGTTAAGTAACGAAAGTACTGCTTGCACATGAAATGACAAGATGCATTAACCTTCTTAGACTGAGAGGGGGACTTAGTAACAGTGAGGACTTTGGGATGGAAAAGCAATGCCAACGAATCTACCAGACTCAAAAGCAACTTGTTAGCTAAGGGTGGCGGGCGCGCCTGCCATCCAACACTCTCGCAGGTGACTGGGGAAGACAGCAAGCTAAACCCATCTCATCTTGGCAATGTAGTGAGCACCTTTCTCAAAATAAAAAATAAAACACTTGCAGGAGAAATGAGTGCAGAAGGGTGGATCCAATCTCTCATGGCACAAGCCAAAGGAACAAAAACTTGCTGCTTTAGGTGGGCAGTGTCATTGGGGTGACATCGTTCTCCAGGCCAAGGAAAAGAGCAACAGAAGTGCTGCTTTCTACATTGAAAATAAGAGTTCTGTGCTTATTTTCAAAACAAAAACATTATTCTGTGTGGTTAGTTTTAGTCTTTCAGAGAAAATAAGGCAAGTTGTGTGTATTGCTTCTCTATACCTGCAATTCATGAATAATAACCATCATCCTTTATTGAGAACTGTGTGTCAGGCTGTATGTTACACACTCCACGCCCATCCCTCATTTAATTCTTATGACACTGAGAGTTGTCATTATCACCCTCATTTTCTGGATGAAGAAATTGAGAGAACATTTAAGGAACTTTGCCAATATCGGCCAGCTGGTAAGTCACAGAACCAGTTTCCGCATCCAAGCTTCTCTAGTTTCAAGTTCCAGCCTTGCACCAGAGCTCTGCGGGCATCAGCCAAGCGGTGCCGCAGCGGCACCCTCTGAACTCGCCTGCCTGTGACTGACGTCCTCTCCCTTGTGAGATGACGTCACTGTCTGTAGCTGTTTAAGTTTCCGAAATAACCTGTAGTGCACTCAGATTATTCAAGGGGAAAGAAGACAGGTGGCGATAATTGTGGTAAAACTGAGGCCGAAAATTGTGTACAGGATTACGTGTAGCTAGCTACTACCTATGGAAAGCAGCACTGACTGCTGAAGACTGTGTGGCCTGCAGCCCCGGGTGTCAGTGGCTCCAGCGCAAACCCGGCCACGCCCCTCCGCAGGAGCATTTCTGCTCAGGTATCTCCAAGTGCGCTTTTGCTTTTTCCATGTCATCTTTGTTTTTCCTCTTCCTTCATCGGTCTCCTCAGTTTCAAACACTTCACCCAAACTCTGCCATGAACATAAATGTATACACTGAAAAAAATAATAATTTAAAGAATTTTAAAACTGTAAGGTAGGATGTTTTAAATACTGCAAAGTTCTCTGTTTTCTGCATTTGATGTTAATTTTAATATAAGAAAAATAACCTATAAAATTTTAATTTTTTTCTATATTGAACTTAATTGGCTCCTTTTGCTCTCCATGGGTAAGCCAACTACCAAAGCAGATAAGACCTATGCTTGGTGAAAAAATTATTCAAATATAGATATTAAAAAAGCAGCTTATCAAACAGAAGTTAGCAGGTTAGCCTGTCCACCTACTAAAATCATGTGCAAACCAATAATGTAGATGAAATAACTCTCATTGTCAGTGTACTAAAACTTTACATAAGCATGAAAGTCTTTCTTCCAAACTCATTCTTACTTCTTCTTAGTTTATTGCTTGTGTGGTATCCAAAGCCCCAGAAACATAGTGTTAGAAATGAATCCAGGGCCAAGGAGATGGCTCAGTAGAATAAGCTCTTGCCTGGCAAGCATAAGGGCCTAAATTCAATCCCCGGTTCTGAAAAGGAGGAGGAGGAGGAGGAGGAG
>NW_004524637.1:5623568-5654674 GCF_000260255.1 Octodon degus
GGAGGAGGAGGAAGGAGAAAGAGAAGGAGAAGGAGAAGGAGAAGGAGAAGGAGAAGGAGAAGGAGAAGGAGAAGGAGAAGGAGAAGGAGAAGGAGAAGAGAATCCAAGCTATGGCATGCAGGTGAGCACAGTGGTTATAACTTTGCAACTAGGCCTTAGGAAAAGCCAGCATCCTGAGCCCCCGCAGCTTGCCTCAGTGCTGCACACCGGTTGCTTTAATCTGCATCCCTGTAGACAGGCATTTCCCACGTTGCTGAAAGCACAGCCATTACCAAGCACCTCCAGAGCTGTCAGCTCACAGTTTGGATCAGACTTGAGAAAGGAATCTGGATTACTTCCAAAGTCAGAAATTCTAAGAAACGGGTTTTGCTCTGGAGTAACACTCAGAAAGCCAGGAAAGGTCAACATTTCTAAAATGCTAACTGGAAAACCAGACTTCAGAGTGTAAGGAGTCATGGAAGTAAGAATGTTAGACAACTGAAATCCCGGGCAAAGGAGAAAAGTGTCTTTTCGGGAGCTAGAGATTGCTGCCTATTCTGTTTCCTGGAGGCATGTGCTGCTTCTGGCATAGGTGTAATTAGACATGGGCCGGACAGAGGACATCTACTGGGGAAAGGGACACAGGCAGAGCTTGTTCAGTGCTGGGACCGGTGTGGCACTCGGGTATTCACTATGTGTTGCAGCAAAACAGGAGACCAGGAAAACTGTAACAGAAAAATTAAGCCTTCTGCATCCTTGCAGTGCTTAGGGAAAGAAGTTCCTCTGAAGAAAGGGGCCCTTTATTAAGTACATCGCTGGCTTGTCCACACCGTTAGAGAGATGTTGAAGCTCAATAGGGCTGCACACAAGAGCAAAGGCTGCAGGAGGGAAAAGCCCCTAAGAAAGGACTAGGCTGGAGAGCCAGCACTTAGCCTGGGCTGGCTGGGTACACAGAGGCTCCTGCAGGACCAAGTGCTTTCTTATCAGCTGCATATCTGTGACTTCCAGCAGAAGCTGAGAAAACTGAGGATGATTCTGCACTGCACTGAAGTCTGTGATCAGCATGTGGCCAGATGCTGTGGACAGAACCCCCAGTCAGAGCACAGCCTCCAGGGACTCCTGGAGCAGACCTTCAAAGGAGAACAGAACCTGTCTGCAGTATTCCGGAGCTGAGGAGACGGGGATCCCTAGGCTGATGACCAAAGGCCAGGCCCAAGGAGCAGGATGAATCCCAGATGAACTGAGCCAAGCTACAAGCCAGGATTTTTTCAGTTGGTTTGAACTGGTTGATAGCATCACCTTCCTGCACATTCCTAACAAGAGAAAGGGTGACTATTGCCTGTAAGACACACAACTTTTTTTTGCCATAATTTTATTGATAAACAAATAGCTATGAGACAGTTTCAAATCAAATTGGTAGGACAGTTTCAATAATTAATACACTGCATACATTCTTCTTAGTGGTTAATTGCTGTACAAGATGTGGACTTGATATCCTATTTACAAACACCATTAGAACAAATCATTCTATTCATTAAGAGAATGTAACTATATATCTATACTAACCACTTTGAATACACAGATACAAAATGGACATTCATCTGTATCCCCTTTTTTTGTTAAGTTCCATTATTTTAATATTATAGGTGTGTAAACTCAGTAAAATATTCTAAAAGAGTCCAGTAGCCCATAAAAGTATTGGGTCTTCCGCTTCACTGGCAACAATGTCAGAAATTGTTGACCTGAGTCCCCTACAGCTCAACATAACAGCATGGATTTACTTCTTATATTTCGTTTTTATACTTTTCTACTGGATGGTTAAGACCAAGGTAAAGCAGGACCTATGCAACAAGAGTTGTAGCTTTTGGGTCTGAGAAGGTCATTGAAATCCCCTCAGGATTTATCCTGAGATCCTGTACCTCAGATTGTAGAACCTTTGTCAGTGTCAGCCATGTGGATGAGTAACGGCCATTGCTTGGCCAATGTGCTCTCTGTGAAAGGCTGAGAGAGTGTTTTCTCTCCATGTGACTCTCCTTAGGCACACTCTACATCATTGATAAGACACACAACTTTTGATTTCACTGCAGTCCTTTTATCTACAATGCTTAATTACAATGAAAAGTAGGGTGTATGAATCAGGAGAACTGACAGTGCACCATGTATGTAACAGAAGTAAGTCCACTCACAATGATGATGCTAGAGTTGGCAGGAAAGAACCTTTGTCGATATAGTACAAAGGAGAATGAAGAAAAATGGATTAAGTGATCGATAGGTGGGTAAACATGGATATAAGCATGTGTGAGTTACTACGCATACACACGTTTGTTTGTCTCTGTCTACTAAGAGGGCCAAAAGCAGTGACAATTCAGTAGCCTTCAACAAGGCTGCACCCACATTTAAATTTCAAAACATCACTCCTCAAGAAAAGAATGAAGGGTTTTTTTGAGGATGAGTTGATTACAAGGCAGGGATAAGGAAAATAAAAGATACATCTGAAGTATCTATGATGCGAGAGAGAGAGAGAGAGAGAGAGAGAGAGAGAGAGAGAGAGAGAGAGAGACAGACAGAGAGAGAGAGAGACAGACAGACAGACAAAGAGAGAAAGAGACAGAGAGAAAGAGGAAGAGAGAAAAAAAGAGAGAGATCATGGGAGGGGGTGGAGAGAGGAAGACAAGAAGAAGAAAGAAAGGAAGGAATGGCATATATCAAAAGCACACAGGAACCACCATAAATGGCCAAAGATGAAACAAACTGAACCAAATAAACAATGATGTTTTTACTATAATGCGGGTAATCCAAATTCTATAATAAAAGTAGATAAACAGGAGAAAGTATCAACTCTTCCCTAGAAAAAACTTGCAAGCAACAAATGTAGAGACCAGAAGAGCAATGCACATCACTAGAACACCTCTGAAATCAATGGTCCAGATAAGAGCCGGTCATGAGGGCTAACATCAAAGAACAAAAATTTTACCAGACAGAGATATCTGCATCATGACAAAGTATCTCTCTCGAAGTACTTAGGAATTAGGAGGAGGTCAGTAGGAAATCTGCAGGGGAAAGGCCAGGGAGAGCAGGCACTCCTGAGGCAAGTTAGTAGGCTGGCCCTGCCCTTATGTCCATAGATCCTCTTCTGCCACACCCTCTTGCCTCTATCTAAGGAATAAGAAGGGTACTTTACCTGCACAGTAGGCCCCTCCATGTCCCATAATTGCTGCCAACACATGGGAAAACATTGCCACATACCCAGGATGGATTTCTACAAAATACCTACTTAGGATTCTTTACTATGAGGCTCCTGATGACAAGGAGAACCCAAGAACTGTTTGCCAGGGAATAGAGCAGACCAAGGACACACACTCTGTATGTGAAAAGTGGGATCCCAGAGTGGATTCTGAAGTGGGACAGACATTAGGAAAAGTTCAACTTGTACTAATGTTCATTTTGCAGTTACAATGAGTGTTGGTTATCCTAGAGGCTGGCATGCAGAAAACCCGGCTGTGGCAGTTCACTGTGAATCTGAGTGAGCATTGCCCAACTACGTTGTGTCTGTGTAGTTCTGAACATGGCCAAGGGAATTTACCAAAGACAGAAGCCCCACCCTAGGCCAGCTCAACCCCTGGATGGTATAAAGAGGAGACAGAGAATGAGGCCTGGGTGTTGTGTTTTCACGGAGGCCTGGGACATCATTGTCTGGCTCGGGCAAAGCCTTCAGCCTGCTGATGTGGACTCACACGGAACACACACTGGGCTCCAGGCCTTGACTGAATTGCCCGGATGCCAGGGCGCAGACTGGCCCGCTGCACCCGTCCACACCTGCCTGTGCGTGGCCACTGTAAGCCAGTCTCGTGAATTCACATATATTTGTGTATTGTGCATTAAATCTGTTCCTCTATTGAGCACTGACTGCTAAATGGGTGAAAATAAATGTGAATTTAGGTATGATCTTTGTAGCTCTTTGGTAGATCTGAAATTATTCTGCAAATTTAGTTTTTACTAGAAGGGTGCTGAAAGAATTGCCATGATGGGTTGTAAGTGGGAAGGAGACTTGTTAATAAGTATGTCTTATGTAGTTGTGATTTTTTTCCCATAATTTTATTGAGAGACAAATAGCAATGAGACAGTTTCAAATCAAATTGGTAAGACAGTTCCAATAATTAACACATTGCATAATCTCTTCCTAGTGGTTATTTGCTGTACAAGATATGGACATGATATCCTATTTCCAAAACTATTAGAACAAATCCCTCTATTCATTAAGAGAATGTAACTATATATCTATCCTAACCATTTTGAATACACAGATACAAAATGGACATTCATCTGGTGATTTTTAAATGTTATGAAAATATTGTTTAGAAACAAATGTAATATTTAAAAATAAATATTGTTAAAATGATGATGTTTAAGGAACTTATTCCTGAGTTACATCCTGAATTGTACCCAAAGACTTGTGTAAAAGTTGTCCATGTGGCATATGAAATACTATATGATAGATTATGTGTTCTCCTGGTACATGCCATAATAAAATAAAGGTAAAAGGAATAACACACGGCTAATGGCAGGAAGTATTCAAAGCAGATCATATACTGTAAAATTCAAAGGAAATTTCCATTGTTATTGTTTGTAAAATACAAACGTGAATCACTAGTCAGACCACCATTAATTTAGACACAGTAAGGACACTTTGCCTTCATTAGATTCAGTGAACGAGTCCGTGCTGCCTTTGTCCACCCTTGTATACCTCTCCTCTGCAGACCTCAGAGGCGCTGCTCCAGTGAAAGGGAAGATCAAGAGGGCTTTCACTGCAGGCTTGCCCTAGAATGAAATTCACGCTGAGCCCATGAGTTCCTGACCTAGATAGACTGGTTGGAGGGACATGATGGTCATAAAACCTTCTTATTTATGTTCATAAAAGTGTATTTCCACATTTGACTGGAAATCCAACTGCAAGAACTATGTTTGAGTCTTCAGATTTGCAGTTTCCCCCACTGTATAGAATATTTAAAGAATCCTTTTATTTGCATGTGGCATTGCATATTTATTGTGTCCTACTGTGTAGCCATGGTCTGGTTTTCAAATTTGACTGAATTTTGTAGTGAGGTTTTGCTGTTGACAGTTATTAAGGCAATTATGAGCTTGATGTCTTATCTGTGATGACAACTATTTTATGGCCCTGCCATCCAGCAAGCAGTGAGTTATTTTCGTTGTTCTTTTCTGCTTAGTTATCATCTCAGTTTACATGTTAAAAGGAAAGTCTAGCTCTTCACCCCAAAAATGGACTAGGATACATTTTCCTTCTTTGTGCCCTTACTTAGGGAAGCCACATTATTTTTTAAGACGAAGTTACATTTTCTTTAAAGCTAGGATCCTTCCTAGCCATTAAATACAGTGATACTCTCCATGGACTTGCCAATGGCAAACCTAACCATACCGCCTGCAAGGGGTCCAGGTCAAAGTTGGGTTCTTCTAGCTCTTTAAAAACTCCTGCCTTCCTCTGATGGACTTTCTGCAGCCTGATTGCCAACACAAGGACCTTGAAAATATCATATACCTCTTCTTGACTAGTGTTTCTTACACAGTAAAGGTGATTTGGGCAGGTGAGTGAAAAGCTGTGGATTAGAGTAATGACTTGTGTTCTCGGACAGTTTCACTATCCTGTCAAATTGAAGCTCAAACTGCTTCCCCCTTTGTATTAGAATGCATTTGCATGTCCTGATCTCTACTGTAATTTGGATCTTTGCTGCCTCCTGCCATCCCCGTCCACAGTTCATCATAGTTAAAGGCTTGATCCCCTGGGCAATGCTCTAGGCCTGGGTCGAGACTCTGGGCATGAGTCTGGCAGGAGAAATTCGGAGCCTGGGGGCTTGCATCCAGAGGCACTGAGACCCTGGTCCATTAGTTCTCCCCCTTCTCCTCCCAGTCAGAACTGAACAGTTTGTGCTGCAGAGTACCCTCTACTGCTGCTGTCTTGCACCAAAGCCATGGGTCCTCACAGGCTTGGATTGGTGTCTCCAAAACCCTGAGACCAATGACCATTTTCTCTATGATTATCTCAGCTATCAACAGAACACTGTGGACCTTGGCTTTATGTCCTGAAGGGTAGCCTCCTTTTTCCTAAAATATTTGCATGGTGCTTTTGTTGTTCATGTATTTGCATCTATGTGTGATCCTGTGTCAAAATTCTTTGTCTCACTGGATAAGAATTTAGAGATTAAGGATTCCTGTGTGCTTTGACTCACATGCAAACTTGGTCTTTGAAATGATGCGCTGCTAAGCTTTACAAAGACCAGGCTTTAATGTTGGACTTCCAATAGAACGTCTAACAATGCACATTCCTTTTAATTTAGATAGCTGGAGTAGAACAACATCCTACTATTGTTTTAAATCTCGATTTCAATGCTTAGTGACTTCCTGATGAAGCTCTACCTCTGTAGAGCAAGCTGAGGGCCCAAGGAAGAGGGGTCCTGTGGATCACGCCCGCTCTACACAGCGGGAACCTTTACACAGCACACTGTTCAGAAGCTCTAGCTGGTATTCCTAGCTGGCAGTCAAGCTTCTAATACAGATTTTCTAACACATCTGTCTTCTGTAAGGAATTTCAAATTCATTGTAGACTTGGGAAATAGCTCTGTGATCACATGATCCTACTAGAACAGGGCTTGGGGATCCACTGCTGCACCACGAGGAGGTCCCAGGAAGGGTCTATGGGCTGGGACAGGAAAGAGGACCCTAGCGTGGGTGCAGGCAAGGACTGCCCCTAAGAGGGAGCCTGCAGAATCTCGTCCACTTGAAGAAACCATGAATGGTAAAATGCACCTTTCTGTGTCACTGCCAAACAAGGAACTGAATAGATTGTCAAAATCCATTCGCATCATTTAGAATTTTTATGTTATTACATTAAAATATTTTTTACTTTGAGAAATCAGTATTTACATATTGGTTTTCTGTCTCTATAGGCAACACTGTGGCTGGGGATATAGCTGAGTAGCAGAAGCACTTGCTCGGCAAGAGCAAGGTCCTGAGTTCAATTCCTGGTACAAAAAAAAAAAAAAAAAAAAATTCCTTTGAGCAAAATGAATGTACCAAGGATATTCTTAAAGTGTCTTCACATTAACTATCTCAAATTTCTAAATCATTCGACATAAACTTTTCTGTATTTTCTTACTCATCTGAACCATCAAGAACATTTTTATAAGAGTGCTCCACTATTATCTCTGATATCTTTCCCAAAGCAATACTCTGACATCATTTTCTCAACATGCACCAAAGCACTGAGGCAAATGACACCTATGTCAGGACTTCCTTCTGTGACCCTGGAATGTAGCCCTATTTCAGAGATGTTCAAATGGAAAAAATAAGCTCATCCTAGATTTGACATAATACACACATATGTATTATGATTTGACATAATTTCATTCAAATGAAATTTTGCTGATTATCGGTTTTGCCTGTATAGTAATACAGTTGGTGCTTATATCATCCATTTGCGGGAAAGTATAGGGATATGTAAATATCAATAGTGTGAATTCTATGGGTAAATATTTAAAACCTATAACATGGCATATTTATCTCAGAAATTTGATAAAGATTAAAATTTCATTGCATTACAAGAGCCAGATACATATACGGAGAACCTAGATTTAATTTTTTAAAAAAAATTTGTAAGACTGGGCCAGCGAGATAGCTCAGCAGTCTAAAGCGCCTGATGAGGCAAGCTTAGGCAAGTGCCACGATTCAACCCCAGGCAGCACATGCTGCGCCAGCCCCGTCCGCAGGGCAAGCTGAGCCAGCCACAAAAAAAAAGACTAATTTTGGCAATCAGACTAGATGAGAATAAGCTGGAAAAAAATCTAAATTAAAACCAATTAATAAAATGCAACACAAGGAAAATACAATTGTTATAAAATTAATACTATAGTCCAAATAAGTTGATTTTTTAAATTATAATGTGAGAATTGCAAAATGCGCTCAGAAGGAAGTATAAGGGAATAAACCTGCAAAATCAATGCAAGGAATTATGTGACATAGTTAATAAAGAGAGCTTTGAATAAGAAAACAATTCACCAAGGCCTTAAGATGTCAGTAGGCAAGTCTATTGTAGAATTAAGAAGAACAGCAATGGTATGGAATTTTAAAGCAGTGATAGAAGGTACCATATGAAAAATATCCTGGACTGTGGAGACAGCGAGGTAACAGATGAGGAGAGAGAGAGAATGAAGCAGGGCTCTGTGGAGACTTCCATGGTGAGAGAAATCAGAAGACTATGAGAAACTGAAATAGTAAATAAAATCTGAAAGATACAGTACATATTGGGAAAGGGAAAGAAACTACTTGTGAAAGAAGAAAAGAAAGAAGGGGAAATTACGTGTGTGTGTGTGTGTGTGTGTGTGTGTGTACACAAGATGACTAAGATAATTACACTGCTAATTTCTATTGGTTTATTATAGAATTATTATAGTGCTTAATTTTCTTTTGACCAATTCTACATGCTTATTCTGATAATCTGAAAGACTACTTTGAAAAAAACAATACACAACATAACAGCCATTGTTGATTCCTATCATCTTGTTTTGAAATTCTGCATCATTTTTTTCATATATTTTATTCTCTTTAAAATAAAAATGCTCCCAAAATACCGATACTAATTTAAAAACCTGTTATAACAATAAAATATACAGGTTTAGTTCCTGGATGTGCTTACAAATTTCAGGTCAATTAGTAAGAAAAGTTATACGTATAAAATGGCCTCTGTTGTTTGTTTCATTTTTCCGGATAATTTTTGGAAAATCTTATAAGAATTGACACAGGAGAAAAGAAATGAGCTTCAACCAGAAGAACAAGCAGCTCAATGTTTCTTTGTCAGTACTTGAAATACTTCAACCTTGGAATATAACGGGGAAGTGATGCCTGGATCGAGATAATAAATTGCCACCCCAGACTGCTACGCTGCAGCAGGTTGGGTTCATGCGTGAGGGAGCAGGGGGCAGGCTCTGGAACACAAGGAGCTGCACGCTGCGGGTAAACAACAGCATGTGCATTCCGCTGGAAGGCTTGGAAGCAAAGCATGAGCTTCTTGGCCCTTGATATTGTTTGGGTGGAAGGACTACAAGTGATGGCCACTTCATTTTCTTTTAAATTGCTCTCGTTTGAAGTTAAGTATGGTTTTTAAAAAAATAGAATGTTTTTATTAAGCACTTCATTTCAGTGGAGAAAAGAAAACACACATTTAAATTTCTGAATCTAATACATATAATAGATGAATTATTTACAAAGCAAGAAAGAAGTTCCAATTTAGTGGTTACTGAAATAAATTGTTTTTTCTCTGTCTCTCTTTTTAAATCCTTTTGAGACAGGGTTTTGGTATGCAGTTCAAGCTGGCCTTGAACTCACTGTATAGATCAGGCTGGCCTCGAACTTACTGGGATCTTCCTGGCTCAGCCTCCTGACTGTTGGGATTACAGGTGTGCGTCACAACCCCCAGACTTGTTCTCTATTCTTAAAAACAAAATTCATTCAAAGTTAGACCTTAGGGCCAGAATATAACTGAAATGCTTTTTAAGTAAAGAGAGCTTTGTTGGTGTTGTTTTTATTGTTGTTGTTTATGGTCCTCAGGGTGGAACCCATGGCCTCACACACACTATGTGAGCACTGTACCTCCTAGCTAGAGCCGTGGCGCAAGCACAAGGATCTTAATAGACACAGATTATTCTGAAGTACCTGACTTGTATCCCCTTCTCAGTGCCAAGACATTTTCTCCACATCTGGAAATCGTAATAAGCACATGGAAAAAATTAAATCAAACCTAAGTTGAACTTCTCATATCTGGAAACATACCAAAAAGATGATGTATATTTTAACTTTTTAGAGGATAATTTTCAATGTGTTTAAATACATCAAATAATGTGTTAAGACCTTGGCTGCTTGCAACTGGTTCCAATTTTTAAGACTCTAGTGATTATGATACACATCTTTGGCTTTACGATACTTTTTTTTTAAATTATATTTAGGAGTATTAACATGTCTCCTAAGTTCAACCTAGAAAATATTTCCCCAAAGTGTGGAAATTTCACCAAAATTTCATGTTCATTTTGACTGGAAATTCCAGAAAAATGTTTTGTGCCTCACAATAAATCTTATTCTTTTTTTAATTTAATTTTTTTTATTTTTAATAGATTGCAAATTGAAAATAAATTATTTACAAACATAAATGAATATAACAATAAATCTTATTATTAAAATATTGGTGTATTCTGCATGTCTTACTGCTGAATGCTGTATTTAAAAATAACAGTAATAGTCTATCTTATCTGAATGGCATGTCACAACACAAGTATTTATTATTTTTAGTCTCAAACCTGAAAAATATTATGTTTTACTAAGGCCTTTTCTTCTAAGTCATTTTTAGTATGATTTGGCCAATGTTATTACTTTAAAAGAGTGTAAACACCAGAGAAACTTCATTATGTGCTCACTGTGCTAATAATTACTAACAAAATAGAGCAGCCATTCTAACACTATGCTCCTGTGAGCTTTGTGACCATGATGTTGCACATCCATGCCTCGGACTCAACCAACGACAGCACTGAGCTCTTGTTTGGAAATTCGGCAGTGACTTGTAGTCATGAGTCAAGAGTGACTTCCAGCGTGGAACCAGGAACACAAAATGTGTAAGTGGTACTCTGAAAATGTTTTGAATGTGCTTTGAAATTTAATATAAAATACTTCTTAATTGCCTTACAAATTTTCTTTTCTTAAAAAATGTATTTAGTACAATGTCTCGCTATACAGATTGGACTCATAGTGATCCTCCTGTTTTCAGCCTCCCAAGAACTGGGATTACCACACGCATTCTCAATGCCTTCTCAGCACGGCCTGGGGGGTGGGGCCAGCGCAGCACGCTGGGGATCGAACCCCAGCCGCTGCGATCTACCTAAGCAGGCCCTTTAGTCCACTGGGCTATCTGTCCCAGCCTCACAAATTTTCTTAGACACACAAAATCATTGTATATCTCCTTTTTATTATTTTAAATATTTCTGCATTGAGCTAAAGTCATCTCATAGTCTTCTAATATTTTTGGTCTTATTGTAAAATATAATATTGATTCTAAGGTTGTAATCAAAGGCTACAGCTTCAATTGCTGTATACTAATGTCTATTCTTTTGAAGGAGAAAGATTAAAAAAAAATACTAAGAAAGTTAAGAAGTTTGGCTGATACAGTATTTGATCTTAGGGTCAAAAATGTATTAGCTAGTCCCTGCTAATTATTTACATAATACCTATTCTGGAAAAAAAAAAAAAAAAAGCATAAGACAATGCATGAAACTGAAGAAATCCTGCCTTGTGCCTGAGCGGGCACAGGCACGGGGCCTCCAGGGGCGCTGGGTGGTGCTGGGCACACAGCATCATGCCCAGGACGCTGCTCAGCACCCAAGAGCCTGGCCTCCCCTCCACGCCAGGAATCCGCGCATACAGCTTGAACCGCACAGCGGCCGACCTCCCAGGCTCGTAGGCCATCAGCATAGCTTCCACATCCTGAACATGTCACCAGCATAATTTCTAACTTCAGGTAGATAGCGGTAGGTTTTCAGAACAGTAAAGACACAGGAAAGATAAGAGGCCTTTACTGTGGGCACCAGGAAGACCACAGGAAAAGAGAGATGTAGAGCATCCAGGTCTCGGCCAGGGAAACAAAGTCTATGCAGGGCCAGCATGGAGGTGGGGTTCAGGGGCGGGCTGTGTGATGTGGCAAGTAGTGACTAGGTAGAAGGCAGGAAAAGGAAACAAGATACTGTGAAAAAGAAGTAGGAAGTTGTCACTGGACCAGGGAGGAGGAAGGCACGGCCTCCAATGGCCTGCCATATTGGCTCGCTGCCATGACGACTTAGCAAAACTTTTTATTAAGGCAGAGAAGGCCCATGAATGAATACCACAAGTTTACGCTCAGTACATCGGAATCCACTAGCAGAACACAGAGGTGGTTTACAAGGTGGGCTTAGAATGGCCCCCTTCAGAGTTAGGTTTGGAAACATGCAAAACAGCACACTGAAATGAGAAAGGGTCCTGGACAAAGGGAGCTCATGGCTGAATCCCGAGCACGCAGGCATATGGGAGAGTGTGCGCTGCGAGGCTCGGGGGTCTGCGCTGAATTCCTGGAGGGGGACGCCCAAGAGCCAGGGGAGCCCTTCCGGAGAGGCAGAGGCCACACTCTCTTCTTTCCCCTTCACTGCAACCATTCGACACACGCAGAGGCTTTCTCTCCTCCTTGGTAGATCAGTCATCCTGACACACCCAGCGCTGTGCTTTACCATTTGCTAGCCCTTTCTATTCAAGCTGGGGCCATAATTAACTATCACATCACGTCTTCAAAGTACTTCCCTTGTTCTATTTAGACGTTTTTCGTAGTACTGATTTCACAAGCTTTCCTTGAACCCCAACTGTGCATGTCTTTTCCTTCTTTCTTCAAGTAGTTTCTGAGCATGCAGGTTAGCAGCGCCTTGGGCATCAGCAGTGTATATTTCAGAATGCATGAGATGGACTAAACTTCTAAGAGGTGTAGTGGTGCTTTTGTTTATTTTTGCTTTTGTAGAATTTCAGATGCAGCCCAGGGCTTTCCCAAGGAGCTATATCCCCAGGTCATTTAATTTGTATTTTGAGACAGTTTCACTAAATCACTGAGTTGCCCAGGTTACACTAGAGTTGTGACCCTCCTGCCTCAGCCGCCCAGAGGTGCCGGAGCATTGGTACTTGTAACCTTATTGATTGACCATAGTTCTGTCCCCCCTCATGCCCACCTAAGCAAGTTCCCATAGTTTTACCTTAGACCCACCTAAGACACAATTTTTCCTCTGTAAAAATCCCTAGAAAATGCAGATTCCCAGGTAACCCACTCAGGTCCCTCTTCTGTCCCTCTCTTGGTCAGGAGCTTTCTTTCCCCCAATAAATATATTCTACTCTTAACCTCCATTGCCCCTAAAATTGATTCTTAGTTTTTAGAGAACACAAGCTCAGTCCAGGTATGTTCCAGGTTGCGAGTTTCATTCCCCTATATCACTGGAATTACAGGCGCACAGCATTGTACCTTGCTAACTGGTTTTTGGTTAACCATGTCAAATAAACCAATGCTTATTTAAAAAAAAAATAATTAACAATTTGGGAATTTATATGTCTAATTTCATTGCATAGCCAAATAAGTACAATGATGTATTTACTTAAGTACTACCAGTAGTGCCTTTCCTCCTTCAGTAAAAGTGCATATTTGAGTATCCTTAGCAAGTTTTTCTTCTATAGTTATGAAAATACACATTGCATACATCTTTTACTTTGCAGAAAGTTACAAAATCATCTCAGCACATTTATTCTCTTTGTTTGTGCTTAAGCAAGTACTTATTAAAGGCATTCACACAGCCGAGATATGCAAAAGGCTTGATTCTAGGCTAAAGGAATTGATGATATTGTCTTCAGACTGTGTAACAAAATAATTTGTAACTTCTATTGCAATTATGTTTTAATTTTGTTCACTGTATCAACTTGCCTGAGAGGTGTCATTATGTATTGTATGTGTTATTTCTTACCTGGAGAAAAACTCTGCCAAAAAATATCTTGGAAATCTGTGCTGAAAGCAAATCAAAAGCATTATTCATGAATTCCAACCTCAGTTTTATTTAGAAACTAGTCAGAAATACTGTCAACTGAGATATTCTTCTTAAGACTGAATGAAAAAAATGCAGACACCAAGTACTTCCTCATCTTTAAATTTAAATCTTTTCCTAGAATTAAACTCATTATGAATCAAAAAATTAGTAGTGAAGAATTATTTGTGTCTGAGATTCTATTAGGAATAAAGAACTTTTACAGTTTGGGGTAGACACAGCAAAGTGCTCTCCTCTGATACTTCTGAAATTTTTTTTTTTTCCCAGAACTGGGGATTGAACTCAGCCCCTTGCGCTTGCCAAGGAAGCGCCTATTCTACTGAGCTGTCTCCCCGGCTCAACAACTGAGCTAAGGGGCAGGCCCCTGACCTCTGATACTTCTGACCATCTAAACCAACGCCTTTAATATATGCTTTGTTTGGTTTAAAATATAGTTCAGAAATAACACATGCATAATATTTTAAATGTTCTCACTTGAAAATATTTTCCATTTAAGATATGGAGATCAAAATCACCTTTGGAAAGCTATCAGCTGCTTGTTCGCCAAGAGGTCTTGGATAGGTGTGCTATCTGCTGTTTATGACTGAAGTACTTTCAATCTTCTAAAATGAGAGAGCATCCTCACTTGGCATTAGAAGAGTGCTCAATTTCAGGTGATTAGTGGTCAGCAAAATTGTCCACCAGCAAGACTGAATAGCTTGCCTTTTCGATGAAAGACATTCTTTTTGATTTCCACTAAATATACGAAATTTCTGCTGTAAACTGATCAAGGCATAAAGTCCTGCTGGAATTTAAAATATGCCTCCTTTGGGCTGAGAAGTGGCTCAGCGGCAGAATACTGACCTAGCACAAACAGTGCCAGAGTTCAATCCTTAACCCCCAAAACCAAAGTGAAATGGAGCATAGCAGCTTCCTCTGATGATGGTTTCTTGGATTTAAGGAGATTCAAGGCCAGTGTTCCGCGTGCTATAGCTGGCTTGCATTTAACTGTTTACTAGAAGGCTTTCACATAGTGATTTTTTAATTAAAAAGGAATCAGAGAAAAAAATTTTTAAAATGTATGTCTGATTATTTAACCAAAATGAAACATAACACAGCAGCAGTTAATTGGGGGAGCAAAATTCAGCTTAAAAGAAGTGTCAGATTCAACCTACTGAATTGAAAATCCTGGTAAAAATTGCAAAGTGTGCTGGTCATGTTAATTTTAATGAAAATCTGATGGAAATGTAGAGCCATTATACGCCAAATAAATTGTGTAAATGTTTCTTTCTTTTCGCCTGTTAGGAATATGCACGCCCATTCTCTCTGCGGGGGGATTCCCTCACAGGAGCTGTTCTGTGTAGGTGGAGTCCATATCCACCCGGCTTCTCTGTGCACCATGACATGTGCTGCACTCTTCCTTAGGAGACTTACCCAAATTTAAAAAAAAATAAAAGTTTAAAATTAAAATAATTGTAATTTTCTCTTTCATCTCTTAAACATTGACTTGAAAGTCCTTGATTTTGTCTCCCTAAACTATGAATATATCTATTAATCACATTTTTGAAAATAGCTTCAGGAGCTGGGGAAATAGCTGGGTGGTCTAAATGCGTGCCAGGCAAGCACGATGACCTGAGTTTGATCCCCTGTACCACCTGCCATGCCAGCCCATAACCCTGGGTGCACCAAGTGGGCCCTGACCCAGCACCGGGTAGGCTGAGACAGGAGGATCACTACAAGTTTAAGCTGCATAGGGAGACCTTGTACCAAATAAATAAGTAAAAGACTTTTTAAAAAGCCAGCTTTAGTTCTTTTCTATGTGGCTTTGTTTTTGAAAACCATGGATTCGGCAGGGGAGCTAGCTCAGCCGACTAAGTGCCTGCTTAGTTGAGCACAGGGACCGGGATTTGATCCCTGGCACCACATGGTGCACTGGCCTCTCCTGCCAGCACACTGAACGGCCACTCAGACCTGGCATGGTGGCACATGCCTGTAATCCTAGCACCAGAGAGACTGAAAACAGGAGGGTCACTACACTACAAGTCCACACTGCTTAGTGAGACCCTGTAACAAATACATAAAATAAGAAAAAGAAAGAAGGAAGGAAGGAAGGAAGGAAGGAAGGAAGGAAGGAAGGAAAGAAAGAAAGAAAGAAAGAAAGAAAGAAAGAAAGAAAGAAAGAAAGAAAGAAAGAAAGAAAATGCAGCATGGATTTAAAATTGGGGTCAATATGGCTCTTCAGAGTTAAAGAGGACTATTACAGCATATAAATAAACCTGAATTGAGAAATTTGCTCAGCAACCAGGTTTCAGGAAGTTTTTGCATATAATAAGTAATCAACTATCAGGGCGGGTCAAATAGCTCAGTGGATTAAAGCCCCTGCTTAGACAGATGCTGGGTGGTCTAAGCACCTTCCTAGCAAGCACAATGACCCGAGTTCGATCCCTGGTGTGCAGTGCTGGCCCCACCCTCAGGGCATGCTGAGAGGGCAATTGAGCCTGGGTGTGGTGGTGCGAGCCTGTAATCCCAGCACTTGGGAGGCTGAAAACAGGTGAATCACTAGGAGTTTAATCTGTGTAGTGAGACCCTGTACTAAATACAAGAAAAAGTAATCAACTATTAGCCACTTTTTCCTTACTAAATGCTGTATTTCATTTTTACTTCTTCTGTTAAGCATTTGGAGATCCTTTTAGTGCCCCATTTAAATGTATTTCTCATAATTTGGATTTCAAAGAGGATAAGAATCCTAGGAAGGTTTATTAGAATAATTTTCTTTAATCATTTAAAATTTTTCTCTGCCTTATGTTGTGTGAGCTAAGATAGAAAGAAAGAAAGAAAGAAAGAAAAGAAGAAAAGAAGAAAAGAAAAGAAAAGAAAAGAAAAGAAAAGAAAAGAAAAGAAAAGAAAAGAAAAGAAAAGAAAAGAAAAGACAGGCAGGCAGGGCGGTGAGATGGCTCAGTAGAATAAGCGCTTCCGTGGCAAGTGCTAGGGTCTGAGTTCAATCCCTGGTTCTGCCGAAAAAAATTAAATGAATAGAAAGAAAGAGAAAGGAAAAGAAAAGAAGAAAGAAAGCAATCCAGGCACTATTGTCGAGATTCAGACTGCCCATAGGGTCACCCAGGTCCTCATTTGCCAGTTTCAGTTCCGTAAGATGTGTGTATTCCTACATTTGGTACCGATGTTTCTGGGTTGTGAACTACACACACATTATAAACAAAGCTAAAATTAGTGGCACTGAAAGTAAAAAACACTACCAGGATTCATCTTTGTTACTTACAAAAAGAACACCAAGTAATCAGTAAGATTTTTTCCCCACTCAGGCCCCGTGACTCTGTACTCACTACCGTAGCCTGTGTCATGCTTCAGCGTCTCCAGGGCAAAATCCTTCCTTGCTTCTTGTTTCCAGTGGCCACTAAATTCCTTGGCTTACAGCTGCATGATGCAGTATCTACTCTTTTATCACCTGGATATCTTTGTGTGTTTTTGTACATTCTCTTCTTATAAAGACAGTAGTAATTGGATATAGGGTCCATCCTAATTCAGTATGACTTCATGTTAACTATACACAAAATATTTTATTTCCAAATTAGGTCACATTATAAAGCTCTGCAAAGACACTGAAGTTTAGAAAACCTAATTCCACCTACTACTCTCAAAAACATTTTAAAACTCAATATCCTGCATAGAACACACTGTAAGACTTAATAAACAGGGATAAAATCACTACAGGAATTATAGAATCATGTTTCAAGAGCTCTGATTCTAGACAGGGCCCAGTGAGAAGAGGCTTTGAAGAGGTTGTAATCGACAAACTAATATATTTAAGTCCAGCTAGAAGTAAAGGGAGGCACAAAGGAATGAGAACAGGAGAAACAAGTACATCGGGCTGAGAGGATGGAATGAACAAAAGCCCTGCAGACAAGGCAATTCAGGGAACTGCACTCCAAGTCTTCCTAATGAAATCCTTTCCAGAGGCCCATATCCCTTCCACTCATTCATCTGCTTGTTAGCCCAAATAGAGAAGTTAATACTGCCTGTGAACCTTCTATATATCAGACATTAAACTCTTCCCATGTATCACTAGGGAAATTCAATGCAATAAGCGATTCTCACCATTCTAAAGACAAGCTTTTAAAGCTGTAAGTGGCAGGGCCAAAATTAAGGCATAGTCTTGTCTTACTCCAAAGCCTAGGGTCTTATTGTTTACCTCCTTCAAATATATTTAGCCATTCTCCAAACTTCTCTGTGGTCATAAATGTCTAAACCTTGGATCAATAATTGATGAAGAATTTAGGTAATACAGGAAGCAGGCAAAAGACATAGTTTGAGGTTGGAGAGATAGCTCAGTGGTCGAAGTGCCTGCCTGGCAAGCATAAGGACTGGGGTTCAATCCCTGGTACCACATACTATGCCAGTCCTGGAACCACAGGCTTGCCATGCTGGCCATTGAAACCAGGTATAGTGGCACAAGTTTGTAATTCCAATGCTGGGGAGCCTGAGAAAGGAGGATCATTAAGAGTCTGAGCTACTCAGTGAGACCCTGTACCTAGTAAATAAATAAGTAAAAGATTTTTTTCATTTTTTAATGTATTTGTGCAAGGTCTCACTATGTAGCTTGGACTTGTAGTGATCCTCTTCTTCTCAGCCTCCCCAGAGCTGCTATTACAGGCATGCACCACCATGCCTGGTCTCAGTAAGAAAGCTTAGCATGCCCAGAAATGGGGCCGGTGCCGCATGAGGTGCCAGAGATCGAACCCCAGTCCTTGTGCTTACCTAAGCAGGCACTTAGTCCACTGAGCTATCTCGCCAGCCCCCCATCCAATATTTTTTTTGAAAAAATTTTCAATTCATTTATTTTTGTTTTGTTTTGTAGCAGTTGGATCAAACCTCACACACACACATCAAATAGTACCAACCCATTCCTGTTCTTGACTTTTCAGTGAACTTTGCAAAATTCACCTATAGATGCACCTTCCTTTAGCCCCTTGTGTGAGTGCTCACTCTCTAAGGATGACTAGAATAACTTTAGTTATAGATAATTTGAAAAGCAATAGGATAGATGCCTTGGCAGGTAGGAAAATGGAACTTTGTTGTATTCTTCTAAGAGTTATACTTTAAAATTAATAAATAACTCCAACTTACATATTTATTGTATCACTCAGGATTTTACTAGAGGAACAGATATAGCACAAGATGTACAAATGTACAAGAACATGCAAGATTGGGTTATGACAGTCAGCCACACAGTTGGAGGAGGGAGCGGGCAGAGGGCGTCTGCACACTGGTGACTGAGGATTCAGTCCAAGGCCTGGAGCTCATTGCAGTGTTCCATGCAGTCCATATCAGGAGGCCCATGGGTCTGCGATGGAAGGCTGATGAATCAGCACCAAAAGGCTGAAGAATCCAAGGCAGATGCCCAAGAGTCTGCACTAGAAGCCAGGAGATGACGTCCACGCTGACTGTGAAGACCAGAGCTCCTCCCAGAAAATGGAACCCTCCATCTTTCCTCAATGCCCTTTTATGTCCTTTAAGTAATGAGTCACCCTAAGGCAGGGCTTGCACACCCAGGATGTGGAATTACTGAATCAATTTAGTTAAACTTTTAACTTCTCAAGTCGACACAATTGATCAACCACTACAGACACTTATCTAGGAAGTGAAGAGACAGGAATATTTCAACTTGAAACAACTCAATTTTCTCATTGTCTTACAGAACTTAAACTGCTCTGAACAATTGAGAGTTGACTATTAAAACATGTACCATCACTGAACCCTACCAGTATGGTGAGATATAGTAGTATGATTTATGAAAATCACAATGAAAAAATTAGCTAATGGGTTATATTGTACCTTTTCTTATTACAGTTAACTGGAAACCATAAACTGAGATGTGTTAATAAAAAAATATGGGGCAAAGAAAGATGGTGGCTAAGTAAGGTCCTATGAGGATCTTTCCCCAAAGACACCATGCTGAATAGCTATTCATGTACCAAACTACCAGAACCAGAGCTAAGACAATCAGCTATTATAATCAAAAGATGTTTCTGTAGATTTAATGGTAAAGATAAAGATAAAAATATATAATAGAGCAATAAAAAGTGAAAATCAAAGGACTGAACTATGCTACTAAATCAGTTCACTTAACTACCAAAGAAACTAGAAATGGTGATAAAGAAAGGAATTGCAACAAAACAAGTTATATAATAGTTGTAATAAGACCATATCCATCAATTACTTTGAATGCAAATGGACTAAGTGCTCAAATCAAAAGACATATTTGTTTTTGGTTTTTCTAGATCCTTGAGAAACAGTGATAAGTTGTTTTTATTAGATTGTTCTATTTTTCTTTTTTCTTTTTACTAAGGACATGGATTTCTATATTCTCCCTGTTGGCACTGCTTTTGCTATATCCCATCATTTAGGTATGCTGTGTTTCCACTTTATTGGTCTCAAGGTATGTCTAAAATACCTTCTTGGTATCTTCTTTGACTGATTGTTTAAAAGCAAATTGTTTAGCTTATATGTGTGTGTATAGTTCCCAAATTTTTTCTTGTTATTGATTTCTAGGTTCATTGAATTGTGGTTAGAAGAAGCTCATTTTTTAAAAAATTTGTGGAGACTCAATTTGATCTGTCCTGGAGAATGTTCTATGTGCTGATAATAAAAATAAATAATGGGCATCTATTGGGTGGAATGTTTCGTGGACACTTGTTAGGTTCATTTAGTGTAGCGTGTAATTCAATTGTGTGTCTTTGTTGATTTTCTGTGTGGATGATATATCCATTTCCAAGAGTGAATGTCAAAATTCAGAGCTATTCTGTATTGGAACCCATCTCTTCATTTAAGCTTGTTACTGCTTGTTTTGTATATTTGGTTGCTCCAGTATTGAGTGTATTAATATTTAAAAGTATTTCCTCTTGCTAACGTGACACATTTATAATTATTTAATTACTTTCCTTATCTGTTTTTAATTCATATGATATAAAATCTATTTTATCTGTTGTCAGTATAGTTGCTACTTTTTAATAACATTCATGACGTATCTTATTCTTTTCCTGGACTTCCATTGAGTGAAGTGAGTTTCTCTTGAGCAACATATAGTTGGATCTTTTTTAAAAAATTCATTTAGTCACAATATGTCTTTTGGAAAGAAAAGATATGATAGCTCTAAGCAAGGAGATTAGAAAAGAAGTAAATGAAATAGAAACATAAAAAAAGAATCAATGAAACAAAAGGCTGCTTCTTTGAAAAGATAAATAAAATAAATAACCATTTAGATAGACTGAAAAAGAGAGATTTAAAAAATTAGGATCTGGGGTATAAAAGCAAACATTATAACTGACATCATTAAAATACAAAACAGTATTAATGATTCTTACTGAACAACCACAAGCTAACAAACTTTAAATTGCAGAAAAAAACAGACAAATTAAAGGCACATAAATGTTAACAACTTTATAAAACTCGTGAAGAAATACAAAACATGAACAGAACAATAATATGTAGGGAAATTGAATTAGCAAGAAAATCCTTGTCATTAAAGAAAAGCCCAAGACCAGATGTCTTTACTGCTGAAATTCACCAAGCATTTAAAGAAATAATAATGAGTTTTATTGTTATTGAAAAGAAGCACATAATGGAATTTTTCCAAACACATTCTATCAGGCCAGAATTACCCCAATATCAAAACCAGATAAGTAAACCACAGCAATAAAATAGAAAGAATAGAAATAAAAAGAAATCTACAACCAGTATTTTGATGAAAAAAAGATGCAAAAATCTTCAACAAAATACTAGCAAACCAAATCCAATAACACATTCCAATCCCATTGGCAGTAGCAAGTAAATAATTAAATAGAAATAAATTTAGCCAAACAGATGGAAGGTGGCTACAATAAAAATGATAGAACATTGATGTAAGAAATTGAGGAGCCAGCAAGATAGCTCACTGTCATAAGCACCTGCCTGGCAAGTGCAGTCAGTGTCCTGAGTTTGATCCCTGGTACCAAAAAAAAAAAAAAAAAGGAAGAAAGAAAAAAGAAAGAAAGAAAGAAAGAAAGAAAGAAAGAAAGAAAGAAAGAAAGAAAGAAAGAAAGAAATTGAAAAGATCAGGAAAAATGGGAGGGCATATGAAAATTACAATGTCATTTTTCATTAAGCTCGAAAAAATACCATAATTGTTATGGTTTCTAGTTGTTCTCCCAAAGCCTCATGCAGTCATGGGGTGGGGATTTCTTGAGTTTATGATTAACTCATGATCCACTGGGATTAAGGGTGAGCCAAGGCTGGGATTATGGGTTTTAGTACTGCTGAGATTATCAGTGTGTGTACTTCCCCCAGCCTGGGGCAGAGATCCTGAATGCAACTTAAGGGAGACAGACTTCCTCTCGGTAGCTGTTGTTGCTGCTGCTCCTCCATCTTGCTCACACTCTGTACCGCACTATGAACTGCTGCCCTCTGCCTGTGCTAGTCTGCCTTCGAGCCAGCTCAGTGTGGACTGAAGCCTCCAGTGATTGTGAGCTAAATAAACCATTCCTTCCTTCATTTTGGATGTCAGGTATTTGTCCCAGCAACAAGAGAAGAGTGAGACAATAGTTAATATGTAATCACAAAAAATAGTTTCTGACTAGACAAAGACATAAAAAAAGGAGACAGTATGCTTCCTGACTTCAAAACATACTACAAAGCAGTCATAATCAAAACAATACTGTTGCAGCATGAAAACAGACACATAGATTGATGGAACGCAATGAAGAGCCTGGAAATAACCCTGTACAACCATAGCTAACAAATTTTCATAAAAAGTTAAGAACATGTGTTGGAGAAACAATAGTAGTTCATTAAATGGTGCTAGAAAAATTCGATATTCATATTGAGAAGAGTGAAAGTATAAAAACATCTCTCACCAGTTATAATGATCATCTCAAAATGCATTAGAGATATACAAATTGCCGACAGGCAAGTGATGAGGCTTAACTTTGCTATTCATCATGGAAATGAAAGTTAAAAGTACAGTGAGATAGCGCCTCACTGCACTAAAATGACTATTTTTAGAAACACTTGTTAAAGATAATACATAAGGGTGTGGGCAATGCACACTCTTGGCAAAAAGTTAATTATGGAAAACAGTGTGAGGACACCTCAGGAATCCAACAGAGAATTGCCACATTGTGCCCAAATCCTTCTCCTGGTGATGTATCCAAGGGAGGAGAAAACAGTGTACCAAAGATATCACTCCATTCCCATGTTCATTGGGAACTAGTTACAATAGCCAAGAAGTGGGGGGAAATGACTGAAATAGGCCAGCCGCAGAAAGTTGGGTGCAGCTTGAGCACCCCCATATGGAGCCTCAGAACAGTGATCTGAGAATAGAATGGCAATTAGAAGGGACTGTGGAGAGCAAGGGCTGGGAGAGGGACAGGAGGCACGGGTCAAGGGGCACTGAGCTGGAGTTGGAAAGAGTGAGAAGACCAGGAGGGTGAGCAGAGGGAGAAAGTACACCATAGATTTAAACACGATTGAAGAAAATATTTGCCATAGAGACGTTATAGATTTTGGTAAGATAAATACATTGAATACAATTTAAACATTAATATAATACACAGATAGTACATGGTACCCTATTAATACACATAATATTTATGATTTCACTGGTTAGTTAAAATAATAAAATTAAGAAATAATATATTTCCAGATTTCAATCTCAATAGTATCAAAGATCAGAAGCAGAACAGAGAAATAAAATTATGATATTCTATATCCTGGTTATTTAGGGAGAACCTTTTCTCTACTTTTCTGATACAAAGACATCCATTTAAAAAATGAAAAATAAAGCCATCCATAAACCAAAAAAAAAAAAAAAAAAGATTTTAAAAATTATTGCAGTAATGGAGTAGAACATTTTCATTCCTTTTTGAGATGGCCCCTCATTTTCATGGGAGTTAGTTTTTAATATTTATACAAGAATACTGCAACTGTGGAAACATATAGTTTCTATTAGCCTACTAAACTTAATATGTGCTCTTTTTCTGACCAGCTTGAAAGTGTAAATATCTTCCTCCTATTTGAAGTAGTATCTTAACATAATGCTAATTTTTAAAATAATTTAACAGTTTCACTACAGTATAAAACCTTGGCTGAACTACTAAATGGATACTTTCATTAATGATTCCCAATGCTTAAAATGCTTTGCAGTGGGCCTACATGGCAATTGTTATGGTTTACATCTGGATGTCTACCCCAAATCTCATGTGCTTAGAGGTGGGGCTTTTAGGAGAAGACTGAATCATGGGGCGTGCCTCTCACCAGTGCCTTAGTCCACTGGTGGGTTTCTAGCTAACGTGATGGTGGGAACTGAAACCTGGCCCAAGCAGGAGGGTCATAGGGATCATTGGAGTCTGCTTTCTTGCTGTCTCTGCTTTCTTCCTCCTGTGTCACAAGATGTCCTTCTGTCACATAATCCTGCTTGGAGCCTGCAGATTATGGACTGAAACCTGTACAAACTGTGAGCCAAAACAAACCTCTCTTTCATTAAATTATGGATGTCCAGAATTTTGTCCCATCAACAAAGGAAGTAACTAAGACAGCAACTTTTGTTTCTTTCTCAGCAAATCGAGCTGGAACAGCTTCAGGTACATCTACTCTTGGGTCTAAAGCTTTTCCACCAGAGTGGTTTTGCAAATTACTTAGCATTTGTAATTCCTTTCCCTTGTCAGCGAAGTGTGACAAGAATGACTACTGTTTTCAAAGATGATTCAAAGGATAAGAGAGATGAGAAATGTAAAGCACCTGGCAGTTCGCATTCACTTCCTGAATGATTATTCTTTGCCTTCTCCATCTGGGCTTGCTCCTGTCTTTATGTGGTAGGCTGTGCTCAGAGATCTTGGCTTCTTTCTCATTAGTTCTTTATTTTTTACTCTCTGTCTCTCTGTCTCTGTCTCTGTCTCTCTCTGTCTCTGTCTCTCTCTCTCTCTCTCTCTCTCTCTCTCTCTCCTCCATTGATTATTTGACTATAAAATAAGTCTTGGTCTTCTACAAATATTTTCATCTTATCACTGAAATTAGTCTTCATTAACACGCTGTATGATGTGCCACTTTCCAATAATGTATGAGGTTAACATTTTCTACTTTTATCTCAAGATTTGTGATCCATTCCAGTCAATTTATTCAGGTTAGCATCGCAGATGCCTCCTCACCAAGTTAGTGAAAATTGATAGCACCTCTTGTGCGCATGGTGTGGGGGCTGTTCTGGGAGTCTCTGGTCATGTGACTCACTCAGGAAACTCTTGATCTTTTTGACTGGAAGGATTTTTTTTTAATTTTTATTTATTTGTGTGTGTGTGTGCGTGCGTGCGGCCAGCTCAGCCCACCAGGGGGCGGGGCTGACTGGCATGTGGTGCTGCGGGGATTGAACTGCATACCCTGTGCTTTGCTAAGCTTGTTCTAAGTAGGTGCTTTAGACCACTGAGCCATCTCACCAGCCCCTTGACTGGAAGGATTTTTTATGAAAGTGAATAGTTTAGTAGTGATATGTTGAGAAAAGATACATTATGTGGATGCTTTTGGTCCTTTTTTCAATATTTTCAGGTGTTTTGATTTATTCATAAGAATATATATTTTCTAGATTTTGTGCTTAAATTGGAGAAGGAGCAATGTGTTATAAAAACTAGATGTCTATTGTTTGCTTACCATTTATTATAAGACTTGAGATAATACTATATAATTACATTTAAATTCTCCCTTCCACAATTATTCTCTAATATCAGTGCTAACCCCTTGTGTTTCAGAGGGAACATGCCAATTGTGAGACTGATGGAAGTCCTGAAGCCCTTATCAGGTCTACTAATGATGTAGATCATGGGTTGTTACCCATGGGTGAAATCCTGTCTGTTCACATTCTGCAGAAGAGAAGGGAGCACAGCCATCCCTGCTCATTATACAGTGTGCTCAGATCTGCCTCTGTGCGTCTGGGGCAGAGGTGAGCGGGTATGGCTGAGAGACCTTATCAGATCCAAAAGCTACAACTCTTGTTGCATAGATCTTGCTTTATCTTGGTCTTAACCAATCCAGCAGAAAAGTATAAAAATGAAGTACAAGAAGTAAAGCCATTCTGTTACGTTGAACTGTAGGGGACTTAGGTCAACAATTTCTGACACTGCCAGTCAAGCAGAAGACTCAATACTATTATGGATTACTGGACTCTTTTAGAATAGTTTGCTGAGTTAACACACTTATAATATTCAAATGATGGAACTAAACAGAAAAGGGGATATATAAATGAATGTCCATTGTGTATGTCTGTATTCAAAATGGTTAGGATAGATATATAGTTACATTCTCTTAATGAATAGAGGGATTTGTTGTAATAGTGTTTGTAAATAGGATATCATGTCTGCATCTTGTACAGCAAATAACCACTAGGAAGAGAGTATGCAATGTGTTAATTATTGAAACTGCCCTACCAATTTGATTTGAAGCTGTCTCATTGCTATTTATCTCTCAATAAAATTATGGAAAAAATATAAATAAAAGAATAAAATATAACAGAACAAAATTTGATGGAGGCAGAAATTATCTTACAAATGATTAAATAAGAAAATAATTTCAAATACCCTTCTCTGACAGAACTAAACAAAAAAAGGTGATACAAGTGAAGGACCACTTTGTATCTATATATGCAAAATATTAGGGATAAATATACAGCTACTTTCTCTTAATTCAATGAATAGAAATAGTTGTTCTAATAGTGTTTGTGGACAGGATATCATGTCTGCATCTTGTACTATGAATAACCACTAAGAAGACAACAATATGCAATGTATTAATTACTGAAACTGTCTTACTAATCGGTTTTGAAACTGTCTCATTGCTATTTGTTTCTCAATAAAATTATTTTTAAAAATAATAAATAATAAAAAAAATAAAACCTGAACAAAAAAAAAGACTGCAAAGCTTCACTTTGCAAAGAATTGCGAACTTCAGCCTGCACAAGAAGTCTGGATACTGCTTCTTTAAGTAATGCCATACCAAGTCCCCTGGGGTTTTCCGTTTGTTTTGTTTTCTTTCAGTTCAAAGGCCTGTGACTTCTTTTTTCTCTGAGTATGTTCTCAGCCCTTTAGGATTTTATTTTGATACAGGCGATCACTAAGCCACTAAGTTGTCCAGGCTGGGGCTCAACTTGCTGTCCTCCGCCTCGTCCTGTGCTGGGACTACAGGCGGGCACTGCCACGCCTGGCTCTGTCACTGGCTTCAGAGTGCCCTCCTGGAAACACCTGCCACCATGGATTTCAAGCTCTGAAGTATGGTAGTATTGGCAGAGGTGGGCATTGGCACACCACTTGGCCTATTCATAGTTCCTCATGGTAGTCCATCAGTACATGTGATTTCTTCTTTCTTTGCTAGAAAGATTTGTGTTGGAAATGTGAAAGTGTAAACCTTCATAAGTGTTCAAGATGTTAGAGGTATATTTTCAGTAGTGGTAAGGTCTAGTATTCCAGACATTTCCCTGTATTCAATCAGTTTTCAAACATCTGCTCCACAATGACTTTCTGACGGTCTTTCACCCAAATTGGAAACACCAGTTTTCCTGTTCTATTCCTATGTCATCCATTGTTATCTTAAAAAGTAGGCTACAATTTTTCTGTTTCCCACTACATTTATTTTACTTATTTTCTTACATCATTTACAGATTAAAAAAACAAACAAACAAACAAAACACTCCATCTTATAATGCCAGGGCAGTTGTCCTCGAATTCAGATGCTTCACTACATGTTCACTTCTGTCCCAAGGTAACGTAATAGCTAAGTGATAAATAAACAAGCAAACTGTCATCAAAAATTCTGACTTTCCTGGTTTGTGTTTTTTAAAAGGCATACATGTGAAGCCAGGGAGATGGCTCAGTGGAATAAGCACTTCCCTGACAAGCACAAGGGCCTGAGTTTAATCCCTGGTTCCGCCAAAAATAAATAAATAAATAAATAAATAAATAAATAAATAAATAAATGGCATACAGTTGGAAAATACTGGAATTCTTTACTCTTTAACTCAAACACATATTTCTGTTTTTACCTCAGAATTTAAATAGTAAAATATATATTCCCTGGGGAACTTAGGTACAATGCTTAGATATTTACATCTAAGCAAATATATATGTCATATATACATACATATACACATATCCATATGTATATACATATATATGTGTATATATTACATAAATATGTCATCTTAGCTGATTGATAAGCTCTAAGTTGAAAGTCCTTAAACTTCAGTAGAAAAAATGAGAGAAAATAATCTTTTAAAAATTCATTTTGCTTGTCCCTCATAAAAAGATGTACGAATCAAGAGAGAACAAAGTCCCTCCCACATGCTGAATGAAGGCTGCAGCCAAGTTCCCACGGGCTCCTCTTCCCAGGGCAGGCACCTAAGCCATCACTAATCTCTGTGATAAATGCTCCCACAATTTAAGTTTCTGACTCGATTGTGGAAAAATTGAAACGGGGTCCTCTTCCAAATAGTGGCAGATCCATTCCACATAGGAATACCCAGTAAAACCCAGTTTCCGCATTTCATTGCCTGAAACTAACTTTTCAAACTGTCAGTAGGTAGCTGGGTACAAATTGCATAATTAAGATGCAAGCTAACAAACCACCTGACTTTCTCTGTTAGATCCTGGAAAATAATTTGAAGGTCAAACTATGACAAATAATCAACTGAGAAATTAAATGTAATGCTGACAAGGTTCTAAGTGCATAAGTTACATTAAAACAAAGCAAAATAGTCATTAGTCATATAAAATAATAACAAAATCTCATTTATTAATTTGACAAAAATAGCTACTGGATATATGAATTTCCAAGCTTTAAATTTAGATTTAAAAACAGTAAATATCATTTTATGAACATGAAGTTATACAAATGTCTATTGGCCTTGTTTTCACTGAGTAATAAACAATCATATTTTTAGAACCAACATGCAGGTCTCTGCAAATAGTGCAGGATACGCATTTATGCTGTCGGAGGAGAAATCTTATGAGTTCACCTGGGGGCGAGAATGCACACACCTTTCCTCTTACCCAGGCTGTGATGACTGCTCTCAGCTGAAGCACAGTCTTAGGAGCTATAATAGCCTTAGAACTCACCTCTTCCAAGCTCCCCACTTTAGAGATCAGGTAACCAAATCCAGATAACACTGACATCTGTGTCACCATCAGGTATTGAACTGAGAGAGAGAGAGAGATGAGTTTGAATCATAAATCTAGAGATTCAATTTCTTAAATCTTTCCACTTTTCAATTCTTCTTTTTATGTGAGGCAAACCAAGAACACAAAATATCCTCTCATTTTCCTTCCACGAAAGCTCATTTTGCCTGGACCCTTAGAACCACCCATTTAGGATCTGAGCTTTAGAGCCGCTATTGTCCTAAAGATAGATCCAGTTGTTATATTAGGACTCAAGAAGAAAGGAATAAATTCTTAGGTTGTTAGGCTAGAAGGCAAGGTTTAGGTAACAATCTGAAAAGATCTGAATTAGGTATAATTGACAGGATGGCCCCCCAACTTCTCTCTAGCTGTCCCCACACTCCTTCTACCATTAGATGAAGCCATTGAGCTGTGAGGCAAAGAAGAATTGGAGAATGAACCAGCTCAGAGACTTGTCTGTCTCCTAACTCTGCCATGGCCCTATTTTATAGAAGGTAGAAAATGAAAATGAAGATTATTAGATGTATTTAAAGGATCATATATTTGAAGGACTACCATTTTTCTTTCTTTATTTTTTGGCCAGCTCAGCCTGCCCTGAGGGCAGGGCTGGGACAGCATGTGGTGCTGGGGATTGAACTACAGTCCCCTTCACCTGCCTAAGTTTGTCTAAGCAGGCGCTTTAGAACACTGAGCAATCTTGCAGGCCCTACCATTTTTTTTTTTTTTAATAAACTCAGTGATGTCTCTCTAGCTGTCCTGGTGAGGGAACACAGATGGTAGGGGTATTGGGAGTATTGGTGAAGAATGAATGTTCAGCCATAGCCCCTGATCCCCACAGCACATGAAAACAGCTGAACATTTTCTACATCTGGGGAAGGATGGGAAGGCTGAAGAGTACCACGCACAGCCCAGCAAACCCAAGGGCCCACAGGTCCAACAAGGAAGCACCGCTGCCAGAGCCACTTCTGGCCGTGATACTCCAAGGTCAGGCAGGGCATCTGAGGCTGCAGCAAAAAAGGTGCAGATCTACAAAAGGTGTAGATAGAAGTTACTAAAATCCCATCCCGTGATGGTTCTCTCCCAGTAGAAACTATTAGTAGCATGTCTTAAAGACCCTCCTATATTTTGGGTCAACAGGAGAGGTAGATTTATGACAGGCAGGACTACAAAAATAAATGCATAGAAAGCTAATGAATTTGAGTATGCCAACCTGAAAATGACTATGTTTCCTTTTTTGGATTGATAAGGAGCTTTGTATCAGAAATTCAACTAATTAATAAGATAAATGAAATTAGATTATTTTGCTTATGTGAAGCAAAATATTTAAAATGGATAACACATTAGTTGCCTAGTTCTGCTGCAATAAATGACCACAATATTGAGGCTTAAAATAATTAAAATGTATGTCTTTAGTTCTGAGAACAGAAGTTCAAACTTGGTCCCACCAGTTAAATCAATGTTCTTAGAAAGGAGGAGGGTGACCCCCTGCACCGGCTGGTGACGCCTTCCTATATATTCAAAGACAGAAATGATTTCAAACCTCCTCCACATCTGACTGTGGCTTGCTGGACCTGCTTTCTGAGATCCCATCACATCCCCCAGGATAGCATCTCTGTCTCAAGACCCTGTATTACAGCTGTGCAGCGCCTTTGCCCAGGCAAGGTGACGTAGTCAGGCCTCTGGGAGGTTACAACATGCACAGTGTGGTGGCCTCTGGTCTACCTGACAGCACACATGTGTACGTGAATGTGTGTGTAGAGAGAAAAGTGGTATGTGCTGCAAACAAGCATCCAAGCCCCCACATTTCAGGTCAGTCATTGATTAGTAAAAACCTTTTATTAAAGCATGAAAACGTTTATTACTTGTTATTTCATTAAAAAATAAATCTTGCTAAATGGTATGTAACATCTTTTTATTTTATTTTTTCTGTATTTTAGGCAAGGATCTACAGGTTGTTCAGGATCTCACTACTAGATCAGACTTGTAGTGATCCGCCAGTTTACAGCCTCCCAAGAGCTGGGATTACAGGTGCACGCCACCACGCCCAGTCTCAGTTGCTGTCTAAGTGTGCCCCGGGGGCAGGGCCGGCACAGCAAGCCTGGGGATGGAACCCCAAGCCTCCGCGCCTGCTTGCCGGTGCTTTAATCCACTGAGCTATTTGGCCAGCCCTAACATCCTCTTTTTAAAAAGATCAGTATTCACCCGAGGAATGGTTGAGAAAGATGTGGTATTTTTACACAATGGAGTATTATTCAGCTATTAAGAATGATAAACTGCAAGCCTTTATATTGAAGTG
>NW_004524637.1:5656289-5713371 GCF_000260255.1 Octodon degus
CAGTGTATTATTTGTTGAAACTGTACTTTCGATTTGATTTGAAACTGTCTCATTGCTATATGTTTATCAATAAAACTTTGAAAAGAAAAAAAAATATTACACATTTATATCTGGTAATCTGAACAGCTAATTTGAAGATAGCATCATGTAATACAGCAACTAGTGTTGAATTCCTAATTACTTTGTTTAGGTGAAATATTGCATCGTTAATAATGATGTTATTTTTTTCTAGCACTATTCTGTATTCTTTAAAAATAAAAAAATTAAAGTTGTGCAAACAAAAAAACATAAAAAATAAAAAAAATAAAAAGATCAGTATTACAGTATCATTCCTGAGGATTTCATGGGGTCTTTATAGCTGCTAAGAAATGTAAATGGGCTTGTCGACTTCAGCACCACCCCAAGTGCCCGGGCCTCATCCTAACCGCCCTTCCCCGCGCTTCCTGGCCCTGGCCCCTCCTGGTCTTTTCCACGTGCTGCTCCTAGACTTCGCGCGTGCAGGGAGCGTCCAGCACAGTGGGCTCCAGGACGCACGCAGCCTCCTCTTGGCTGTCCTGGCCTCGCGCTGCAGAGCCTCAAAGGTCCTCAAAGCAATGGCAGAAAAGCCGTCTCGTCTCTTGACACGATAGCCAGCCTGACCTCCCTTGTGAGCTCTAAATCGCAGCGCCACAGACTGCACTCCGTTCTGCAGCCCCACTTCCCTCTTCGCAGTTTCTCTGCCCCTACTTTGGCTTTCTGTTCATATAGATGGGGGTTTTTAATCTCACCTCCTCAGGAGATTGCGGGTCTTTGAAGCTACAGTTCCAGCACGCTCGAGTTGCTGTTCTGTGAGGTGGAAAGCAGGCGCATAAGAGCGCGCACGTGAGTGCTCAGTGGATGCTCTGCGAGTGGGAAAAGAAAAGGCTCACTCAGAGGGAAGCAGCCTCCAGGAGAAGGAAAGATTGGAAATCTTGCAAATACAAAGCCAACACATTTAATGAAAACCACACGAATACGTTCATTTTTTTTTTTTGTCTTACTTATTAACTTGGAGATGAAGAGAAGGTCGTTCACCGAAGGTCACCTTGCGCAGAGCACTTCAGCTCCAAGGGGAAATTCTCCTTTAGGGTGGAGAATCTTAAATAGATCAGTAAAACGCTATTATAGTTCTCATACAGGTTTTGACTCCATATTGTAAAAAATTACTTTATGTTTTTTCTAAAGTTACTGCGGGAGAGATTTTTGTGCCGACTGATACAATTTAAAAGAAAAAAAGGGCCAGCCAAATTGCTCAGCGGATTAAAGCCCCTGCAAGCAGGTGCAGGAGCCGGGGGTTCGATCCCCGGGCCTGCCGTGCCGGCCCGCCCCAGGCGCGCTGAGACAGCGATTGAGACTGGGCGTGGTCGTGCGCGCCTGTAATCCCAGCTCTTGAGAGGCTGTAAACAGGTAGATCACTACGAGTCTGATCTAGTAATGAGACTCTGAACACCCTGTAGACCCTTCCCTAAAATACAATAAATAAATAAATAAATAAATAAATAAATAGATAGATAGATAGATACATAGATAGATAAATAGAAAAGCAGTCCACTGACAAATGAACTAAGAAGCCAACGCTGGTGTGTAGCAGGGGGTGGAGGAAAGCAGAATCCGCAGCACCGCCCCCGTGTTACGTGTGTGTGTATATGAGGGAAAGGAATTAGCGGACGGAGCAGTGCGGCCGCTGGCGTGTCAGGGTGAGCGTGCTCGCAGCTTCTGTGGGCTAGCGGATGCCACCCAGACTTTTCATGGGATCCCGTCTGAGTCACTAGGAAAACAAACAGGCCCCTCAGGGCGCCCTGGAACCAGGAGGACGGCACCAGTAACGGGACGGGGTGCAAGTAGACTTCCCCGGGCGTGGCGCGGGAGGCGCGCACGTTTCTGAAGAGGAGCTGCTTGATTCTCCGTTAGCAATCATCACTGAGCTAAAACCGGGATGAGCACAAAACCATGCCACGGGAAGGCCACTTCGGCGGTGCTGCGCATGACGCAGGCCCGTGAAGGTCCAGGGCCCTGCGACTAGCGGGGTGCGGGAGCGCGGAGCTCAGGACAGGGCCGGCCCTCTGGCTGCAGCCTCGGCCCTGCGGAAGGCGGAGCAGTGACCAGCCCAGCCTTGGAGAATCTCGTTCTTCCCGGTGGGATGCGCTGTGTGCACCCTCCGGCTCTAAGCTCTTGCTAGGATGGGCAGCCACGTTTTTGGAAAGCAAGTTGAAGATACTGGTTCAAACGGGACCTCACACCAGTATTCATCAACTCTGAGCGAAGGACTTGCAAGCAGCAAAACGTTCATACCTCCGAATCCCGGGTGAAAGGGTTTTTGTCAGTGGTTCTTCTTGCACCTTTCAACAAGAGATACGAGTAGCAGCTGGTTTGGGGAGTTTTCAGTTGTCCTCTTGACGTGTATTTTAACGTGTTCTCCAGCGTTAGACCTTTGAGTGGACCTTGGTACTATCCTATCCGAACAACCCTGTGTCACTTTCTGTGGCACTCACTGTGCTGTGCGCCATCTCACACAACACGCATGGAGATTACAATGAGTACCGCAGCCTGTCTCTGTCTCTCCGTCTCGGTCTTTGTGTCTCTCCTTGTCTCTCTCTGTCACTCTCTGTCTGTCTCTCTGTTTATCTCTCTCCATTAGTGTTTTTCATTTTCAAATATTCTCTCCAGTTTCTAATATTTAATCAAGATAAAGATTGTCCTCACTTGTAATAAGGGTAAATCAAATGTCATATATAATTACAAATTTAATAAGCTAGTAGTGTTTTGTTTGTGTACACGTTAGATTGTATGTAAAAGAAAATAATGGATTTCAACAAGTGAATTATTATGAGATGAGCTAGGCCTAGACCGAAAAAAAAAAAAAAAAAAAGCCAAACAGTTACTCATGATTGGAAAGAACCCAGCACATTGTTTTTTGAGCTTGGAATATGTTGTAATAATCATACCTTGATTTATTAAGAATTATATTTTTAACTTAGATACAAGTAAGAAAAATTAATCAGACATAGCTATGATTGTCGCGACAGAAAAGTTATGAAAACAGTTTATATAACCAATTCATATGTTTTCTTTCTATTTTGTTGGCACAGAGGAGAAAAATCACTAATTAGTAACACTGTACTTTCCTGAGAGGCAATATGTTGAGGTCAATGATTAATTATATTTGGGAACAAATTACAAAACACTTCATTGCTTTCATTTTTATCACCTAATGAGTACTGAAGAGACAGTGTATCAATGTCCATTTGAAAGTACTAAATATCCAGGAAAGAATTCTACATGAAAAATATAACCAATTACTTCCCCTAAAAGTTATGAATTCAGCTAAAAGACAAAACAATAGAATGTGTGTGTGTGTGTGTGTGTGTGTGTGCACGCTAACTTTATTAGGATGAAAATTGATAACACCAACTGAAACTTCATGGTCCTAAAATATAGCTCTGAGATTCCGCATTACTGAGATTCGCTACATAACTTTGCATAAGGCAATTTGTTCTTGGGTGCAATCTCGTTGTCTTAGCCCTTATTTTCCACAAGGATTCTGAAGTATATAAAAACTATCAAGGGATAGCTAGGTCCTTGGAAGAAACCAGGATATCTCTGTCTGTGTCTGTGTCTCTGTCTGTCTGTCTCTGTTTCTGTGTCACTCTTTCTCTCTATCTCAGTCTGTCTCTCTGTCTTTGACTGTCTGTTTCTCTCTGTCTCTGTACCTCTTTCTGTCTCTCTGTCTGTCTCTGTCTCTCACTATGTGTGTCTCTGTCTCTGTCTCTCCCCATCTCTCTCTGTCTCTCCCTCTGTCTCTCGATCTTTTTTGTCTCTCTCTGTTTCTGTCTCTGTCTTCCTGTCTCTTTCTCTCTCTGTCTCTCTCTCTGTCTCTCCTTGTGTCTGTCTGTCTGCCAACCTTTCTGTTTTTAATACTGTTTTCACGTTCTCTGCAGACCCTCAAGCTCACAAACTTCTGTACCTGGAATAGACTTTTCTCGTTGCCCTACTGCCACCCATGGTCTTTGGCTTGCCACTTTCCACAAATTCAGCATAATCATATTACATAATATTTTAACTTTAAATCTTGGGGGAAAAGGCTTTATTTAGGGCCAGGAAACATGAGAGAAACAAAGTTAATATAAAGACACATTGCTGAGATCACTGTGACAGCCACACGCATTTATTCCACTGAAAACTGAAATGTTCAGACCTCCCAGAACTCCTACAGGGTGGGTGGTCGTGCTTGTTCACCAGCTTCATTGCCAACATATAAAGGTGTATCTCAGGAAAGCCCTTGATAATTTTAATGAACTGCTTTTCTTTAAATTTTAATAAATAGTTTGCAACTTTTTAACCACGCAGCTAAAATCATACATGGGTCCAAGGGGGTGTGTGGGGTAAGACAGCTGTAGCGGTTGATTGATTACGTCAACTTGAGTAGTTTAACTAAGTAGCTGAAGCAGTTCTACACTCTGGAGTGTAGAGGACACGACCTGGGCAGCTTGTCCCCTGGACAGTATGAAGGGGAAAGGGAAGGGTGGGCTTGCTTCTCTTCTTCAGAGGAGCTCCAGGGTTCGCCGGCATCCAGTACATCATCTCCTCGCTTCTAGCACACACGCTTGAGCTTCAACCTCACATCCTTCTACTTTCCACCAAGACCATTGGCTATCTGTTGTGGACTTGCGTGGAACCATGCAGCGACCTCGAACTGTTGGACTGAAACCCTTAGTCTCCAGGATGCAGGTACATGGAACATTTTGTCTGACTCTGTGGCTGACCATCGTAAGCCAACCTTGTAATTGATTATGTAATTGTGTATTTTATGTTATAGCTACTTCTCTGGTAAAACGCTGATGGATACAGTGGCTTTCACTTTTTCAATATTCATGATGGCTCATAGCTTTGAACAAAAATCATTAGCACAAGCTTGTACTAGTGTCCACATTCTCTGTGGCATGCTGGTATGTGCCCCGATAGCTCTTCATTATTCCTTCTTCATCCAATTGCCCTCCTCTCCCTCTTCCCTTCCTTCATTTTCCTGATGAGCTTCCCTTTTAATAAGAAAAGTCCATCTCCCAACTTCCTCTAATTGGTCTTTCATTTTGCTATTTATTTACATTTTTTATTTCACACATAAGAGAAGCCGTGTGATGTCTAATCTTGCATGTCTGATTTATTTCACTCCGTAGAGTGGTCTCATAGGGCATCTGTTGTCTCACAAGTGATTTGAGTTTTCTTTAGGGCAGAGAAGCATGTACTCTTATGCGCAAACACCATGTCTCTATCCACTTCATCTGCACATGGACACCTATCTGTTACGAATTGTGGAGCTAGACACATAGTGTCACTGTAGAACATGGACTTAAGTCTTTGAAGAAGACACCTAGAAGGGAAATAGCTTGGTGAAGTTGAATTTATCTTTTTTTGAGGAATACCACCCTGATTTTTACAGTGATTCTACTAGTTTACATTTCTACTAACAGCACGGATGTTTTTTTTTTTTCCTTGTAGCCTGTCTAGCACTGTTGTTTTTTTTTTTAAATTTCTTTTTGATGGCCATTTTTTTATGGGAAGTGTGTCCTAGTTACCTTTTTCTTCTTGCTGGGACAAAATGCTCAACACTCAGAATTAAAGAAGCAAAGGTTTATTTAGCTCACAGTTAGAGGCGGTTTCAGTCCATCCTTGGCTGGCTCCAAGGCAGGGTGGCACGTGGCAGAGGGCAGCAGCTCATGGAGGTAGAAAACAGCAAAGAGCAAAGGGAGGAGCAGCGGCTGTGGCAGTGAGCAAGCCTCGCTCCCTTCCTTACATTGTGATGCAGATTATCCTCCTGAGGTGCGTGCAACACCCACACCCACAATGTTAGCATTGGATCCTGAGTTAATTCACACACTCTTTGAGCTGCCCCAACAACTTCCTGAGGCTTTGTGGGGGAAAACTAGACACAAACCATATCAGGGAAGTAAATGGACTGTCAATATTGTTTTAATTTGTATTTCCCTAATGGCCAGTCAGGTTGAGCAATTCTTCATGTATCTAAGGGGGATGTATACATTTTCTTTTGTGAAGTATCTATTCATTTTACTTCCCTGTTTTTTGTTTGAGTTTTTTATTTGTTGGGGTCTAATTATTTTTAGTTCTTTATATATTGTAGGTATAATTCCTCTGTATGAAAACTGGCTGGCAATTTTTTCCCACTCTATCATTTGGCTCTTCACTGTGCAAAATTTTTTTATTTAATTTTTTGCTGACCCTTGTGTTTATTGTGCAGTTGAGAGTCTCTTCAAAGACCTTGCCTGTGCCTGTCACTTCAACAGCGTGTCCTTTTCTGTCTTCCAAAAGATAAGTGTTACAGTTTTAATGTTTAATTATTTGATCCATTTTGATTTAAGCTTGGTCCATGGTGAGAGACAGGGGTCTCAATCCAGTCTTTTACATATGGATAGCCAGGTTCCAGAATGCTATCTATTAAAAAGCCTATCTTTTCTTGGTGTATGTTTTATACCCCTTTATCAAAAATCAAAGCAATGAATGTGCTTGGGGCTGTTTCTGCATCTCCTCTTTTGTTCCATTGATCTTCATGTGTGCTTTTGTGCCCAAACCATGCTGTCTTTATCACTGTAGCTGTGTAATATAACTTCAGGTTCAGGGTGCCTCAGATTGCTTTTGCAATTCTGGATCTTTCAGCTCCATATAAATTTTAGCACTGTTTTCTTCAGTATTGTAAAGAATGCTGTTGGAATTATGATTGGGACAGCATTTAATCTGTGTGTCAACTTTGAAAGTATAGCTAATAAAATATATTGGTTCTATTCTTCTAATAGAGAAACAGAGGATATCTTTCAAATTTATGATGTTGTCCTCTATTTTCTTTCTCAGAAAACTGTTGTTTTCCAATATAGAAATCTTTTACTTCTTTGGTTAGGTTAGTACTTAAGTATTTAATTTGTCTTTTGAAATTTTATTTTATTTTGAAGAGTACAAACAAAAGCAAAAACGAATAGATGCAAAGATAGAAATAAAGTAACATACGACAACGCTTATGTTACAGATTTTCAAATCAGGAATATCAAATTAACAATAGTTGTCATATTACCTATTTTTTCATCCAATCTGTTGTTCAGATTAACACATACAGTTATGAAAGACTGGACATAAAATAGAATGCTAACACTTGTTTTAATAAACCTTAATATTTTTCTTATCTTTTTCTACTTTTTTTGTAAATTTATTTTAAAGATGGTGTGCTAATAATTGAGAAGACACTAGTAATGGTACACATTTAGAAGGCCAAAATGAGAGGTATTCAACCATAGTTTTTGTATTACACATTGCTGTCCTCGATGTAGTTGCTTAGATTGCAGGTATCAGTATAAGGAGTTAGTCAAAGTGAAAATTCTAAACATTAACTGCTATTTTCAAACAACAAATGGAAATTATTAGTTTAATCATCTCAGCTATCTGGTGTATATACTTGCATGATTTTTGTCCCTTCATGTTTCCCTGTATGTTTACCTTTCCCTCGTCTTCATTGCTTAATACTTATGTTCAGCTTTTTTTTTTTTTTTCCATTTTACTATATACATTGTACCTTTTAGGTTTTATTTACTCTTTCGGGTTCTTGCACTAGGGAGATAATATGATGTTTATACATGTAGGTCTGATTTATTTCTCTTATAAGTATAGCCTCTAGTGACTCACCTTAAAGGCCTCAAGTTTGAAGATGAAGATACAACTACAAACACATTTGGCCACCTTATTTTTGACAAAGGGGCCAAACATGTTCACTGGAGGAAAGATAGGCTCTTTAACAAATGATGCTGGAAAAAAAATGGCTCTCCACATGCCAAAAACTAAAACTATACCTGGGTCTATCACTATACACTAAACTAAAGTCAAAATGGATTAAAGATCTAAATATTAAAATAGAAACATTAAGTCGATTAGAACAGAAAGTAGAAGAGAATCTTGAAGACATAGGTATAGGAAGAATTCGTGAACAAAAATCAAACTGCACAAGAAATACTTCAAAGAAACAACAACTAGACCTCTCATATTATTGAGAAGTTTCTGAAAGTCAAAAGAAATCATTAATAGAGTGAAAAGGCAATGCAAAAATGGGGAAAGAGTCTTAACCAATGATCACTCAGACAAAAGACATCTAGAATATATAAAGAACTGAAAAAAATAAGGTCTCCAAAATATAATGACCCAATAAAAAAATGGGCATCTGAGATGAATGCACACTTCTCAGAGGAAGAAATACGAATGGCAAATAAATACATGAAAAAAGGTTCCACACCACTGGTAATTTGAGAAATATAAATTAGAAAAACACTGCGATACCATCGCACTCCAGAAAGAATGACCACCATAATGAAATCAACTAATGTCAAAAGCTGGAGAGTCTGTGGGGGAAAAACAATCCTTCTCCACTGTTGATGGGAATGTAGACTGGTTCAAGCACTATGGAAATCAGTGTTGAGATTTCTCAAAAAGTGGGACTGGAAATCCCATTCAATCCAGCTATACCCCTTCTGTGCTTCCATGTTTATGGAAATGGAGTATTACTCCATTTTTATGCAATGGAGTATTACTCAGCCATTTAAATTTTCTTGGTGCTAGTCTGAAAGTTAATGATTTCCTTTTTACTTTCCAAATAGTTCATTATTAGTTTATAAGAATGCTGTTGACTTTTTGTGTTGATTTTATATCCTGCTATATTACCAAATGTGGTTTTTTCTCCAAATTTGGTTTTTAATTTGGAGAGTCTTTTGAAGGATTTCTTTGGTTTCTATATAGAGTATTGTGCAATCTTCAAACAATGATAGTTAAGTTCTGGTGCATATTTCTTTTATTTCTCTTTCTTGCCTAATTTCTTGTTAATCTTCTGAGTACCACATTGAATAGGAGTAGTGGATGTCCTAGTCTTCATTGTGATTTTAGAGCCAAAGCTTTCCATTTTTCCTGTTTGATGTGATGTTGGTTGTAGGTTTGTCATAAGTGACTTTAACACTTTTGAGATTCTGTTGGGATTAGAGATTATTCTTCTCTGTATTTTGCCTTTCTGGATCTTTAGTAATGGGCCTGGGAATTCGGCTGGCGATTAGTGTCTCCACTGTTGGTAGTATGCACTAGAGTGTGCCAGTTGAAGAAGAGGCATTCTTCCAGTGTGGGTGTGTTCACCTGAATGATGTCTGAGTTGGATACTCAGAGATAAATGTCTTTGGGATACAGGTGCAAAGCCTCCCAGAATGTGTGGTTAGAATTAACCGTGCACAGCCTCCGAAGCCGCAGCTCCAAGTAGGACCAAGATACTGTGCCTTATGGAGTGAATGCTCTAGCCCTCTCCTCCCCGCACTCCAATTCATTACTTAGATTGACCCTAAAGTCAATCAGGTAACAGACTACCCTGAACTTCCTCTGTCCTTTCTCCTACATGAACTTTTGACCATTGCCTTTGTTTTGTCCTTTAACCTTGTTCTAACAATAAAAAGCCATAAAAGCTTCCATTCAGAGCTGCCTTTACGACTCTCTCAAGCTGAGTGTCTCAGTTAAACTCTGGGGCTTCCCAGAGTTTGAATTGGAAACTGACTCTGAGTAATCACTTGTCTTCCATGCTATTTCCACAGCCATGAATAGTGAGTGACAAGCGGGGCCAAGAGGGGCATGAGTGAGACACAGTTGGTGCAACTCACTACAGAGGACCCATTTTTCATAGCCATGAGGAGAATAAAGATGTGTCAGAGTCTTCTATACAGTAAGAGGACAAAGGCAGCCATGGAGAGGCCTGCCCATCGCAGCTAGCCCACAGGTTAGGATCATCAGTCCAGCGGCCTTTGAACTGCCCTGCTGTGACGTGTACAGGGACAGTTCACTTGATTTAATGTTTGTTCTCTTACTTTCATTCATATCATAAGGATAAAACTTGATCCAGAGAGGAAAAGTGATTTGCTGTCCATGGTCTCTGTTGGAGGACAGCCTGGAGGTGGGGAAGTGGGAATGAGCAGACCAAAAATGAGAAACTCATTAGGCCCTGTAAAGGTGGCTTGCCATGCTACCTGGCACTTACACAGGGTCAGTCTACTCAAAACAAAGAAAGTTCTGCCAAGTTCAACAATTTTTTTTTTTTAATTTTAGGGAAGGATCTACAGGGTGTTCAGGGTCTCACTACTAGTCAGACTCATAGTGATCCACCTGTTTACAGCCTCCTAAGATCTGGGATTACAGGCACATGCCACCGCGCCCAGTCTCAATTGCTAAGTGCTCCCCAGGGGAGCGGGGCCAGCATGGCCTGGGGATTGAACCCCCGGCCCCTGTGCCAGCTTGCAGGCACTTTAATCTGCTGAGTTATTTGCCTGGCCTAACAATTTGTTTTTATTTTTACTTGTTTTTTTTTTTTTTAATTCTTTTTGAGATTTCCCTGGAAGGACCATTTATGTACATGTTCCGAATAGCCAAAAATTATTTAAATCACTGCCAGACAAAGATTGCCAGGTTTAAGGGGTGCATAGGAACAAAAGCCTTAAAGTTTCATAATACAAATGTTACCTGAGATTGAAGTCACTATGTATGTTTATGTATGTTGACTTTCAGGTACAGATTATCCTCCAAAAATTCTACTTAAGTTGGCTTATAGATAAATAAACACTCAAGACATTATTCCAAATAATTGGAACTCATATAGCATAAAAATAGGCAACCTTAAATTAGCTGGTAAAAGTAAAATTGCCTGTAAAGTTGGTAACATGTTTCTAGCCAGGTGCTTAGACATCCAAGGTAATACCAAAAATCAGCTTTATAAACGCAGTGTCTATTATTGTCTGCGAACCATAACAAGAGTCTTATTTCCATCAAAGAGTATATATATTTTTTTCTTCAAATGAGTGGTATTGTTATGACAGATCATCTAACACATTTCTTCTTTTGGGCTATAATTCAAAGGTTAAGTTCACTCTGTCTAAGTAATAGTTTTCTAAATTTTTGAAATGATGCTGAAAAATAAATTGAAAAGGAAAGCATCTATATTTTACTAGAATATGTTTCTAGTGCTCTCATCATCATGCTGTTGGTGAGCATTCAGAGTTAACCTATAAGGCAAGTGCAGGGACCTGGGTGTGATCCCTGGCGCCACATGCCCCTCCAGCCCCACCCTGGGGTGGGTGTGCTGAGCCACGGACTGAGACCAGGCATGGTGAAGCACACCTGTAATCCCAGTGCTGGGGAAGCTGAAGACAGGAGGATCACTATCAGTCCAGCTGCTGTAGTGAGACTCTGTACCAAACACATTAAATAAATAAATAAATAAATAAATAAGCTTATAAAATATGTTCAATAATTAGCTCATGACTGGTTAATTACTGTTATCTTACTTTATGACATAACATATATTTGGGCATATATGTATGTATACATCTAAAAATAGGCTATGCTGTGAGTTTAAGTTTGAAGGTTAAGTTGTATTAAGACACATGGGCTTAATATGCATGAAGTAATGAACAGGTGATCCTTTTAATAAAGTATATATTTAGATATTTAACATATAAAAAAATCACATCTCTTTAAATTTGGCCCTAACATTTAAATTTGACCTAAATGTATTGGCTTTAATCAAACAAAAATTTTGTTTTTGTATAAATGAGATATGCTCGCATATTGGGTAATAAGTCCTGTTTTCAAAACTTTTCAGAGATGTAAAGATGCCTTTAATTCTTGTAAATGAAGATACATCTTACAAAAACTGCTAAAGGAATCTAAAATTTGTGTTTAGAGTAGAAACTAAATATGTATGGAAAGATTTCTATACAGCTATGATGCCAGGTATTGCTAACTTCATGGCATACGAAGTTTTATATTTGTTCTCCCCAGGCATACAGGTCTTCAAAGATAAAAAACTAAAAAAACTTCTTAGCACACTGGTGACTTGTGGTAAATTCATTTTAGGCCTGAGCACCTGGATTTTCCTTACTTGTGTTTCAGCTATTTAGCACGCATGTCCACGTCAATACAACAAGACAGTGCCTACCGGGTGGTGACAGTAAGTTTTTGTGCTTATATTTATGTAATTCTTATGGAATTTTGTTCTAAAAGTTATAGAGGGCTGGGGAGATAGCTGAGTGGAATAAGTGATTACCTGTCAAGTACAGGGTCCTGAGTTTGAGCCCTGGTACCACAAAAAAAAAAGAAAAAAGAAAGAAAGAAAGAAAGAAAGAAAGAAAGAAAGAAAGAAAGAAAGAAAGAAAGAAAGAAAGGAAGGAAGGAAGGAAGGAAGGAAGGAAGGAAGAAAGAAAGAAAGAAAGAAAGAAAGAAAGAAAGAAAGAAAGAAAGAAAGAAAGAAAGAAAGAAAGAATTTTAAAAAGTTATAGGTACTCAAACACTAGCAGTCCAGGCTATGTCACTACAAAAATTAAAGGTTTCGAGGTTAATAACCAATAAAGTACATCCATAAACAAGCACCTTCTATTTGAATGTCACTCTGATAACAGGCTGGTTAATAATAACAGATTAGGTTAAAATTTCCTGATGTCATTTTTTTTGACTTTGTGGAAAAAATTAAAGCAAAATTTCATAACAAAATAATGGGAGAATGGCAATTTAATACATTGCATATTGTTTTCTTTAAAGAAGTTACTCAGAGTTCAAGACATGAGTATTAATGTTTTCTCCAGTAGATACTAGCTTAAACATCCCTTTGGTTAACTCAGTACCAATAGTATAACTGATTTGCATTTTTTCCTTTTCTTTTCCATCCTTTCCCTTTTCTCCCATTCAAGTTCCTTTTCCTTTACAACAATTTCTTTCTTTTTTTAAAAAATATATATTTGGAAAAGGGCCTACAGGGTCTACAGGGTTTGCAGGGTCTCACTACATAGATCGAACTCCTAGTGATCCTCCTATTTGCAGCCTCCTAAGTGCTGGGATTACAGGCACGTACCCATGCCCAGTCTCAATTGCCTTGTCAGTGCGCTCTGGGGGCAGGGCCTGCATGGCACACTGGGGATCAAATTCTGACTGCTGCACTCTGTCTAAGCAGGTGCTTTAGTCCGCCGAGCTATTTGGCAGGATCCTCTTTGCAACAATTTTTTTCACTTCACAATATCTGTTGAAAATTTTAGAATTTATTTACTCTTTCAGGGTCTCACACCGGAACGATAATATGATGTTTAGGGATGTGAGTCTGATTTATTTTATTTATGACTATGATATTAAGTTGCATCCATTTACTTATGAAAGTCTCATCTATCCTTCTTTATGTCTGAATAATACTTCATTGTATAAAATTACATTTTTTTTTATCCAGGCATTTTGGATGTTTCCCAGATTTATCCATGACAAATTGCACTACTATAAACATGGATGCACACATATCTGTGTGGTATGATGTTTCCAGTTGTTCTGGGAAAATATGCAGGAGGGGAATAGCTGGGTCAAATAGGACCTTTAATCCTACTTTCTTGAGGAATCTCCACATTGGTTTCCAAAGTAGATGCAGCAGTCTGCACTTCCACCAATGGAAAAGAGCTCCCTTTTCCCCACAACCTCTCCAGCATTTATCTCCAGTTGATTTCTTGAAGATAGTCATTCTTTCTGGGGTAAGATGAATCTGTGTTGCTCGATTTTGCATTTTTCAAATGACCAATGACATTGAGCATTGTTTTCATATACTTATTTGCCATTTGTATTTCTTCATCTGTGAAGTATATATTTATCTCAGATGTCCATTTTTTCAATGTGTCTTTAAATTTGGAGGCATCATCATTTAGTAAGTCAAAAGTTTTTATGTTACTTTCTGTGTTGAGCCTTGTAAGTTTTTGTAGTTGATAGTTTTATCATTATTTTCAAGCCCTGCCTAGGAAGTCTGTTCTTCAGGCATGTCTTCTGTGTGTAGGAGGTTCTTGGTTTGTGTCTGTCCCAAGATCACATCTTCCCAGTTAATTAAGAGTGAGATGTTGGTGTCTGTTTGGCTGAGTCTTCAGTTCTCTAGTGCTGGCCTGTAGTGAGGCTCTTACCCCAGAACTTCCCTGTAGTGTTACAGAAGTGAGAACTTCTGACTACAAAGATATGACATCCTAGCTAAAGTGACATAATCAGCAATAGCAATATCATCAAGCATGGGTCAGAAACTGACAATCTGTGGCAACTATTAATTCTGCTCCTTAAATTATAGGAGCAAAATCAACAGTTATATAACAAAACCTATCATAAATTGGGAGTTTTGCATGAAGTGTTTTCCTTGGTGGAGAGGTTTTACCCTGTGGTGGGGAAATTCAAGAAGGATGGTATAAAGTACAGATAATTGATAAGAAATCAATTGATTTGGAAGAAAGAGGAAGATGGGGAGATGGCTCAGTGGAATAAGTGCTTCCTTGGCAAGTGCAAGGGCCTGAGTTTAATCCCCGGTTCTGAAAAAAAAAAAAAAAAAAAAAAAAAAGAAAGAAAGAAAAGAAAAAGAAATAAAGTGGAAGAAAGCCTAAAGAACAAAGGATGCTCATGCAAGATTTGAGAAGCTAGAGAGGAAGGCAGAAGGGAAAGAATGAAAGACCAGCAGGGGATTGCTGGTGGTAAGCAGAATAACTAGAGACACTAGTCACTCATATGAAGATATGATTAAGTCTAGAGAGGCAAACTGAGGAAAGGAGGAGAGAAGACACACAGATTAGAGTTCCTCGCTTTACAAGATTCATCGCCACTGTGATCAGACCTGCTGCTGTAACTCTATTGTCCAGGTGGGGTAGGGTGGTGTGGGGAGCCTTTGTGTTCCTGGTCTCCTCACCCCCCATGGATGGGACAGCCCCAGTTGTGCAGACTCTTGGTGCAAGGCTGTTTAATTCTTGCACCTCTCTAACCACAGGCATTGGGAGAAGGATTAGATGTTCCATTTGCTATGCACTGATATAATCTTTAGTCTTGTTCCTAAGGTTTCCAGTTAATGCCCTGGTGCATGGAAGGGAAGGGAAGGGAAGGGAAGGGAAGGGAAGGGAAGGGAAGGGAAGGGAAGGGAAGGGAAGGAAAAGGAAGGAAAGGGAAGGGGAGCAGATGGGAGGGGACGGGAGGGGAGGGAAGGAAAAAGATTGAAAGAAAACTGGCCAGTCCTCGGGGAGGGTGTAGCTCATCGATTCCTGTGTGCCAGCAAAGTTTACTCCTATGCTGTAGTGCAGCACCCTTTGTTTGGATCCTTTATCTCTGTTTTGCTTCATCTATGAGACTCTTATTTCAGATTGATTTTACTTTCAATGTATGTGTCTTCCTCTTTCTTCCAATTACCCATATTTTTAGTTAAATTTCTCTGCATAGCTCTAGATGAGTCTGCTCCTGTGTCCAGCCATGTTGTCCTCCTCCTTATGCCCTCTGATATTTTGTAATGAGATAAAAGTAACTGACTAAAAAGTTACTTTATATCAGCATGGAGATTTAAATATGTTTCAGATATAATAATGCCGCCATGATTTTTATGCTAGAATGTTGTGTTGCTGTTGATCTCAAGTTTACTGTGAGAAACTTAACAATTGTTGTCTGTTAATAGTCCACAAGGACTCAGCTTCTAAGACAATAATGATTGATCAAATATACCAGTCAGCCAGGAGTCAACCCTTGTGGCATAAAAAGTGATGAAATTTGGCAAATAGATATGACACACTAGGAATCTTCTGGCACATTTAAATATATTTCTTTCTCTGTTGGTGCCTACTGTGTGACATTTGGTGGCTCTAGAACTCCACCCCTACCAAATTCCGTTGAACGCCTGTGTGTCCACGGTGTCAAGGGATCACACACTAATCTTCACCTACCAGTCACCCTCTGGGACAAAGACTTACTATTTAAACTCAATCCTAAAACAAAGGGGGCATTGTAAGATAGAGCATTTACCTAGAGGAAGACTTACTTAAAGCACTTTACGTTTTTTGAACTTTGACTCAGACAAATTCACCATGGTGGAGAAACATTTCACTCCCACGAAAGATAGATCTTATCTGGCCCACAAGGGCTAGGCCCTGTGGATTTCTCACTTGAGAGAGAGGGATGCAGTTGTCTTATCACCAGGGGAGAAGCAACTCCATCTCTGATCCTGGGCTGCAGGAGTTGGTGCTATCCCTTCAGGAAGGAAAGCAAGAAGATTAGAATGGATCCACCGCCCTTTACCTCACAATCCCAGCATAGAGACTATGCTGCTGTCTGCACAGGCTGGGCAGATGCTGCAGAAAGCCAGGATCCTCCCCATCTCAGAAAAGGGCTTCCAGCAATGGTAGAACAAATCATCTATAAGTCTAAGGTGGCAAAGATAAAGAGGATTTCTAAAAATTCTTTTTCTATTTAATTGTGCACCAAAAGTAAGCGGCATAATGTTTTGGCCACATATACTTACACCTCTTGCTTTTTATGTAGTCCCCTGGGGAGAACCTGAGGCTCTTCTCCCTTCCAAGGACACCCCTGCACTCCCAGAGCCAGATCGCCCCTTCCTGGGCCTTTACGGTGCCGAGTGAGGGTATGCGCCACCCCGGATATTCCAGTGGCCAGCACTTACTGCCTCGTACTTGGGCTTTTTGGCTGAGGAGTTCCCACTCTCTTTGGTCCCCATATCACTTACACCTCTCCCTGTGTTCACTTTTGTCCCCAGTGATATACAAATCATATTTTCACTTAGCCCAACCGCATCGAGGGACCTGCTCTCAGGTCTACGTTGGTCCTGCTGGAATGCTAGGTCCTTCGTGGGTGGCCGGCACTGCCAGAGACCCAGTGTCCCCGTGTGTCCTCATCCATGGGTGCCCATAAAGGACAGCTGAGATTTGGGGTGGACTTCATGTCACTCCGCTGCTCTCCTTGTTGTTCCTGTTGCTTGTAACCTGTCCTAGAAACCTGGGGCCCATGATCTGGCCGTGTTACAGTCTTACTAAAAACTGCCATACGAAATCCTGGACTTGCTGAACTTTTATTACATCTTCCAGCACCAATTGCTATTCCCTTGAAGAAGCCTCTTGCATTCAGCTGTTCCTTTCTTGTGAGAACTGGCAGATATGGCCATCTAGGTAAGCTCACGTGGATTGCGATGGTCCCCCGGTCGCATCCTGACCTACACAGCCTGTCCACATACTTGGTCCTAAGGAGCAGCAATTTTTACTGTTTACAATTCATACATCCACCTCTTGGTACCAAGGCTCTCCTTTAAGGCTCTCAATTATTGGTCTGTCTGCAAATTCTACACGGATCAGTCCATGTGAAAATAATAATAATAATAATAATAATAATAATAATAATAATTCTCACCTAAATACTACAATACTCATACTATAGTGCTTAGACTAAGGGCTAAATCTTAGCTCCCTAATAGTCTTGCAGGCAATTGGGTGGGAGATTCTGGTCTTGCACAAATCATCTCAGCATTTGAACATCTCAGACAAGAGCGACTTGGGGGCCACTTCTCTAATCCATTCCATTCAAACCACCCAAACCTCATGGCTATTTTCCGAATGCTTCTTCCAGGCTCCTAACCTGAACCTGTATTGATGAAGGTAACTCTACAATGACACAGTGCCCATGAGGCGGCTGCCAGACAGTTGAGGCCATGTCAACGAGCTCTTTGGGCATGTAGTCGCTCCCTGTGATGCTGGCTGCCATTCCATGTGCATCCCTCCGACTCCACTTAATCATTCCAGGTCCTGGGGTGTGGTCCTGAGTGTGCTCTGTGCTGCTTCCCATGTGACCCTAGCAGGGAGATTCCCACATCCCAGTGCTGACTACAGATCAAGTTACATGAACCTCATCTGGGAGCCTAGAATATTACTTTAGATCATCTCAATAATATTGCCTATTGGCTGAATCCCAAAAGTTGGCTTTCTGGGCTCAATCTTTGGATTTAGATTCTTGAAGAAGTTGGATCAGTTTTCTTTTTGCTCTTTCCTGCAGTCCCGGGAGCCCTCTGCATACTATTTCAGCACATACTACATGCTGAAGACACCATGACCTTTCCTAAATCTCTTCCTCTTCATCCCATCCCTCTTTCCCAAATGGGTGAACAGAATAAAGAAGGGGATATGTGGGATACCAGCCAGAAGTGTGTATCAGAGATAAGGGGCTTTTAGAGCCTCAAGTCCAAGTCCTCCCAAAACGCATGGCTAGAGCTTAAAGCCTACTGAGCCTACAGGGCCAACAAGTCCAAGTAGGAACAAAGCACTTTGACTTAAGCAGTGAACGCTCTGACCCTCTCCTCCCCACACTCCAGTTTATCCTTAGATTGGCCCCAGAATCAATCAGGTATAGGACCACTCTGGCTTTTCCTTGTCTTTCCCTATATCCTGTACTAATTCCTTCATGTTGTCTTTTATCCTTGCTTTCTGGTTCTGTCATTAAAAAGCTCTTAAAGGGGCCAGGGAGATGGCTCAGTGGAATAAGTGCTTCCCTGGCAAGCGCAAGGGCCTGAGTTCAATCCCCGGTTCTGCAAAAAAAAAAAAAAAAAAAAAAAAAAGCTCTTAAAACTTTGGCTCAGGGCTGTCTTCATAAGACTCCCTCATGCTGAGGTGCCTCAGTTAAGGGCAACTTCTCCAGGTCTGCTTTGAGACTGCTTCAGACCCTGACTCTGAGCAGTCTGCAGCCTTTGCCCCATGCTACAATAGTGAACTGCAATACTACAGGCCAAAAGTGTAAATGTTTTCCTACCAATACCATATTATCCATTAATTGTTTTCATCCTTAAAATTGGTCTGTCTTCATTCATCAATGAGGTGAAGTACAGAAGTGAGTTTTCTTGGAAAAACTGACCCTACAAGCAGATATTCGTTTAGGTAGTGAAGGACCGGCAGATCCTGGCCTCTTGCGTCCAGCTCTTCTTTGAGTTTCTCACATATGTCGGCAGGGGAAGTGGAGGCTCACACTGTCTGCCTTTCCTTCAGCTCCTGCACCCCGCCCACTTCCTACTCTCACCCCCAACTAAATGCATGCAGATAAACTGAGCTACAGATTCCCAAGATTAGCCGACATCTGGGGCTCCTGCCCGTATACAAAGGGAGGAAGTCCCTGCTATTCTCTCCTTGTGGACGGCTTTGCTACTGGGTGTTGGCTTCTCTTAAATATATACTCCATTCTTCAGCCATCCCCAAACTGTGTAGCCCTCAGAGGGGTTCAGGAGCAAAGATTCAAGTCTGGGGCATAGCAAGTGCCTGATACTGTTCCACACCCGTCAGATCAGCTGCTTCCATTAGATTTCCAGGGTGGCAGAGACAGCCAAACATGGTAGTGCCTCTGCAGGAACACTGCTGGGTCCCGGCTTTATGGAGTGAGGGCAGGAACAAAGTCAGGATTGTGGACCTGAGTCTCTCTTCCCACATTCTCCTTGTATAGGTCCCGAAGGTCTCTTCCTGACTTAGTCTAGTTGATTCCTAATGTTACTTATTTTACAAACTATGCTTTGTAGAACTTGATTAGATTATGGTGTTTATTAAATGTGAGTTTGTGCCTTTTTCTCTTGGTCTTCCAATAAAAGTGCATTTGGGGAATAAAGCAGTCTAATAAAAACTCCAGACAGCTTTCTGGAGCACAGCTGATTGGCGATGTTTTTATGTCCATTTTACAACTTAGAACAGCATCCACAGACGCTTATTGATGCAGCCTTCCTCGTCTTGCCAGGGCAGAATCGAGAAGAGGTACAACAATGTATGAGCATCTTTGCAGTGATTCATACTGATTAAAATATCCCCTTGCCAACTAGAGATGGAAACTATGTGAAATAGTAAACGTGTTCTGTTCTTCTGTGCTGCTGAGGGTTGAGCTAATCTGCTCTGTGGTGGTGGCCAGCTTTGTCAGACAGGAATCTGGAAGTTCTAGTTGTGCAGTAGCTCTCCGGGGAGGCCCACCTGTGCTGTGTTCTTGGAACTGACAAATAGAAATGAGATTCGCAATAAATTCTAAAGTCTGTGATCCAAGCTGTGAAGCCTCCAGACAAAAGTTCCTAGTAAGGGAGTGTGTTTCCTACAATAATAATTAAACATGCTTTTCTTGCACTGCACAATGAACCTCATCCACATAAACCAGTCCAGAAAGTTCAGTGAAGTGAACAAATGCTGTGCGTATAAGCCTGTCATCACCTGGAGTTCTGCGGCTTCCTGCGTTAGCCCAACTCAAGCGGCATTCCAGTCAGAGCTGGAGCACCTCAGCGTTTCAGCTGATATCATTCCAAAGTGACTGTGAGCTAAATCAACATGATTACACTTTTCAATCTTCAATATTTTACATGAAGGTGTTCAGCTAGAGAATATACTTAGAAATGATTTTATGAAAGATTATTATATTTTGTGTAAGAGACAATCTAAGTGAAAGTAAATGCATAGAAACTTAAGTAAACAGTGAAGGATTTTAAAATCAAACAATTTAAGATATTTAATTAAAAATAATCTATAATACATACAGTTAAGGTAATCTATAAAAATAGATTTGTGCACCATGGCACAAATAATCATGCTATAATACTTCAGAGAAACTGATCAAACAAAGAAAAAGAAGCAGAGGTACCGGTTCAGGGGACAGATTTATTTCAGAGTAAACCTGAGAGAAACCGCTCTAACATTAGAGACCAGACAAGCCATGTGTAGTGTCTGCTCAGTGTCTTTTATGTTAGGGTATGACTTTTACATCTATCCTCAGAATGGCAGCTTGAACGTTCTCCTAGCTCTAAGCCCTCAGCAACTTACAAACATCCCTTGATTCCATTTAAACAAATAACTAAGGAACTACTTCTGACTACATATCCCTAGCTAGCTCTTCACTTCTCAATGTGCCTCGCACCATGCTCTGTACTTGTAGTATTTAGGTTATTTCTTAATGTTGACCCAGTTCACACAGAGCTCCACCACCTCACTGCCAGAATCCCTTAGCCCATTTCTAATAATCATCTCGCTGACCTAGCAACAGCGTGTGAAGCAGCTGACCCCTCTTTTTTGGAAGCACGCCATTCCCTCGGCTCTAGGCTGCCCACCCTGGTTCACCCCACCCCCAAGACCTTCTGCTTTCTTGTTATACTTAGCCGCATCTTCCACATTTTCTGAGATCCTAGATATTGGTGTGTGCCTGGGCTAAGTTCTTCGTCACGCTCCCTTCTGCTTATACCTGCCCTTCTTGTGATTTCACTCAATCTCCCAGCCATAAGCACTTTTCATACCCTGCAGGCTCCTAATTTTATACTTCACTGTAAACCCCAACTGTGAAATCCAGGCTCTTCGATCTGAACTTTAATTGATGCTTTCTGTTAAATGCCCAGCAAGCATTTCAGTCCCAACATACCCAACCCTGAGCTGTAGCTCCTACCAAGCACCAGCGCTCCTCATTTCAGTTGATGGCAATTGATTCTTACTTAGCTTAACACTTCAAGTCACTGCTGACACTGCCTTCTCTTGTGCCTCTCATCCGATACATTGACCCATGCTGCTGGGACTGTCTTCAGGTGCAGTCTGACCATATCCTCACACGCTACTGCCAACAGCCATGTTCAAGCCACCATTAGGATTCCTTCAGATTATTGTGGTGTCTCAACTGTGTATGCTTTCTAACTTCTAAAATTCTATGGTTTATTCCAACAAAACATACCATAATCCTTTTCTTGTATTTATAAATAAGACCATATTGCTGCTCCTCTGGCCAAGAAAGAAAACCAGAGACAGAGGAAGAGGACAGAGGGAAGGGGGAGAGAGAGAAGCAAGCAAGGAGGGAAGAACATGCTTTGGCCCTCCTTTCCTCCTTGGCCTGCCCCCTACTTCTCTCTTGCTCACAGCAGCTCATCATACTATCCTTGTTATTCTTAGAGTGCAATTACCTCAGATGCTGTGTTTTCCTTGGCGTCTTGGCTCTTGTACCTCATCTGCCACTCCCACTTCTCCACACCCTCCAGGTCTTTGCCTGAATGATTCTTTCTAGGGTAGAGTTTCCTGATGGAAAAATTACTTTATATTATCTTATTTTAATTTTTTACATTTAGTACTAGGTCTACAGGGTGCTCAGGGTGCTACTAGATCAGACTCATAGTGATCCTCCTGTTTTCAGCCTCCCAAGTGCTGGGATTACAGGCACATACCACCAGATCCAGTCTCAATCAGCACCTCAGCATGCCGCGGGGGCAGGACTGGCATGGCACCCAGGGATCTAACCCCAGTTCCTGCGTCTACCTAAGCAGGCGCTTTAATCTGCTGAGCTATCTGGTGGACCCAGAAAAGTTACTTTAAAGTGAAGAATCACACTTGCACTTTTCACTACCCTCATACCTTCTCAGCTCTAGTTTTCCCCATTACACTTGCTGTTTCACACACTGGATGGATTACTTTTCGCTCTCTGGTAGACTATAAGCTCTGTGAAGGCAGGAAACAAACTAACAAAAAACTGTTGGAACCTGCTGCACAGCAGACAGTGAGTAGCTAGCTGAGTTAGGCATTGTCAGTAGCTGCAGTTTGCAGCAAGGAAGGAGCTGAGCTAGGAGGTCACATCAGGAGGGAAGCAATTAGTCCACAAGGAGCTTTCCAAAGGCCCCAGGATGCATCTGTTACAGCAACGACCATGTCCCAGTGCCACAGCCCACACTCTGTACTGCTGGGCAGACACAGTCTACAGTGGGCTGAAGTGACACAGCCCAGCTCAAATGAGTGTCTTCCCACTCATCTTCTACAAAATCAGAAGCAGATTTCCTAGCTGCTGCACTTCAATTTTCTTAGTGGATAAGATGTAATTAATAACAAAATCTGCTTCTTTGGGTTGTGATGGCCAAGTAAGAGAGATCATCAGGGGTTATTTCAGGACAGGTGGCATAAAACTCTGCTGCAGTGATTTTGAAAAATGTGTATTTTCCTCAGTGGCAAAGAAGTTGGATATCAGGTTCCCCACACTGCTGAAGTCACTTAAATAACAAATTATGTGGGTCTGAAGTTTTGCATGAAAGTAAAACAAAATGCATACCTGTTCATATACTATATGGCAAAATAAAGTATTAACATTGATGGAAAATGAAATAAGGTTCCTATCTCTTTTGAATGTCACTTTTCCATCTCAGATACTAAAATTTTAAAAGTTTGGCCCTGGACTTAGCTGCCTTTCACTTGGTAGTGCCTCAAGGTGGGTGAGCTCTGTACCTTTCAGCGACCCTGCACAGGTAGAGATCGCTGCCCTGGTGCATTAGGACAGACGTCGGGGCGGGCGATTCGCGTGCGTTCTCCACTTCACCACCATGGCTTTGTCACTGTGGTTGCTCTACTCAGAATCACAGCAGTTACAATATGACCATCCCCAAATTTCTCTTTCTCTTTTTTCTCAAATAGTCATGAAAAAACTTGTCAAACGCATTGTCGACAATGTGCCGCAGAACTCCCCTGGCCAAGCATCTCGGTACTGAGCCAGATATGCCCCTACTCCATCAGCGTATTATCCTCTTTGGATTCCTTTAGTTCATTGACCTATGCTTTGAACCAAGTAGTTAATTCACATTTATCACAAACATAATTAATTTTTGCTTTCACAAGAAAAACAGCACGAATTCTGCCCATCTCCAGGGAAGCCCTTTTGTGTTCAGAATTTGCGCTTGTAGTGAGCGTAGACTGTAGAAGCTGTCTGCATGCCGGGCTTGTGCTTTCTTGAAAGCTCCTGTGTGAGCCAGGCAGTCTGTGTCCTGCCCGACCGCTGAGCGTCTTGCTTTCCATGAGCATGCATGTGCGGGACACAACGATTGCACACACGCGGGGGCTGCCCCACCTGCAGAACACAGCTCAGTTCTTTCTCTTCCCTCTTCTCCCCTCATCTGGCTCTCAGTCCCCTTCCCCTTTGCAGAAGGTCGAACTCTCTGTTTTTTATTAACTGTCTATATCTTGCTCTTTATTTATGGGTTTGTCTTTCATGTAAGAGAAGCCATGTGATATTCAAGCCTAAGTGTTGGAGTCCTTTCACTTAACACTATGGTCACAAGTGTGCACTGACCCAAGTGTAACCTTCTCTAGAGGAGAGCAGCCCTACGCTACTGTGTAGAACACCCTGTTTTCTTTGTCGGCTCACCGTTGGCAGACAGACAGGTAATTCCCAAGATTCATTCCTTAGAGATTGTGCGGCTGGATGGTTTGTCCACTTCCATCATGGTACTGGCTCGTGCTTGTGTGGCTTTATTCCACACCAGTCTAAAGCCCCCAACTGCCCAGTAAATCCTTCTCAGAGGACAGCCCATGAAAGTATGTGATTACCATTTTTCTAATCCAACGCATTGTCTTTTTTTCCCTAATCTTTTATTTCTTTATTTATTTGGTACAGGGTCTCACTACACAGCTGGTACTAGCAGTGATCCTCCTGTCTCAGCCTCCCCAGTGCTGGGATTATAGGTATGTGCTACCATGCCCAGTTTCAGTGGACAGCACAGCACCCCTGGGGTTCTGGGGCTGGTATGGCATGCCACCAGTACTGGGGATTGAACCTGGGTCCTTGCACTTACAAGGCAGGCGCTTAGGCTGCCAACTCTCTCCCCAGCTCCAGCGGCAACCTATCATCTCTTTTTTTTTTTTTTTTTTTTTTTTTTTTTTTTTTTTCCTTAACACAGAATTCTTTATTTTGTCCAAAACAGCACAGTAAAAATATCTCCAACAATACATAAGCCTATATATAAAATATAGAGTATCTCTAATAGCTTTACTTTATATGGTAGCACACTGGTAAATACAAGAAAAAGTACTGTTGATGGGCCACAGAGAAGAGTGACTGGAGCAATGACCTAATAATTACAAGACATTCACCTCCAAACAATAGGCAAATATCAATTTTAGTCAGAAAAGTAGAAGAATTTCTATGAAGCTGAGCTTTGTGTATTTCGTTCTGTGTTCCTGGTAGTGTCATCCACAGTCTGACTTCTCAGGCATGGTCTTTGCCTTTGGAGTGGAACTAAAAGGCATGGAGGATGCCGATCCAAACCAAATTTTCATCTAAAAAAATCATAATAGAAATGACAAAGCTTAAAAAAATATGCTGGATTTCAGAAGTATTTAGTAATTTTTAAGAGAGCTCACCATGAACACTTCCAAAATCAGCTGGCTTTACAATGTCCTATGCAGAAGAGTAAACATCTACTCAAGCCATTAGTCAAATTCTGCTTAGTAATTTCTCATCTCTTGTTCCCCTCTCTTAGCCCCATCTCATCCTGACGCCTACTTCTGTACCTCTACCACTCTTTCTGTCTAGCCCAGTGAGTTTGTCCACGTGCTTTTGGATGCTTTTGTCCCCAGAACTCTTCTAATGACCCTGCGTCTAAACTTCAAGCCACTGAGAGGCACATGCAGAGAACGGCTTATGTCAATGAAGCGACGCACGTCTGGGTTTAAGTAAACTTAGTACTTGCACACACAGGTGAGCATCCGAATACTGCCCTTTCACGTGTGCACTCTACATGGCTCCACACAGAGACACTTTTCAGCACCTTACACAGAGGAGACATCTTCGGGTAGCCCAGGTGATTATACTTGTGCTTAAATAACTTTATCAGATAAAGCAACATTTGCTGCAGCTGGGGGTAGTCAGGAGAAGTGGCTAGCACATGGAACCAAACCCTTCTGGTGATTTTAAGGAGCAAATTCAAATATCGCTCGGGTCTTAGTGGCCAAAAGTGATAAAGTAAGTATAAGTTTCTTATGGGTAGAGGGGACTCATCAAGGCCTCCTGGAGGTCGCTCTGTCCTCCGGCTCAAGGTCCGTTTAGTGCGGGGTTTGGCTCGTGTCATGCCCTGATTTTATCTATTTTAGAGAAATAGTGCTACTGTAATGCTTTGCTCAAAGGTGCCATGAATGTTTACCAGCTAAATGCTGAATCACAAGCTTTCAGGATGAAAAGTAGGAGACAATAAGACTCTTATATTCTCCCTTGCAAAGCATCCACTTATTCATGTAATGCTAAATTGTCTCACCATTTACTGTACTGTGGTAAATTTGCATACGTAAAGAATAAAATAATAAAACTACTGAAAGAAGTAAAATGCAAAGCACACACAAAATGCAATTTTCAGAGGCATACAGGCTTTCAGAGCAGTCTGGAAGTTCAACGTGGTAGGATCTCTTAAAGTGTTTGTTACAGAGGAAGAACCAGCAAGTGCAGGGTCGCAGGCGTGGAGGAGGACGACCTCCCCTCGGCCACGTGCCTTGGCACCTTCTCTTTTAATTTGGAATTCTATGGTCCTCAGCTTTCACTGCTGTCAACTTCAGGCACTAGTTATGTGGAGAAATGAGGACGCAAGAAATAGGGAAGCCAAGGAAGAGAAACAGTCATAAAGAGACTTAGAAAACCTGGGGGAAGGGCAGGCGTCGACACAGCGAAAGGAAGAGGCGGCTTTAGAAGCATGCCGGGGCAGCAAAATCCCCACGTGCATTCTTTATTACAAATTATTTGGTAAGTGATATGTAGCCGTAGAATTTGTATATTGTAATGCAGAATGATGTAATGTTTGGCACACATATAGATCATGTAATACTTATATCTAGTTAAAATATTTATTGGGCCGGCCAAATAGCTGAGTGGATTAAAGCGCCTGCAAGCAGGCCCAGGAGCCAGGGTTCAATCCCCGAGTGTGCCATGCCGGCCCCGCCCCCGGGGCGCGCTGAGACAGCCATTGAGCTGGGCGTGGCGACCCGCGCCTGTAATCCCAGCTCTTGGGAGGCTGTGAACAGACCGTTCACTAGGACTCCTTTCTAGTAGTGAGCCCCTGAACACCCTGTAGACCCTTTCCTAAAATACTAAATAATTTAAAAAATGCTTAAAATATTTGCCTCCTCATATATTCTTTTTTTTTTTTTATGTTCAAAATGCTCAACATACTTTCTCAACTGTAGAGAATACTGCTGCTGTAATTAGCCTAGTGCATATTCACACACCGGAGTACTTTTCTTCTATCTAACTACAGTTTAGTGCCTGTTCATCATTGTTTCTTCAGCACGACCTCTCCCACTCACCTCACCTCAGCGTTCCACTCTCCAAATCTATAAAATAGCCGCGCTGGCCTTGCCCCCAGGCGCGCTGAGCCAGAGACCAATTCTGCACCTGGTGGCCTGCGCCGATAATCCCAGCACTGGGGAGGCTGAAAGCAGGAGCATCGATATGAGTTTGAGCTGCGTAGTGAGACCCTGCACACACACACACACACACACACACACACACATCAATTTTAAAAAAATTCGTCATAGGAGACAACACATGCGACACCGCCTTCCTTTGCCTGAGTTATTTCACACCGCACAAGGATCTTTAGTTCCATCCATAGAACCACAATGACAGGCTCTTCACTCTTTTTAGACTGGATTAAATAGGGCTTCTTTATCCATCCATCGGTTGATGGACCCTGGTTATTTCCATTGCTTGGCATTTGCGAATAGTACGGCAACTGTGGGAGTGAAGATGTTCCTTTGCTGTGCTAATTCATTTTTTAACACATAGGGAAATTTCTAGGTCCTAGGGTAGTTTTATTTTTCAATTTTCATGTACCTCAACAAAAATGTCCCCAACCACCATATCAGCTTACGCTCCTAGTGACATTGCAAGCACTCACTTCTCACTTTCTCGCCTGCACACCGAGTTGGCAGCATTTCTGTAACAACCATTAAACTGCGGTGAGGCAGCTCACTGCATTCTTCACTAAGTTAATTAGTATAATTTAGATAGACATAAATGTCACATGCATCATAGGGAATTGGTACCTATACGTGATGTACCCTGGTTCTTCTGCTTTATTTTAATACCGGTCTCTCCTTACAGTCCCTCTTTCCTCCTCATTGACAAAGCTTTGTTTCCATTTTGTCCTTCTTCCCACTTTATTGGAAAGGAAAAGAAAATGTGACAAAGGAGAGAAAGAAAAAAATCCCATTGTATTTCTGCCTGGCATTTCCCTGCTGATAAATGGAATTAAATATATAGTTTTGTGTACCAATTGGCTATTTGTACATCTTCTTCCAAAAAAAGTCTATTTAGTTCTGTTTCCCATTTTTAATTGGATTATTATATTGCTATGATTTCCACTCCATTGTCTTTGCACTAAACTAAGAAGCTTTTTGGCTCATAATCAATAATTTTTGTTATGCTGTGCTCCATTCCTTATAGCCCTCATTCATTCAATTTTTTTTATTATGAAAGGATGTTGAATTCTATCAAATGTTCTGTCTTTGTGTATGGAGATGACCACTGTCTTTCTCTGTCATTCCATTGGTGGGCTGCATCATATCTAATCATCTGCATGTATGAAGAAATCTTGCATGTGGGTGAACTCAGCCATCATAATGATCACTGGATCATGGTGAACTTAGTGATCGCGGTGAATTTCACGTGCAGCTCGATCTGCTTTGCTGGTGTTTCCTCAGGATTTTTTTTTTTATCTGTAGTCATCAAGAATATTGACCCACAGTTTCCATTTTGGTTTTTCTCTCTCTGGTTTTGTAGCCATACTATTTTGACCTTGGAAAATATGTTCAAAAAATTTCTTCCCCTTCTATTTTCTGCAACAACTGTAGGAGAATTAGCATTAGTTCTGTAAGTACCAATTAGAATTCAATAGTGAAGTCATCTGTTCCTGGGCTCTTCATTAATTGAAAGGTGTTTTATTATTGATTTGTTCTCATTATTTATTATTAATATGTCAGCTTTTCTATTCCTTCATCATTTAGTCTTGGTAAGATATAATATATGACTAAGATTATCTTCATTTATTCTGTGGTAACAGACTTGTCATTTAATTATTCATAATAATCTCTAATGAATTTATGCGTTTTATGCTCCAAATACATCCTTTAGCCATAATATGACAAAGTAGAGATAGTTAATGGCCCAGAAAGTCCCAAAAAAATTGAAAAGCATTTGGAATTTGTTAAGACCACATCCTGCCAGTGTTTTCCTTTCACAGCTATCCAGCAGGCCCATATTTATTCCGTAGCAGTTGTTTCTTGAGAGCTTGCTGGGACACTAGCTTTTTATAATGTAACAGAAAAATTGGAGATAGAAAGTGTTAAAGATGATCTGCAGGCTAATATTCTGCTCTAATATTTTGTTGCCACATATCATAGAGGAATTTTGTTTTGAGACTAAAGTCATCACTCAGTGCCATACTTATCGAAACAAATTATGTAACAGAAGTATCTCACATCTTACTACATTTTTTCTTCAGAAAACTCTCTAAAATACACTAGAATATCTTTCAAAATTCACACAAACACCATTAAGTGTCACAGTATCCTGCTAAGCATAGTCCCTGTGCTGGTGTTATCATACTTGCCTACGTTCCTCAGCTTTATTTCCTCCATCTCCATGCTACTTTAATCTCTACACTCATGCAATATTGAAGTAATTCTTAACAAATGTCACCAAAAACCTCATTAACCCGTTGAAATAGTAACAAACCATGAGATTTAACCCATTATGGACAATACCTTTAACTTGGTTGTTTTATGGAGGAGTTTGAACAAATGTCAAATGACTTTAAAATAAGTAGACTGATTTCACAGTAGTCCTTGGCTATTTCATGGTGCAACTTTCACAGACTCGCCATTTTGCAGGTTTTCAAAAAATATTAATCTAAATTATTTGGCACAGATTTTTCACTATATCATGGGACTTTGCAGAACCATACAGTATATGGATGTTGTTAAAATTAAATAGGTTTATGAGTTTAGAAGTTGGTTAAGAATATTAGAAGTGTTTTTAAAAGTGTGGGAAAGGTTTATAACAGTGTGGGAAAGGTTTCTAAAGCCTCTCTCTCTCTCTCTCTCTCTCTCTCTCTCTATATATATATATATATATATATATACACACATATATATATTAAGATGAGTATAACATCACTACTTCGCTGATTTTCACTAATTGCAGGGGTGTCTGGAATGTGACCTCTGTGATAAGTGAGGGGCTGCTGTATCTCATCAGCTGGGAAAGGTGCAACTGATTCTATACTCCTTCTTTGGTTGACTTCACAAATGCCTCAGTGCATCTCAAACCCAAGCAAACTTATTCTTTAGAGAAAGTCCACAGTAATTTATAGCTATTTGTGATCCTATCTTGTTTCAGAAATGGAACTACAAGCACTAGCAAGTGAAAAGATGAAGCCTGACTTAGGAGGAAACAATACATAGAATGTCAAGGCCGTGATGGCTTAGATCTAGAATGTTCCTTATAAATCTCATGTTCAGAGGTAGGGATTTTAGAAAGCGACTGGACTATAGGGATCCTATACAAGTCATTGGATTGATTTGTTGGCAAGCTACAGGTAAATGTGTCATTAGTCAGAAGTGTTTGCTAGAAAGAAGTGTGTCATTAATTTGGCTAAAACCAGCAAGAAATAACCTCAAAATAACCTGAACAGTATGCTGCATTGAACTTTTCTCTATAATTAATTAGTCTACCTCCTTTAAATTCAGCTTTTCACAAAGTTAGGACATGGGAAAAATGTAAAATACTATTTTCCAGAATGAAACACGAATACACTCTAATCCAGCATCCAGTAGAGTTCCCATTGCAAATGAAATCTGCTAAGCCTGACCTCTACTGTCCACTTTCCTACCAGCATCCTGGACTTCTGATCTCTTTAGGCCACAGTCAACACTGAGCTCTGCTTATAGCAGTTCAGGTTTCTCTAGGTCATTTCTTCAAATATACGTTAACTCCTTTTACTTCAAAGCCTGTGAATCAGGTGGTCCAGTGTAGTCACCACAAATCTCCTCTTCTGGTACTATATTTTATGTTGATTAGTTTACTCATCCCAAAGACAAAATACCCAACACCCTCAACTTACAGAAGGAAAGCCTTACTTTGGCTACCAGTTTTCAGGTGATTTGGTGCATTGCCTGTCTCCAAGGCAGAACTATCACAGTGCAAGAACACAGCAGACAGAAGCTGCTCGCGTCACAGCAGCCAGGAAACAAAGTAAGGGAAGCAGCAGGAGCAGGAATTGATCTGGAGGGCCAGCCAGATAGCTCAGGGGATTAAAGTGCCTGCTTAAAACAGATGGGGGTCCAGGGTTCGATCCCCTGTGTGCCACACCAGCTCCACCCCCGGGGCACACTGAGAAAATGACTGAGATTGGGCATGGTGGTGCACACCTGTAATCCCAGAGCTTGGGGGGCTGAAAACAGGAGGACCACTACAAGTCCAATCTGTGTAGTGAGACCCTATAGACCCTGTACTAAATACACACACACACACACACACACACACACACACTCACACACACAAAAGAATTGATCTGTCTAGCTCCTGCCCTAGTACCAGCCTCCTACACTTTGCTGAACTTCTAACTGTACACTCAAGGATGGATTCATCATGAATACACTGACCCCATGACCCAATCATGTTCCAACATCTACCTCAAGGTACATGACATTTGGGGGAATAATTTAGATCTGTGCCACACCTGCTGAGCTCTCTCTTCCATTTACACTGGCACGAGCTTCATCTTAGCTCATTCATAGAAATTGAGTGTTCCTGGCACTCCATAGGTCTTCTCTCCACTACACAGCAGCCAAAGATGTATTAATAATCATAAAATTATCAGCATTTCTTTGCCTCACAATGAATCTTTAGTACCCTCATCTCTGTCCTAATGAGAGTGTTTTCTTTTGTCTCATGTCTGGAGAACTTCAACCACAAAATCAATGGCGGCTGGTATCCAAGGATGAAGTCTACATTCGTCCTGTAGAGACAACATCTGGGATGTTCTTCAGTTTCACCAGGATTCCTTGGATGAAGATTCAACATTGATATCCCCATCCCAAAGAGAAGATGATAGGACTTCTAGACTTTTGTATAGACTACAACAGGGGAAAAAATATTCAGCAAAAGCCTTACAGGAACCATGCAAATTTCAACCCATCTATCATAAAAGTTTATCCTAGAAAAATAAATACATCGGCATATGTTCCCCAAATGAACAGAAGTTGTTTGTTTACAAATAAACTTGTGCCAAAAGTCTCAGAATTTCCAACAAAGTGGAGGGTATGTACTATTATGAAGTATGCAATAATTATTTAATAGTTAGAAAAACAAAAAGCCACCAGAAACACACCACAGTGATAGAGGAATTAAAATTTGGAGTTAGAAGCAGATGCTTGAATTCTATTGAACAGTCACCTTTTTAATATGTATAAGTCATTAGTAATTTATATAAGTATTTCACATTTTGTTCTCCTTTTGTATTCTAAATAGTGTCAGGAAAGCTTGTGGTGGTCAAAAGATGCCAGTTAGGGTTTTAATATACATGAAAAAGTGTGAAATGTTGCTTGTTGCCAGCCAAGAACCTGATAAGTGATTATCATCTCTCCTTCCCGGCATCTTCCAGCCCTTATAATTAAAATTTGTCTATTTCAGATTTTTCTCTTATCGCATAGTTAAATGGTGTCTTGAAATATTAAGTGGAAAAACACCACTGTTTTAAAAGATAAGAACTACACAAAATGAAGACAGCGTGATGCTGTTGGTGACTCACTTGCAAAACAAAAGTGATAAAATCGCAGCCCTAATGAAATAGAAATTTACTTGAACACATCAACGGAGATTAGGTTCTCAGTAAATTAGTATATTTACTTTCTTTCATTGCCAAAACAAAAAATGAAAACATCCTAACCACATGTTTTTTATTCTTATGCCACACAAACTTCATTTTCCCATAAAAAAGGATAAACATATGTTCGACAACATTTCTCTAATTATTCAAAATGTTTGCATATAAACAGAGCAGAAGCAAGTGCTAGTCACCTGAGTAAAAAGCTGGGCTGCAGAGTGGACAGAAATGCTAAGAGAACCATGCAGCCTTCCCCTGGCCTGCCCCGAACAGGCTGGCCAGAAGGAAAAGCCAGCCTGACTCGTTCGAGTTTACACGTGACCTCTGATCTAGCCAGCAGGCTCTAAGGATGTCCTACCTTCTCTCTAAGCGTACTACTGATAATGGGAAACGTAGATACTCATAAACAAGGCAGACATGACGGCCACTGTTCTTTGTACGAACTCTCCAAAGTATGCTAGTGCTTGGTGGAACATAGGTTATGCCAACACATTGTTTTAGTCACTTTTCTGTCGTTGGGACAAAATACTCAACACAAATTGAAGGAAGACGTGATTCTGCATAGTGGCTTTCAGAGGCCTCATTTCCTGCTTTGTTGGCTTCAAGGCAGAGGACACGTGCTCACTCCCCTCACTCCCCAGAGGGCAAGAAGCAGAGCGGGGAGGAGGGGAGGGAGAAGTTGTTCCTTCCAGGTCTGACTTCGTGGCGGTGCTGGCCGGCCCCACCTCCTAGCAGCGCGGTCCACGCCGTGATCCAACCCACTTTCAGACACAGGAGAGTTTTGTAGGACATTTCACACCTAACTCCTAACCCCATTCCGTTCAGAGAAGATGACAGATCCTGTAGTCAGAAGAGCAGGCAGTGGCTGTGCTGCGCGTGACTTTCGGGGTTTCTTTCTTACCCGTTTTAGTTACAGCTTTAGTATTTCAGACCTGGGTGATAGCGTCGCTGCTAAATCTGATCTAAATTACTCCTTGAACTTAGTTGAAAAATGGAAAGCTCCGTTTGTTATGCTGCCTGAATTTTGTAATCTAAATGAAAATAAGAACTTGTGTTGAGACCACAGGCATATCTAATGGGGCTTTTTCTCCTGCCTCACTAAGCTAGGCTGTGACACTTAGAAAAGCTTACCGGCATAATTACAGAGCTGTAATTTTATATAAACTGACTTCACCTTGTACATTTCAAGATGCATCAATAAATTACACAACCTGATAGCCACTGGGGTTTCTCCTGTACTTCAGAAAATCAGGGGAAAATGTAGCATATTGTGAGTTCAGTACTTTGATTTTTCAGATGCTTAAAATCAGTATGTCCAAAATATTTTAGGATGTTAAAATTATTTTGTAAAATCAAGTTTTACAAGTAACATGAGTTATAAATATATATAGTAGTATGTTACATATAAGTACTAAAGTCACACGTATTGTTTTCTAATAGAATACAATGGAACCTTATCAGCTATAAAAGAGATAAACTCAAGGCTTTTATAGGTAAACAGATGCAGCTGAAGACCGTACTGAGAAGTGAAACAGACCAGACTGCCTGCATAAGCACCAGAGTATAGCACCAGTGTAAGAGCCTGGAGAGCAAATGAGAGCTGAGTGGTACAGTAGATGCTGTGAAAGGGAGGGAGCTGCTCAGAGGAAAGGAAGAGCGGCGGAAGGAGACAGGAAGGAGAGACAGGAAGGAAAGAGGCATATATATTCCCAGAAGAGTCCGCATAATTGTGTTGCTGGTTTCTACTGGTCTAGTGAAAGCAACAGTTAATGCTTACTTTTCTTTTCTTTTTAAAAACTTTTTGACCAATTTTACATGCTTGTATTTGGTAACCTGAATAACTAATTTGAAGACAACAATATGCAGTATAACAATCATTGTTGAATTCCTATCATCTTGCTTATTGAAGTTCTGTATAATTTATATTTTTTATGATTTTTTTATTGTCTTTAAAAAATAAAAAATAAGGGCTGGCCAAATAGCTCTGCAGACTAAAGCTTCTGGCCTGCTGTGCCAGCCCGGCCCCGGGGAGTGCTGAGCAGGCAACTGAGGCTGGGCGTGGTGGCACGTGCCTGTAATCCCAGCTCTTGGGAGGCTATAAACAGGAGGATCACTACAAGTCCAATCTAGTAGTGAGAGCCTGAACACACTGTAGGCCCTTCCCTAAAAATGCCAAAATTAAAAAAATAATAAATAAAAGTAAATAAAAACAAAATTTGTGTCTGGATCTTTGCATGCAAAGCTATAACTCCAAACATCTTCTGGTGCTTCTGAGAAATTAATAGACAACTACTTTCTACACTACGTCGATGCTTCTACAGGGCAACTCTCTCCTGCTTAGAGTCCTACCACGTACGATAGATGCAACGGTTATTCTCTCTACCTCAGGGCTGCTTTTCTTGTTATCACACAACCTTTTTAAAATTGTGTTATCTTAGTACTCGTGTTGAGGACATCTCAGTGATGGAACACAGGCTCCACATGCATAAAACCCTGGGCTCGGTCTCCAAGCGAGACACCACTGCCACCGCCACCACCACCAACACCACCACTATCACCACCGCCACCAGCATCACAGCCACCACCACCACTGCCGCCACCACTATCACTATCACCACCGCCACAACTATCACCACCACTCTCACCACCATCACTACCACCACCAACTACAGTAACATTTCTTCTCTTCAAATCTAGCCAACTCTGTCTTATGTACACTTGGCTGTCGTCTCACCACTCTCCCTTCTATGCAAAATACAAATTAGGAAGAACTATTTGCCCAACTCCACCCTCATCTTTTTGCTCCAATACACAAATATTTCAGATTGAACTATACCTGTCTTTTTCCTTAAACATAAAATAAGCTTCAAAAATAATTCTGTCAGGTACTTACCTCCATATAATTTTTCAGAATTATTATATTTATCATAGTACTTTCTGAATTATATCCCTAAAGTAAATTTTAATGGTTAGGATTACAAAGAGACTACCATAAAAGATTGTATCAGTTATATTACAATCATCAATAATTAAAGCATATTCATTAATAATATATTTTTCTTCACTGTAACAATTAGGCATTTAAAAATCATATTGTATTCTACTAAAAAGCTTTTATTTGAGAAAATTTGGGTTAGCTTGAGCTGTTACAGCGATTTTCACAGCATGAATTTTGTCAACAGGGTTGACCACCTTTCAGCTCATTCAACCTGATACTCCTAAGTCTCAACAAAATAAAGTTGTGAGGGTCCAAATAGGTTTCAAGTGTAAAATGACTAAGAATGAATTCAAGAACCTTTTGATCTTGAATGTATTTATTTATTTATTTTAATTGATTTATTTATCATTTTATTTTATTTATTTATTTATTTTATTTTTTTGCAGTACTGGGGATTGAACTCAAGACCCTGTGCTTGCCAGGCAAGCACTTATTCCACTGAGCTATTTTCCTGGCACTGGTCTTGACTTTATATAGTCAACAGGTTGTGTGCCTCATACAACAAGAGTAAACATAATTTAATATTCTGGGTAGTATTATTTATTGAGATTAACTCAAAAAGTTTCCTGACCTCCATTACAAATAATGCTTTGTGAATATGAACGTGGTTCACGTCAGTCTTAGTGTTTTCTTTCCAGACACTGCGTCCAAACCACAAGGCCTCTTTTCTCTATCTAACGTCTTTCTAAAGGTCAGTTGCCTTTCTCTGCCACCTTCTCCTTCTTATCACCCTCTAGATTCAATGGTCGTTGTTTGTGTCTAGTGGTCCCCCCAAAGCTTCATGCAGTCATGGGTGGCTTCTGGAGTTTGCGTACGATTCTTGATCCAGTGCTGGGATTGTGGGTGTGAGTGCTGTGGGCAGACACTTCATATTACAGTGTGAGGAGTGGAGAGGGGCTGCTGGCTGCCCGAGCTGCTGCTGCTCCCTTGTGCTCTGCTTGTTGCCACTGCCACCAATGGCTGCCCTCTGCCATGTGCCACTCTGCCTTGGGGCCAACTGGGTATGGAATGAACCCTCCGCTGACTGTGAGCTAAATAAACTTTTGCATCCTTATTTTGGGTGTTGGATATTTGTCCCAGCAATGAGAGAAGAGTAACTAAGATAAATATGTACTACTAAACCCCATCCTCAGAATTATCCACTGCTTGGTTAAAGTTACAAACATGTATACAATGTTTCCTTCCTGTGAATTTTGTATCAATACACACGTTTTCAGAAATACTTAATTGATTAATCCTATCTTTAGTCTACAAGTGTAAACCTTGCTCTTTAATTTGAGAGCTATACTTTTTAAAATCTTTTATTTATTCATTTGGCACAGTCTCACTACACAGCTGCACTCATAGCAATCTTTCTGTTTCAGCATCCCCAGTGCTGGTATTACAGGCTTGCGCCTCCACCTGCAGTTTCAGTGGCCAGCAGGGCGCACCCGGAACACTGAGAATAGAACCCAGGTCCTTGCACTTGCCAGGCAGGAGCTTAGACCACAGAGCTATCTCCCCAGCCCTTGAGAGCTGTATTTTTGAAACTCATACATCTCCTTTTCCTTATTAATAATTTCCTTAAGAAATGGTGCCAACTATTCTCTAAATATAGATTCTAAAATTTGGGGCTTTTAAATGTACAATTCATTCTGTACTTGCTGGAGTCCCTGAGGGAAAATTTAGGAAAAAAATGAAGCATGGATTTCATTGTGCTAAGTGTAGAAATTCACTAGAACCTGAGACAGATGGCTGAAATTGCTTTCCTAGAACAAGAGCCCTTGAAAACAGTGAAGATGTCATATTACTTAACGGGTTATGTTAATACAAGTGAAAGTTCCTACACTGTAATTTACAATCAAAACAGTTGAGGGCACCTTTGAAGCAATTTTTTGTTTTCCTCGGCATCTATGCTCCTTTCAACTTGTTCCATGATTACTTTAACACATAAAACTTTTATGATTACAGGGGCTTAGACAATAAATTTCTGAGGTTCAGATGAGCTAATTTTAATATATAACTTTTACTTTTTGTACTCTGAAAAAAGCCTAATGTAATATTAATTGTGTCCAAATAATTGTAGCTATCATCCCAGAGATCTGAGTAGGAGTTTTAGCCTGATAAAATTGTTAGTTCCTCCTAAGGACAAAGTAGGAGTCCCTGAAAAACGGCAATTTTTACCCAGACACTAGATCAGACTGAGTGATACAGACAAAAGAGTGCACCTAGAGTTCAGCGGATTATTAACAGCTTCTTAAATTTCTCCCAGCTCTGTCTGATCTTCTTTCCCATTAGGCTATTGCATGCCATAACCTTCTTACCAGAGAAAGTTGTTCTTTGGTTTAAAACATTACAAGCTTGATCTACCCCCTTCAAGACAAAAAGTCCTTGAAAAATATATTGAGATTTATTCACTACTCACACCAAGACAAAAATGGATACAGCTTAGATAGAAAATAATCAGTTATTAGAGAAATGAAATTTTGTGCAAGGCTTTGTAGCTTTCCTGTGTGTTTTTGAAGGGATAATTACTTGTCTTCTTTCCTGAATATAGTACTGAAGGAGAGCAATATACAAGGATCACATAGATGAAGAACAGATTGGATAAATTTGGATTAAGACTGTAGTTTTGACTACTAATCAGGTCTACTTCTGAACTCATTATCCCAGGTTTTACCTACGAGTACAGTAGTTAAAAGTACGAGTGGATGAGAATGCGCAGTTCTTTTGGATGGTGAGCTGTAAAATATAAACAAAGCCATATACTACGGTGGTAAGGATAGATTTCAGTCAGTAATATACTATTACAAGATGAATTAGGGTCCAGCATGAGCTGAGATCAACTTGGATTTGCACGGAGCTGACAGGGGATTCAAGAGGAAAGGTAGGGAATCAGGGACAGGCAACAACAGGAGCTTGACATCATCTGCAGTCCGGGAGTAAAAACCTACCGAGGGCCGGTGTGGGTGCCAGGCCAGCGGTGTGGGGTCACTCTCATTTATCCAAATTTCACTCTGTTGCTCTATCTCCAGAGACAAGAGACAAAGACCCTGTCTCTCCTAATTATGACATTTCTGAGAATGATTTTCAGGTCTTTGAAAAAATTATTGAGTGGTGGGGATATTTCTCCATTACAAAGAAACAGAAGCACTCACAAATATAAGCCACCCTTACAGAATAATCTGAGAGAGAGCCCAGGAGGCTGCCACAGAAGTTAGTGGAGCACACAGTATATTGTTTGGACAGCCCAGAACTTCTCTAGACCAGAACTCAATGGAGATGAGTGACTGCTTAAGAGATACAATTCGAGGTTGCAAGAAGTCCTGTTGGCTGAGCTCTTTCACTGCAGGGATGGAGAGAGGGCATTTCTGCTGGGACATGTTGCTGTTCTCAGTAGCCCACAAAGAGAAGTGAGCGGGCCAGGGTTGTGCTTGCTCTGCTCCTAACAATTAGCTTGCCAAGACCTGCTACAGCAGATTTTTCATTCTTTGGAGCTGCGCAGAGCTCCAAGGGAGGTCGGAATGAACACTTCCAGGGGAGAGGCTCTCAAGTGGGGTGCAGTTTGCCTAAGGAGCAGTTGGTAGCAGCTACAGATATTTTTGTTTGTCACACTTGGGGAAGATATTGGAACTGGCGTTGCTCCACGCTGCTGAACTTCCCTGATGCATGAAGCAGGCTTCTGCTGCTGTTGTTCATCCCCGAATACCAACAGTGATGAGAAACAAAGACTCTCAGCTTGGGTACTTTTCAGGCAGATTTGTGCACATTCTCTTGGCCCCATCTACGCATTTTTTTTTTTTTCAGAAAATCCAGTTTGAACAAGAACCCTGCTGAGTCAGGTAGGCACGGACCTCCCAAGCTCAGGGACTGCTCTTCTTCAGTATCTGATCAGGCTCTTAAGGTCCACCCCCATCTAGGTGTTGTCTGATCACCTGACCTGTGTGGAGCAAGAATAAGGCTGTGTCAGTGGGACCAGAAACCCCAGCCCAAGCTGCTGCTTCTTCATAGCAACTTTCTATTCACAGACCTCTGTCCTGTTTCACCTTGAGTTCTTCCTTGCCTGTGTCATTTGGAGAGCTGAGCCCAATCTCTCTTCTCCACCATCAAAGTCCATTCCTGTGCTACCTGCACAGATTAGAATGTTCTTGAATAAAGCCTTCTATACATTATCTACCCAACATCATTGAATGATGCTTTATTTTAATAGTAGAAGAAAATTGCTTAAAATAGGAAAAAGCTACAATATGTGAGCATTAGATAGAAATTGGAAAGAATATGTAACTCTCCTGTGACCCAACATGAACTACATAATATGCCATTATTTATCATAACAGAGAGCTAAACTAGAATTTAGAAGACAAGCAAATGATCAATTTAAAAACGTCACCTCTAACCAGTCTACTAAATGACTGACATTGTAGTTGTCTACTTAATAAAATTAGCAAAATTAAATCTGTAAGGATGTTATATTTAAAATCAGAGAGAAACATAAAAGTTGACATAATAAAATATGATGATAGCTATCACATGAGTGATGTAAAATAATGTGAAGTATGGAAAGAAGTAATGAAAACTTGGTATTCTGTGAGAGGTCTGGGGAAAATATCTCAGAGAAGCATAGGTTTTAGATAGATACTGAATCAGGAGGAAAATACAGTTTAAAAAATACATAGAGAGGATAAATGGAAGATAGGAAATTGTAAAGCCTGGTATATTGGTTAATGAAATACATTCTTAAATTGATAAAAAGTTCAGAGTGTGTTTGCAAATGGGACATGTGAGAAGACCCTGCCATGAAAAGGTGATGGAGAGAGAAGGTATAAAATGGAGCAGGCCTTTGTATTCTTAGAAGTTTAGATTCTAAGTGAAATCAGAAAAAAAAGGATAAAAATCAGAACTATCACAGTGAAGAGCAAATGCAAGAAAAGAAAAAACCTAAGTGGGATCCTGAAACCAGAGTAATGGAAATTAAGAGGTGAAGGGACAGAAAGAGAGGGGAAGAGACAACATGCTTGGGGGATTTCTTGAGTCCTCAACGATGAGCCATAGCACAGTTAGAAGATTCTGAACCTCAAGGATGAGGGAGAGACTGAGGAAGTAGCGCAGAAAAGTGCGCGCTGTTTTCAGTGTGTGTTCATCAGGAGGTAGCGTTCATATTCACACGGAACATCCAGTTTTATTTCAATACACAGCCTTGATTTGTAAGACAACACTAATGACTAAAATTTACTTCTTCCATATCTTTCTTAGTAATTCACTGATATCTCTCAGTCTAAAATCATCATTGTTATTTTGTAGTCTAACAAGTATTGCCTCTCAGAAATTCCATCTAATAGGGATGTAAGACAGGTAGCTTTACAGTGATTAACGCATATGAAATAACAAGATTAAGTGCTAAAATTTGCACAGCACTGAATATGTAGTCCAGAAGATGTGAGAAGAAAAGGAAAATAATGAAGTGTAGCAAAAGGCTCTGCACAGTTGGTGGAAGTAGGTTAGGCCTGGAAAGCTGTGGAGAACTTAGAGGGAAAGCAGGGAATTCCCAGTGTGTGGAGAAAGGCACTGAGCTCAGGGCCTGGCACACGATGCACGGGCTGGATGCAGGAGCTGGGGCTTTGTAAAGGAAGTTACACGCTAAAGGTCCCAGTACACTAACCTGATGGAGGGGATGGCAGAAATAAGCACCTGAAAGCACTAAGCACCTGAAAAAACACGTGTACTATCAACATGCGTCCTTAATTTCACAGCTGAGTTCAGGTCTTGCAACTAGGTTGTTAGATAAATTGGTCACCAAATGAGGAACTGCATACACACTACAATGTCCAGAGCAAAGAAATGGTCAAAAGAAACTCCAGCGTGGTGATTTTGCTTTTTGCATAATCATTAATGCAGCGCCGTTATGAATAACAGAACATGAAGCTGCAATGCCGTAGGGCACAGCACCATCAGCAAAATTTACAGCACTGTGTAAGCAAGGTGCACAGCACAAAAAAAAACTGAGACTCTAGAAACAAGATGCACAGAACTGTGCAAAGAAAAAAACAGATCGCAAGTCCACGCAGCAGGTCATAGTGCTGAACAACACACCTTGGTGGTAAGTCCGAACAGTAGTTAGGCAAGCCATTAAGTGAGGAATACCTTTGTTGTGTATTTATATGTGGCTTGCATATACTATTCATATGTATTATGTGACAAAGGATAAATATTAATTTTTAAATGGTTGTCATGGTTAAATTAGTCTTTAATTACTACACATTCGCCCATAGAATGAAGAATAGCATTGGGTTAGCACCCCAGCATTAATGAACAATGACCTCTTTTTTATTAATTCCCTCACCATATGTGTATTGAGCAGCAAATGTCTGTGCCACACCCCGTACTTGCTGTTGGGATAAAGACAAGGTTGGCCTCGCAAGCAGTGTATCATCTAGTTGGGAGAAATAAGGAACCGGCGAGGGAGTGACAAACGCTGTGAGAAATAGAGAAGACTGCTTCAGATGGATGCAAGGTGTTAGGGACAGGACAAAAGAGACAGATGAGTACTTGGGAAAGAAAACAGAATTTCAGACTTGTACAAAAGGAGGAACATTGATGCAGAAAGCAAATGAGAAATGAGTCTGGCTCAAATGGAAAATAAGTTCCCTTTGGAACACAGTGCGGATGACGTGAAGGAAGCACAACAAATTCGGTGGAGAAAGAACAAACACAAGCAATTAAAAGTAGAACAATTTATCAGGGTGCATGCAAGAGCTCCTAATGAAAACATGAAGCCTTATCTCCTATGAATCAATCCATTTCGATAAAATATGCAACCTGTGATATTAAATATTTTCCAATTTATACTCCACCACACCTAGATGTTACAAAAGCCTTCAAACTATATTTCAAAAGGAACACATTTTATTCATCTCATGTGACCTAATTTTTAAGGAACTAAATGATCACCCACAAAGAGACAGAAAATTCTGATTCAACAAACTGTTGCAACATACAGGAAGCCATTGTAATAGTGGGTGGGCTTGCAAGGTAGGTTTTGTAATTAAACCAAAGCCGTTCAAGTCATGAAGCCCCCTTGCTCTCGTGTCTTAAAAGTAGTTTGCTTCAAGTAGCCAAATCCTTATTATAGGCAAGAGAACTTGAATGTCAAGCAGAGAATTTACAGCTAAATCCTAACATGCCCCTGCCCTCAAATGCTGGTGTCGTTGGCCCCAGTGACTTTTCTAATAAGCAGCACACAAAAATGTTGGATAGCATGTGGAATCTTATAAACATCACTCAATTCTCAAGCTGAGGCTGAATGTTAAACCTTCATTGTGCCTCCAGTGTAATTAGAGAGGTTGAGCTGTATATTGTGGTTGTCTTTTACACGTCACTGAATAACCCAGTGATAAAACCACATCGCTTCCTGTTTAACACCACTGAATGGGCTGTGTGCCTATGTGTGTCATTTCCTTTTATTTTATGGTACACCCATGATGCTGTGTCTCGGGTCCTTGTATGGTGAACATCTTGTGGGCAGCTGCATGTCCACCAACTTTATTCTTGCCAGATATATATCAAGTAGAACTGGATCTGCCTCTACGGTAACTAGCCATCTATCTATAAGGAAATGTAGGTTTCCTTGTGAAATAATATTATTTTTGAAATTGAGAACAACAGACAGGTAGCACTACAGGAACACAGTCACCAGCCTTCTGGCACCTCCCCCCACCCCTGGCCTCCAAGTCACTTGTGATTCCTGCATTTTGGAAGAAGCACAACACCACAGCCACACAGTCCCACTTGAAGTCAGGGTCACTTTAAAACCAGAATGCTGTCGATGTACCAACTCAACAGTAATGAAGCTGAGCATCCCTCACAATGGATAACTAGAACAGAAAAGTCTGCTTTTAACCATGCTAGCATCTGCCATAATTTTATCTTGAAAGGTTGCTTCGCTGGAGACAAGGCAACTGCTCTCATCAACTTCCGGCTAATTAATTTAAGGAGACAACTTGCAGTTAGTCATACAATTCGCAACTGTGTAGGGATTTGGGGACATCTGCTAGACACCAACTAGCAATGTCTCAAATTCTTCATAATATAAAATACGAGCAAGATATAATACATTTCTAATTGCATTTGTTTGGGTCTTTTCCAGATTCTTTCAGTGGTTAAGATTTGCTAGAGGCTTGTCTATTTTGTTTATTTATTTAAATAATATGCTCTTTGATTCATTGTATTGCACCTTTAATTTCAATTACATTAATTTCTTCTCTGATATTTATGATCTCTTTCCATGCCCTAGCTTTGGATTTGGGTTTCCTGTTCTCCTGAGAACCTCAGGGCATCATTAGATGTATTTACACTCACTCTGTTTTTCTGATGTGGGCATTCACAGATGGAAGCTGCTTTCATTGTGTCCCATAAGTTGCGGTACGTTTTACTGGCATGACCATTTGACTCTATGGACTGTATAATTTCCTCAATTACCCATGATTATTTCGGAGCATACTGTTTAGCTTCAAATCATTCACATAATTTCTGTTGTTTACTTGTCATTGATGTTTAGTTTTACTGCATTATGATCTGATGATACGCATGGTAGAACTTTGATTCTTTTGCCTTGACTTAAGGTTGCTTTGCGTGTAGCATGTTCTCTGTTTTGGAGTAAGTTCCACCTGATGCTGTGGCTGTTCCATGGAGCATTTTACAGGATCTATAAAGTCTGTTTTTTCGGAGCTTTGGATCCACTCTGATATATTTTATTTTTTTAGGGAAAGGTCTACAGGGTGTTCAGGGTCTCACTACTAGATCGGACTCTTAGTGATCTGCCTGTTTACAGCCTCCCAAGAGCTGGGATGCACACCACCATGCCCAGTCTCAATTGCTGTCTCAGCATGCCTGGGGGCAGGGCTGGCACTGCAGGCTTGGGATCAAACCCCCGTCCCCTGCGCCTGCTTGCAGGGGCTTTAATACACTGAGCTATTTAGCCAGCACACTCTGATTTTTTTTTTTTTTTTTTTTTTTTTGTCTAGTAGATCTGTCTCTTTGTGATAGAAAGCTATTGAGGTTCTCAATTATAATGATGTTGGTGTTTATCTGATTTTTATATCCTATTATGTTTGTCCAGGATTTTCTTAATGTATTTGGTTGTTACTGGGTCTCACTACACAGCTTGGACTCTTGGTGATCTTCCTGCGTTCAGCCTCCCCAGTGCTGGGATTACAGGTGTGCGCCACTACAGCTGGCATGGCATGTGGTGCTGGGGACTGAACCACGGTCCCTGCACTTGCCTCAGCTTGCCTAAACAGGTGCTGCAGTCTGCTGAGCTATCTTGCAGGCCCTTGTTTGTCCAGTTTTATATCCAGAAGTTGAGTGTGTTGGTATTTGGTACATGTAGTTTTTATCTGTTTCTATTGAATTGTTCCCTTAGCCGGTATGTAGTATCTTCTCTTTTGCCCCTTTAGATCAGTTTAGCTTGAAATATTTGCCTAAAATTAGTATTGCTATTTCTGCTTTCTTCTGGACTACCAATGTATGAATTTTTGTTTCATGTCCTTTGATTTTTATTGTCAATTTCTTTGTCAAGTCAATGTTTCTTGCATAACACATATTGTTGGATTTTGCTTCTTGATCCACTCTGTCAATCTGTGTTGTTTTTTTTAAAAAATAGGGAATTGAGACCAACCACATTGGTAGTTACCACTAAAAATTTTTTATCCCTATCATATTATTTTTCTATTTTTGATTTCCTTTACTTTTTTCCTACTAAATTATTTTACTTACTCTGCAGAGTGTATTCATTTCATTCTCTCTCTCTCTCTCTCTCTCTCTCTCTCTCTCTCTCTCTCTCTCTCTCATTTTGAATATCCTTGAGAATTTTTGGAAAGCTGGTTTGCTGTTATGAATTTATTTCTTATGGAAATGTCTTATTCTATCTATTTTGAAAGAAAGTTTTGTGGCATATATAAGGTTGGATTTGAGTTTGTTGTGTTTTTGGTCTTCAGACACTTCAAACTCCTCTGGGCTTTAACTCCAAACCTTTAAGGTTTGTGTTAAGAAGCCTGTTATAGTTTTCATGGCTTTACCTTTATGTGTGATTTGTTACTTTTCTCTAACAGCCTTTAGGATTCTGCCCCTGTCTTGGACTGCTAGTATTTTATTACATGTGGTATGCAGAAGTTCTCTACTGATTGTGACTATTTGGTTTTCTATATTCATCGTGTATCTATATGCCTATTTTTTCCTATACTTGGAATGTTTTATGGTATTATTTTAGTGGAAAGATTTCATGTGCCATCTGTGATGCCCTCTGACTTTTCATTTATTCCAAATAATCTTAATCTTTCCATCTTATTCTTTTGTTAGTCTGAGGACTCCAGAAACCCTTCATGCCAACCCCTACAGATGTCCAAATCAACAAACAAACAAAAAGTAAAACCCAAACAGCAACACAATCCAAACAAACAAAAAATAAACAAACAAGAATGTAGAGTCTATTTCCCGAGCCCGGATCTGCATACACCTCTTGCTTTAACCAGCAGAATGTAAAGGAAGGTTTTTGGCGGGTGGTGGCTGGGTAGGAAGGGGTTCTGAGCCCCAACCTCAAGGGGGCATTAGAGCTGCCGCTTCCTACCATTTTGGAAGCCTGCTGAGGCCACGAGAAGAAGCCCAGACCAGCCTTTCTTTCTTTGTTTTTCTTTTTTTCAATCACTTTTTTATCTTAAAGAGAACAAAAAATTAATAGATAAGACATTAGAAATGATACACAGTCTCGCAAAAGCAAGACAGGTATTCAAGAGTGGTTGTTACATTGCACACTGTTGTCTTCGATGTAGTTGCCCGGGTGGTCAGATACAAGCATATAAAACTGGCCAAAATAATAATGTTAAGCATGAATTGATCCCTTGAAGCAATCAGTAGAAATTAGCAGTGCGACGGTGCTCTGAATGATGAGCAACCCGGAGTGGAGAGCTAGTCAGGACCAGCCGCTCAGCCCATGAGGAGGGTTTCTCCACCCGCTCGGCCGCCAGGTGTGCAGATGACTGTGGGCAGTTACCTGAGCGTCCGCAGCTCAGCCCAGCAGAGCTGCCAGGAGCCGAGCCGGGAGTATGGATCGGAAGAGATTTAAGCAACATAACTGGTCTTTCAAGTCACTAATCACAGTATGGTTTGTCACATAGAGAGAAAATTGACAAAACACGATTTTGGAGGTATTGTGCTCCAGTAGCAAAAGCCTAAACATGTGCCATGAGGAAGACAACTGTTTGGGGGGAGATAGCATTGCCTAGCAACCATGAGAAAAGAAGGGAGGGAGGGACGGAGGGAGGGAGGGAGGGAAACAGGGAGCGCCGAGGGAGCAGGCAGAACTGCTTACAGAACCTGGGTTTAGTTATGCAGCTCTCAAGGCAGGAGGCTCAGTGTATCATCTGGCTGTTTCTACTTGCACAAAGAGAAGTTCCTTCAAGAGAACAAAGAGATAAAGTTCACAAGCAGATATTAGGGGAAATACAAAGGCAAGCATGCACTCAGCTGGAAAATAAAACTACCTCCACCTCATTCTTTCCTATTTACAGAAGATTTTCAAATTAAGAAATTGCTTTCTGATAAAGATATAGTCAGGACTTATATGTAACAGCCTTTGATCCTTTACTATTTCAGAATGCTGAAAGGCAGTTTCAGTGAGTCCTTTCCAGGAGGTTACAGGGCACCCTCATAAAGAGGAGGCACTGGTTCACTACACTCTTATGTGTAGGAAGCCCACGCAGGTTTTGTGGGATGTGTACTGGCTGTGACTAACTGGGCCAGAGACCATGGAAAACAAAGAGCTCTCCACCCTCATTGCTTCCTATTTGCAGAAAGCAGGCTGAGAATCCAGCTCAGCTATAAACATACCTTGTCCTACTGATAAAAGAGAGCTTCCTCAAAAGCAGGTCCAGGGTCCAAGAGAACAGGCCACAGAGAACGCTGAAGGACCACCATAGCTGCAGTGGGCCCTACTCCAGAACATTCCGGGCTCAGCTGGATTTCAGAATTAGTTCAGGTGGATGAGTGACTGCTGTGAGGCTTCCACCACAGACTTTCCTCCTTCCCACAGGAGTGCTTCTCTCCACTACCCTGCTGCTTTGTGGCCTTTCTTGGGTATTGAATGTGGTAGGCAGGAAGAAGGGGAGATGGAAGCTTGAGTCCACGCCCACTCTTCATGCTTCCCCCAGTCTCTGAATTAGAGGCTTCACAGTAAAAGCAGCAGCTTCCTCCAAGTTATCATACACATAAAACCTATATCTGATTTTCCAGGCCTGACAAGGGTCAGTTACAAAGGTCCATGTGGCTGACCTCACAAAGGAAAACACCCTTCTTTACTCCAGACTGGTTCAGAGTTGGTGAGGGACAGATTCTACAGAGAGTTGCTCTCTAGACTTTGTGCCTGTCTGGCTCATCATACTCTTAGACAAATCTTCATTCCTGACCTACACACCCTCATTCCTAGGTCTCTGTCTGTGTACTCCAATGGAGCTCTTCAGGCACCTCTGTAGAGGTCCCCTAAAGGGACAATGAAGGGAATCTCGAAGCCACTTTTGTCCAGAACAGCTAATCACTCCACACTTTCCAGTTGTAGTTGTCCGTCTTTCCCTAGCTTCAGGGTCCATCAAACTGCAACATCCTCACACTCCACACTCAGGACTTTCTTGCATTAGAGATGACCAGGTGTTGTACTAATCCGCCTGACCCTCAACCATCACACCATCAGGGGAAGTTATAGAAGGGCATCTGGAAAACTCTCACATGGCTTTTGCTTCCAACTTTTTGCAGTAACCAACTACCCTAGCAGCTGACAGCTCATCTCTCTTTCTGTAGCTCAGTTAAACTCTTGACAGACCAGAGTCAGACATAATAGAGATTACAAAGCCCTGGACACTGGGCCTAATGCTGCAGTGAGAGGGGACCTGTGAGAGGGAGGACATGTGATTTCATGTGAGTGAGTGAAGCAGGGGCAGTTGAGAGGAAGGTGCCTCCAAAAATACGTGATGCTTTCTGTCTCTGAATCTGCGCACTTTTGCAATGTGATTTGCCCTTCTTCCAATCGAAGTCTGAATTTGTGGGAGGGACCCTGAGAGCTGAACAAACTGGTGCTGTCTGTAGAAATACCCCTTACCTGTGCGCTAAGTCAGGCCTCTCTTAGACTGCTGCTCCTAAGTCGGTACAAAGAATGTGGTGACATCGCTGCTGGATAAATCTGTTGGAGCCCCTAAGTGGGGAGTGGGAAAGAGATACATCTACATATGTGAGCAGGATGGTTTGGACAGCTGTACTGTGGCACTCTGCTGGTCTGGGGAAAGGAGTAGTTAATGCTTAATTTGTTTTGCCTCCTGTTTTCAATTCTTTGACCTTTTTCCCTTCTTAATTTCTCACACATTTCTTTTTTTCTTTCTTCTTCCAATTTTGCATGCATCTGGCAGTATGAGCAATTAGTTAGAAGACAACATTATGCATTAGAACAAATCCTGTGAAATTGATATTATTTTGTTAGGTGAAACTATATTGTAATTTTTCTGTTTTAATATAATATTTTACTCCCTTTAAAAATAAAAAAAAGTTAAATACACACACACACACACACAGCCCTTCTGTGCAACAGCTGGGTGCGAAGTCCAGTGCTGTGGAGCATGATGGTCCAGTAAGCTCCAGGGGACACTCAGAGCTTTCTTTGGAGAGTGCACTGCAGCTCACTACCCAGGACTGGCCAGAGATAAACTAGTCCCCCCATTGCAATTATATGTGGCCACTTTACTGTCCAGACTTTTCTGCTTATAAATCACAACTAGTTCTATTTGTCCTTGTTGATACATTAATAAATGTTATCTCATAAGCCCATCTGCAGGCGTCTCCTGCCATGTCAGCAGCCTTCCCTACTGGTCCCGCACACCTGGGCGGTGAATGCAACAGCAACGAAGAGAAGCGAGTATTGGCGAAAGCACACACAGGAGGACTGCTCAGAGGTCATGCTTTCCAGCTGGTCAATACTGGCCACGATTTACGGCCCTGAAATCTGACATAGATAAATAGAACAGCTCAGATGGCTGGGCAGGGACCAACGCAGGAACTTGTAAATAATCGAACTTGAGTTCCATTACCAGACCTGCTCTTCAAAGGCGGTAGAGAGCGCATCCTCTGTGAGCGATTACGGGCTGGGAGTTCAGCAGGCTGCGAGCTAAAGCTAATGAACTTGAAGCCCAGGAATGGGACAATCGATGTGGCTCTCTGCACTTGAGCAACGCCTGAAGCATTTTCCCATGAGATGTGTAATACTGATAACACTTAAGAGTGACTTCGCCTTTTTATCCTCAAGATTTCAGTCACGTTCTTGGGGTCTCGAAGAGAAAGAGCAAATGAAAATTATGGCTAACCTTTCCACAGGAGAATCACCAGAAATGAGACCTTAAATAGAATCCAGACAACAGGAAGAAATGTGAAACAGTGTCCTGGCCAATAACATGCACTGATGCGCTATTTATACATGATTAGCTCTGAAAAATATTTAAATATATATATATATATATATATATATATATATATGTGTGTGTGTGTGTGTGTGTGTTATTTTAACTAATTAGGTTATTCTTTTTATATTGTAACAATCTCAGATTAAACTAAAATGTTCTTTTTTCATTTTTTTTTTTTCTTTTTGGCAGAGCAGGGATTGAACTCAGGCCCTTGCGCTTGCCTGGTAAGAACTTATTCTACTGAGCTATCTCCCCAGCCCCTTAAAATATTCTATACACATTTGAGAGAATGAGTGAGAGATAGAGAAAGGGAATGAATATCAAATGGGCCTATGTTTTTTGCTAAGGATTACTGGTTTTTATTAAGGATTACTGGTGATTGTGCTTCTGAGAGTAACAGAAAGATGGTCATGTATATTCAAGTTACATTAACTTATAAGCAGTCTTGAAATCTGTGCTGAAAAAGAATGAGGAAGGTGGCAGAACACGGGCACTTGGCACCGCGAGGGACCCAGCTGCTCCCGACAGTAAAGAGCAGGGCGCTGTCACTTTTTATTTCAAGGCATCCGGGCTGCCAGCATGTCGCTTTCCTCCCCAAATTCTCCCTAGCTGCCAAAAGGTGTGTGGTTCTGAAAGGAAAGGGAAAACACCATAAGTCAAACCCAGGCTCGCAAGACATGCTGTGTGCCCAAGACATCAAACTGTGTCATGCAATTTGCAAAGACTGAATAAGAACTGGGAAAGGGACATGTGTGCTGTGGTGCTGTACCAATATGAAAGACGCAGAGAACAGAGCCGTCCATCCCTAGCAGAAGCAAGATGGCCAAGAATGAGGCTTGGTGTCCCCTGGATATAGAGGAAAAAGGAAACAGGATGTCACATCTAGAGCCTCCTGCAGGCGAGCAGGCTGACATGCTCTGCATCCACGGAGCAGCCAAAGCAGCGTGTGCAGCAGATTTATGATGGAATCATCTGCTTTTCTTTTAGTAACAAGAAGCTATCCCACAGACACGTGTGCATTGTTTACTATTGCCAATCACAGCTATTTTAAAGAAGGAGTTCTCCGTGGGCAAACCTACATAAGCTGTCTAGGAAAACATCTCCCTTTTGCAGCTACAAAGAGAAGCGGCTCACAAGATAAGTATCTCTCTAGCTATGTACACTCGCGCTGACGCTACTGCTGACACAACTTCTGATCAAGGTTTCATCATAAACAGCCAAGATCCAGCAGCCTGCAGAGGAGGGCGGGCAAATCCTACTTTCTCAAGAATTTCTTACCCAGGCACTTCATTTACTTGTCTGTCACCTACCATCATGTTCTGAGTGCCCAGGACAGTGCTAGTCATAGAGAGGAGATTGGAAGAAAATTTTAATAAAATAGCCCATTAATACTCTTCTTTCCAATGTGCACTGATAACGGGTGATTTTATTCAACAATGGACCTTGTTAATTTTCCTGGAGCTTGGAAAAGATGCTGCAATCCAGGACAGGGAAGCTAGTAGCTCTGCATTGGGCTTGTACATTTCATTACTCAGGAATCCATTCTCCTTCACTGGGGTGAATACTGGCATAGTTTAAATCAAAGGATTGATTGAGGACATGACTCCTCAGAAAAGAGAGATATTAAAACTGATAGATAGATTGTAGTACTTGGCTCAATTTACTAATTTTCTAATTGCCAAGCCTGAACTAAAACATGTAATCTTCCTTCTTTAATATCTAAGAGTATTAGGTTTACCAGCACGTACAACCAGACCTGGCGTAACAGGGACATTTACAGTGGCCCTCTAGGTAACTCATGTGGAAGGAGAGAGTAATTCTATAATTTCCTCATCCCTGTCTCCTTGCTCTCTAATGCCAACTGTAGTTGGGTAATGGGAACAGTGGAAGCTAGGAAATTGATCAAATGTGGGTAGGTGGGACTAAGCCTCACTGCCTAAAGCAAACAAGCTACCTCAGTCCTGGGATAAACATCCTGTCTAGTTAAAGTGAGCTATTAGTCACTAGGCAACCTGTTACTAACTTTGCAAAAGTACAAATAAAGGACCATCTTGTGTGTTTGTGTTAGTCTTGCCCATCAGGCAAGCCAGCAACCACCTAGCCCAACTTTTGTCTTCTTGTCTGTCTTTCTCACTCCTTCCGCTATTTCTCCCCAAGCAGAACTGACTGCAGTGAGACCAACGGATCCCTACAGGTGGGATCGTGTAGTAGGTATATCTGCCTGGAGTACCATAGAATGACATATACTGTCCAGAGAAACCAAGCAGGACCTCAGGAGCTTTAAACATAGGATTTTACTCTAAATTTCTTGTAAAAATTTTGACTTACTGGGCAGGCTGCTGAATTCTAGAAAGCGAAGCACATGCTTTATGTGCTTTTGTGTCTCTAGCACACAGCTCAGTGCCTGGCTTAGGAAAGCGATTCAGACATATAAGGAATTCATAAAGTAGTCACTTTTCAGGTAGAGTCGAGGTGCAGTCTGATCCTCCCTCCTCTCATGAAGCACAGATGCGTGTGAGCAAGGGACTGTGTTTTCTATCTTGCTTTGTCAAGATTCTGCTTTATTTTTCAGCTCTCCCCCCAAAAACTACCACTTAGTTTATTTAGAAATAAAATTTTGAACATCAAGGCATCCAACGAAAATTTCAATTTCAAAAATGTTTTGACCTTCATAGTCTGGCACCTGATATTTATGGCAAGGATATAGGTTGCTGCGATGGTCGCAAGATGCCACCAAACCTCAAGGCCAAGAAGGCCCAGCAAGGCAAAATAAATTGATTAGAATAAAGAGAAAGTCTTGATATTCTCCAATAATTTTCATTCCTAAAGCTTTACGTTTAGAGAAAACATGCTACATAGTGTGTGTTTGGCCCATTTCAAAACTATGGGCAGGAAGTTCAAAGAGATCTGAGCAATGTGATCTGGTTGAAAAAACAGAAAGGAGGTTGAACTGATTTCTGGGATTGTGTCACTTTCCTGTGCCTCTGCGTTCAGAAATAAAGACATTATGTAAGTCATTGTTTGTGAGAAGCTGAGGAATCCAGGGCCAGCATTCCACGTACAGGTTCACTATCCACCACCATAGATTGATTCTTTCAAAAACAGATGGTAATAGAGAATCCCACAGCTCAGTCTGGAAATGGGTCATTCTAATTGTTTACAGATAATGACACAGGACAGGATGGAGAGCTCCACTCCTGTGTGATGGGCCCACCTGGGGTCTGCACAGCTAGGACGGCAGCAGCCCAACAGCGTTTCAGTGCAGTACACCCTTGTTTTGGAGCCAAAAGAGAGAGTAATTTGTCAGAGTAAATTATTTTCTCTTTGTATATTGTCCTAAGTAGCCCCTGACAGGTGAGCTCCTTGGAAGGCTGAGAGGTTGAAATGAGCCTCATCTGGCATTTAATGCTTCCTTCTGAAGAGATGCAGATATATATCAAAGAAGGAGGGAGGGAAGGAAGGAGGGAGGGGGAGGGGTGGATTGATGCTTACTTATATGGATGCATATACATGGTTGGAGCTGTGACGTAATCACTTGTTATTTTCCTGAATGATTATATTTCAGTACTTTAATTAAAACTTTCTTTCTTTCTTTCTTTCTTTCTTTCTTTCTTTCTTTCTTTCTTTCTTTCTTTCTTTCTTTCTTTCTTTATAGAGCCGGGGATTGAACTCAGGCACTTGTACCTGCCAGGCCGGCACTTATTCAACTGAACTATCTCTCTGACCCCTAAAACTACTTTTGCAATGTGTTTTTTTTATTATTTTAAAATTTTACCTCATGAATTAAGGCATATAGCATTTGGGGAATGGGTTAAAGCAAATGCTGCTAAACAGAACAAACCCCACCACTGTCAATATGGTACTGCCCGCTCTCTGTGTCACCTTGACTCCTGTCTCTACTTCCAGACTCCTAGCTACTCTTCCCACATTCCCACAGGGACTGGAGGCCCCACCAGTGCCTGGCAATGGTGCCACTGTCCCTGAAAGGCTGTTCTTAGTCTCCTCCTTGGACACAGCCTAGTGCAACTGGTTATGCAGCTGCTGTGAGTGCTCCAGCCTTCAGAGCACTTTAAGAGAGACTTCAAGAGGGGAAAGTGCCTTTGCTGGCTGATGCCCTTGGGCTGTGCATTGGGGTAAAGCTAAGAGACAGCACAGCCTTTGTCCTCAGTTGTCCCACCAGTCACTGAGGGAGTCGGCTCCTTGCAGAGCAGCAGGAAACCAATCTAGAACTGAGTGCTGACGCCTGCTCATCTGGTTAGTGTCAAGTGGTGAATCAGGATGGGGGTCACAAAACTAGGGAGTCATGGAGCTGCACCTGGGAGGCTTGGAGACTGGGTTCCTCGCCCCTGATGCGGAGACGCTTGTTCACTCCAACTGAGGAGTGAAAGGAAGTTCTTTTATTCCTATAGTTTGTACTGCAACTTGAAATCTAGGTTTGTGATGCCTCCTGCTTTGATCTTTTGCTCAAGGATGCCTTGACTATTTTGTGTCTCTTCTAGTTCCATATGACTATTCTTTTCCAGTTCTGCAATGAATGTTATATTCTGCTCAGAACTGCATTAAATTTGTGTGCCATTTTGGTGCATCGTTTGGGTACCATGCCCATAGGGAGAGAAGCCAAGGCTCTACCCCTGCACTGTGGTGCTGGATCTCCAGCTGTGCTCATACCAATGCCAGGGTGGCCACTTTCCCCACCAGTCAGCAAAAGAGGTCCACGGCCAAGCCAGGCTCTGTCTGCAGGGCCCCTACTAATTTTTGTCAGCAATTATATAGTGTAACGGACAAACAAGTTCCCCCTGACACCTATAAAGCTACTGTCTGCAGAAGTTACACAGAAAATATAGACTCAGAGATCCTGGTGTGGGCCATAAGCTATTTCACAGTAATTACTCATGACACCTTTAAAATAATGTTACCTTGTGCTTTAAATATCCCAGTAGATTTCTTTCTGATTCACTTTTCTTCTAATGTGGTCCTTCTCCTTAAATCCCAAGACTTAGGAATGTGGACACGATGAGTGAAAGCAATCATGGTTTACAGTCTCCCCGTTCCCTTAGCTTGATTGTGAAGCTGACTCCTGGGCCTTTACTCTGCGCTGATGTGCTGATAATGCTGATGGTGATGATCATGATGGGCCTCATTATGCTGCGAGCTCCTTTTTGCTAACTGTACTTGTACAGAGTTGAGGTGATCTTTAACTGTATGTGAGTAGGAAACATTTAAAAAACAAACGAGCTTCTCTACTTTTCTCTCATGGCTGAGACAAATATCCAACACCCAAAGTTAGAGGAAGGAAAGTTTATTTCTCTGACAGTGTGTAGAACTTCCAGCGTATAATTGGTTGGCTGTGTGTCAGGTGGGCACAGCAGACGGGCATCACAGAGAAGAAGCTGTTCACAGTGGGAAGAAGGTCGCAAAGCAAGCGGGCAAAGGCAAGGCAAGGCTCTTTCTGTCCTTTATATTGTATCCAGGGCACCAAGATTGGGGCTCTACCAGGCCAAGCAGTGGACTGATTCAGGAATCATCCACCCTTAATCATTTATTCCTAGCATTATATATAAATCAATCACACATTCTAGATTCAACAACTCCTGCAAAAGCCCCATCTATGACATCATGTGGTGTTGGGGAACATCTGGACACAAGCTGTGATATTCTGCCCATGGCCCCCAAAGATGCATGCAGACCCATTTATGCAAAAGGTACTTTGTCCATCTCTAAGAACACCAAAATCCTAACACTTTCAGCCTTGTTGAAAAGTCCAAGTCCCAAGTCTACTCTGAGACTTAATGCAAACTCTTATCTGTGAGTTCCCATAAAAATGAAAAGGAAGTAAATCCTTCCAATACTCAGTGGTACAAGATAGATCTTCAACTCCAAAGGTACAGGAGGATACCAAGGAGTGGAACCATAGCACGACCAAAATCTAGCAGAGTAAACATTGAGTCCTGTAGTTCCATGTCCAGAACCCAAGCAATCAGTGGCAAGATGTGAATGCCAATGGGCTTGGGTGATTCTGCCCTGACAGCTCTGTATTGGCTGTAGCTCCGTGACTTCTCCTTTGAGCTGACTATGCTCTCTCCTTGCAGTTTTCCTCAGGTGATTCACATTCCTGGCTTTTCCAAACTTCTAGGGTTTCCACTGCACCTTTGAGTTTCCACCCACAGCTTCACACACTGCCTTCCCAGGCACACACTGCACAGCCTCCCAGATCTTCTTCTGAAATCCCATTGCAAGCTTTCCTGACCCCCCAACACTTGCATTCTGCATGCATCTGAAACCAGAATCCTGTGGATGAGGTCAAAGTCTGCTGCCAGACTTTCTCCCCTCTTGGCTGCAGGAATTGAGGGTCTGGGAATCAAACCCTGAGGAAAATTTTCTCTAAGCTGCCACCATCTGGAACATGGTAGTCTGGGGCTTTCTTCTCAAAGCAAAGTCTTTTACCTCTGCAACTGTCAGGCTGGAAAGGCTGGAATCCTGCTGGTCTTTGTAACATCCTCAGGCCCCCTTTCTGTTGTCTTTTTCTGAAATAGCTTTTTCTTGCTAATCTTTTGGGCAACCAATTTCTCCTCTGTGCCATTTTTCCAGGCCACAACATAACTGGACAAACTCACAATGTTTTGAATCATTCTTCTGGGCTCTTTGTTCTTGATTCTCAACATAAATCTGGCTAACAGTCCCCAGCAGCAGCCCTGACACCACCTCAACATATGGCTGCCCTGCTCTTCCTCTGGCAGTTAATTAGCCTGCCACCCTTAGTATCAGTCTCAGGTTAAGCCTTTGGGCACAAGCAAAATGGAGACAAACTTTCTGCCAAGGCACAGCACACTTCAACTGGAGTCTGACCGCCAATGCAGTCCTTACCAGAACAAGTCTCCTGAACCCGGGCTTTACTAGCAGTGTGTCCTTCAGCCTTCTGGTCTTCTGAGCACTGACCATATCTCTCATCAGGTACAGCCTAGGTTGTTCCAGCTCTCCTTTTACTTCCAACCTCTCTGAACCTTTCACAACTCTTCTTCTTCTTCTTCTTCTTCTTCTTCTTCTTCTTCTTCTTCTTCTTCTTCTTCTTCTTCTTCTTCTTCTCCTCCTCCTCCTCCT
>NW_004524637.1:5713471-5720042 GCF_000260255.1 Octodon degus
CTCCTCCTCATTCTCTTCCTCATCCTCATCCTCCTCCTTCTTCACATTAGCCAGCTCCAAAGGGTTCTAAATCACAGGGTCAGGTACAACCACAGTGAGGACACCACTGCTCTAATACCAATATTTATTTTTCTCTCATTGTTGAGTCAATGCCCAAAGTTAAAGATTTATTTAGCTGGCAGTTTTTAGAGGTTGCAGTCCATAATCAACCAGCTCCAAGGTAGGGTAGGAGGCAGACAGAAATTGCAGATGAAAAACAGTTTATGTGGGCATAAGATAGCAATCAGGCAGGGGGCATGACAAGGCTACTTCTGTCCTTGTATTGTGCCCAGCCTACCAGGATTAGGGCAGTGCCAAACCACTCTAGGTTCAGCCATCTCTGAAAAAAACCATTTATAGCTTCATAAGGCTCTGGGGAGTCCATCTAGACACATGACATTCACTATGAGAAAATATTTCATAAACATATCTCCTTTGTCTTCCAAATTGTTTACAAAAGCAATAGAGAAATTGATACACTTTACTCTTGAATATTTTGACTATCAGTAGCATATTGGGCTAGGGAGAAAGCTCAGCAGCATAAGTACCTGCCTGGTAAGCACAAAGTTCCCAAGTTTGATCCCTGGTACAAAAAAAAGAAAGAAAGAAAAAAGAAATAGCATATTGATTGCATGACCAAAGGAAAGAGACTACGTATATAATTTAAAATGTATCAAAATAAGTCAAGGAAAAGAACTCACAAACAAAATGCCATAGTATAGTAAGACAAATACAACACTACATAAGAAGGCTCAGATTCAAACCATTGGTCAAGCAGGCTAATGATAAGGCATGCTATAAAAAAACCACTGAGGAAGGAAATGAGTGACACAAAGCATCAGGAACTAACTTACTAGCGGTTATTAATGGGTCATTGGCAGTTTGCTCTTGCCATCTGACATGGTAATATCATTCACTAGGATGAACTCCTCTGTTACCCAGATCCCACCTTTCTTTAGCTATAATAGAGAAGGACTGAAGACCTGCTGTTTGCTCTCATTCTGCTAGTGTGCTTCCAAAAGTGTTACTCCATGAATTCTTCTGGTCGTTTTCTTTCAAGTGGGTCTATGAGATGAACATGCAGACAATTTTTTCTTTTTAAAGTAGCTTGCCCTTGAATCCAAACACACATCCAGAAATTACCCTTCTTTTCTATTTCCCACTCACAACTAACTTCCTGGGAGAACTGCTTGCAGTGTCTGTGCCAGGCTCTCCTCTGGGCAGGCAACCTACTCTGAATCCCATCTCCGCCCAGGAAGCCCATGGCACAGTTCCTAGTAACAACAATGCCCTCCACACAGAAAACATTGTAGCTAGAATTTCCACTTTGCTCCACAGCGGAGTATCAAATATTAAACTTGCCCTCCCATCCGAAAAGATGAGAAAATCGCTGAAAATACATGAAGGAACTATGTGAGGCACTGTTCAAAAGGTAAAGGCAGGGTCTTATCATTAGCATAGACTAGTCATTTTCTTCATTATCATGGAGAATAATTCAACTACCAAGGCAGCTCCTGCATTTTCTCCAGCTACCATCCTGCCCAAAGCACAGCAGTGAAGAGAGACTGAGACCAAGAGAGCGCCAGTCTCTGCCTCATTTCTACGAGAAGCTTCACTCAGTAGTCCAAGACAAGCTCCTGTGCTTTATTCTGGACCATCTTCCTTTTCTTCAGAACACCTACCTTAACTCACAATCATACTGATTATCGAGACTATCTGTTTAAATTCTCCTCTGGAGAGTGGGAGATTTTGGTTCTACTCAGCACTGGTAGGTGTGTAGGCTGTGAAAGACTGGCTGGTAAGTAAGTGGATGCATGAGTGTGTTCTTAAATCACAAAGTTGGAGCTGCAAAATGAAAGCTCTCTACAACCCACACCCTGCCTCATGTAGATGGCAACCCATAAAACACACATTTTTGCTAATGTGTGACACAGGCAAGTAAGTTCTTTAGTCTGAAAAGAAAAAGTGAAAACCATTTGTCTAACAGCAGGCTAATTATTTTTATCTGGAGCATACTGCTTATCTCTTAGAAGCTTCAGCACTGCAATCCATAAAGTTTAAAACTACATAGACTAGTCATTTTCAAAGAAGAAAATATGTTGTTGAAATAACATCCTATGTAGAGTAATGAAAGGGAAACTTTACTGTGGTAGAAATCTCTCTCTCTTTCTCTCTCTCTCTCTGTCTTTCTCTCTCTCTGTCTCTCTCTGTCCCTCTGTCTGTTTCTCTATCTCTCTCTCTGTCTCTCTGTCTCTCTCTGTCTCTCTCTCTTTGTCTTTTTCTCTCTGTCTCTCTCTGTCTCTCTCTGTCTCTCTCTCTCTCTGTCTCTCTCTGTCTCCCTCTCTGTCTCTCTCTGTCTTTCTGTCTCTCTGTCTCTCTCTGTCTTTCTGTCTCTGTCTCTGTCTTTCTCTCTGTCTTTCTCTCTGTGTGTCTCTCTCTGTCTCTCTCTCTTTCTCTCCTCTGTCTCTCTCTCTCTGTCTCTCTCTCTTTCTCTCTGTCTCTCTCTCTGTCTCTCTCTCTATCACTCTCTCTGTCTCTCTGTCTCTCTCTCTGTCTCTCTCTCTTTCTCTCTGTCTCTCTCTGTCTCTCTCTCTGTCTCTCTCTCTATCACTCTCTCTGTCTCTCTGTCTCTCTCTCTCTGTCTCTCTTTCTGTCTCTCTGTCTCTCTCTGTCTGTCTCTCTATCACTCTCTGTCTGTCTGTCTCTCTCTCTCTCTCTCTCTCTCTCTCTCTCTCTCTCTCTCTCTCTCTCTCTCTCTCTCTCTCTGTCTCTGTCTTTCTCATATACAACCATGGAACTTTAAAATGTGTCAAGAATATTAGTATAATCTGCTAAGTAAAATGAATCAATTTACAATACAAACAATTTCCTGGTTTGCTCCAAAACACATTAATAGCAGTCAACAAAGTAGCCCTCATGTAATCATGACAATATTTTAGTTCAGGAACGAAGTAAAGGAAAGAGTTAGGCTTAAAATACTAAGAATATAAATGCTCTATAGTCAGTAAAAATTACATATCTTTCCACTCCAGAATATAAACATACCCTGTGGTAGTAACGATGAAAGGTTAGTTTTTTGTTCTTGTAAAGCATTGCAGTAATGAACTAATTTAGCGTGAAAACTAGAAAAAAATAAGCAATAAATTATATTCAAAATATAATGGCATAGTAAAGGAAATAAGATCATCTCTGCATTCTTGTGGAGTATAATAATTAAAAACCATTTTATTTTACTTTCTTTCTTCAACTATCGTTAAAATTTAGTCATATGAGGATGACTTTTCTCCTGATTTATGGCTAAATTCTGCCATTCAATGGTGTTTTTTTTTTCTTGCCTAATTCAAGACTTTTGGTCTTTTAAGCAGCAAAATACAGCCTCACCATTTAGAAAATTGAAAATCTACTCCAATTCTGTATATATTAATCAACACTTTCAATCTTCTTTCGAAGATAACACCTCTCACTTCCCCAGGTCAAGCCATAGAATGGCTTTCTGTTTCCCAGTTTATTTTTCCAACCTTTCTTTTCCATTTTGCTTCCTCTTTTAGGTTCAAGGTAGGGCAAGAAAAAGCTAGCAAGGAACAAAAAAAATGGACTTAAATGTATTAAATAAAAATAACATTTTTATGGCACATGTTTGCAAATTTATTTGTTTTTTTAATGTTGGAGTGTCATTTAGTCACTTTTCTATTGTGGGATAGAATATCAGATGCACACAACTGAAAGGAGAAAAGTTTTATTTTGAATATGGTTTCAGTGAGTTCAGTTCACGGTGGCACAAGGGATTGCTGAAGGAAGGCTGCTGACACCATGGCAGCCAGGAAGCAGAGGGGAAGGGGAGCTGGTGACAAGAACCCTCCTCTGGGTTATGAGCCCAAGGACTCCATTCCTTCAGCCATCCCTGCCTCTGCACAGCATGTGCAGCCATGAACTTATCAAAGCATTAACGAGCTTACGAGCTTTAAGGCTGAGTCACTTTCAGAGAGCCTCACCTCTATACATAAGAGACATCAGGAAGGCTTTCTAGATCCTGCGGTTACATCAGGATCATGCTCCCCATATTTACTGAAGCACATCTAGGAATGTGCTCTCCTACTCTCCCAGGCATCTCTCAAACAAGCATGTTGATAATCAATATCAACCATTGAAGTGTCAGGTAGTCTGCAGCAGTTCCTCACAAAAAAATAATATTCAGTTCTGCTTCCAATGATAATGAGTGGTAACAACACAATGATTTGCCATGTATTTTACTCTGAAGGCCATTGCCAGTTCTGTTTCTGTTTAAGCATTATACTCTAGATTCTCTTGGTTTGGATCTAGACAACCCCATTAGAAAGCATGCAAAAATAGTTCCAAGATTATCTACTCCTAGTTTATGATGTTAACATATATGTGCTGCCCCTCCTCTCTGTAGAATTAAATCTAGTGTTCAACTTCACATGCTTTTGCCTTCATGCCTCAGAACAGCAGATCCACTATCTCTCTAATAAATCCCCAACTGTAAGTCAGACTGCAGCCTACTGTATCTATAAAACTAAGGAAATGCCCATCAATTTTAACTAACAACCCCCCTCAGGCCTCTCGACTTATGATGAGGGGAAAGTATTTTCACTTGCACCTTGAGCAGAATTAGTTGTCTTTCCTTAAAAGACTTCTTTCTAAAATTCTTCCCCAAACTTATAACTATCACATTTTTTGTATGCTTTAACTATCAGTTATTTATTGCCCTCATAGTGGTCTTAAAAAGATCTGAAAACTCAGTGGTTAAAATAATTAGCAATAATTGAACTCATCAGGGTACATTTTGGACCTGGCTGGTGCGCTCCTTCAGACTCCAGCCAGATTCGTTCGTGTATCTGTACTCAGCTGTGAGTTAGCCAACAAAGAACGCTCTCCACTGGGATGAGCAGCGCACCTCGTCCTCACCGCCTCGGCCTGCCCCTGCATCCAGTCACCCTGACCATGTTTTCAGGCGATGCAGGAGGAGCAACAAAGAGCTTCATATTTCCAAGCATCCGGTGGCCAAATGAAGTCACGTGGACAAGTCCAGAACAGAATCAGGGAGCACTGCAAAGTTTTCTGTGAGGAAACACAAAGGGTGATAAACTGAGGGGGTTAATGCAAGAGGCCTCTCAGTCCACGGGAGTGCAGTCACCTAAGCCATTCTTTACCTTGACAGTGTTACAAATCTCACTTGGAAATACGCATTCTAATAAAGTTGAGCCTCAGTTGAAATTGAACATGGGAAGTTGTTTTCACTTACTGCTAAAATATGTGCTAACTTGTAATTTAGAAATTAATTAACTATTTGTTGGTGTTTATGTCTGAGCTTTTATTATCAAGGCCTATCAGTACAAAAATGAGTGGGTAGAGTGACACAGCACAATAAATAAAGGCATGATACAAAGGTTAGCAATATGCTGTACTAAAATGCTATCACCCTTGCTAGCATATTTTGGAGGTGAAAAAAAGCAAAACCACATAACACGAAGGAAAACTTAGTAAAGCAGTGCTTGGAATTGATAGTTTGAAATAATAGAATAAGAATTGTCTTGCTTTGGAATGAGCAACAAATAAATGTTAGCAAAAATGAAAAAAGAGAAGTGTTTGCCTCTGACCAGAAAACAACTGAATTGAAAATAAAAACCAAATAGATGTTGGTAAAAATTAAATCATCACACCAATATATAAATAGCTGATGAGATAATTACAACATAATGGATTAAGTTATATGTAGTTTTATAGCATCATTACAGTAAGTATATAGTTAGGGTAGTGTTAGAGTACTTGATCATTTCCAAGAGAAACCACCTCTGTCTACTGTAAGATGAAAGTGAATTTTTTGGAATAACATCAAAGGGCTTACAGATCTGTGGCAAGATCAGAGAACTAGTGTCAAATTTAGGACAAAGGAATGAAGTGAATGGGATGCCCAAGAAAAATTCTGGCCAGGACTGTGTCATTAGCACCACCGTCCATGCAGTGGGACCTTCAAAACAAAATAATTAATTTCAGGTTTCCTGATAAATTCAGTCAGCCATTGGTTTCCATAGTCCTGGCTAGAGGCATGCAGTTCTTGTACCTAAATCATGTATCTGCACACTGACTGTCAGAATTAGATGAGGGCAAGGCTGGCCCGCTGGGCTTCTGCATTAGGGGTACTCAGCGAGTAAGAAGCTGTAAAAAGTGTACATGCTCACTGCAATAATACAAAAGAGAGGAGACATGAGAGTCCATAGATGGGAAAGGAGAAAGAAGGCTTGGCCATCAATAGGCTAAGAAAAAGTTCAGACAAGTACCTAAACTATGAACATACTCGAGGTCAAACTGAGGAGATTTCAGCTGTCAGTATGACCATCTAACAAATCCACACACAAGATTCTGGCTTGATGTTTACAAAATCTTAGAGTCAGGATTGACTCAAGGTATTGGTCAATACAACCTTTTCCTAATCTTTTGAATAACATTTACTGATACCTCTGAGTTGAGAAATATTGCTATGAATAAATTTTAAATTAAAAAAACCAAAGAA
>NW_004524637.1:5720246-5724026 GCF_000260255.1 Octodon degus
TGGTTTGGCTGGCTGGAGTGTTGTAGGGATCGAACTACAGCAACCTGAGGCTGACAGCTTTGTGGAAGCAGCCACTTAAACAACTGAGCTAAGGCCAGGCCCCCAAGAGGTAATGTTTATACTTCTTAATTTTCTGTGTTCAAATTAAATTGTGACAAAGTATGACTCTGTCACTGATTACATCACAGGAAATAAACCAGTCAAAATTAGCATTTTTTCTTCTGATGAAATTAGTTTCTCTAAGGTTAAAGTTAAGGGAAAAGAATGAAATTGCCAAAAATGTAGCTATCGATTTGATTTCCTGATATTTTTTCTCACTCCCCTCCTACCCCAAGGCCTGGAAAATATCCTGAAGGAAGTAATAAAGGAGAGTCAGATTGCAGCATATATTTGTGTAATGACTCCAGGCGTTGCTCCACGACCACTCTGCCACCGAGCTCACTGGTCTCATGCGCTCGAGACAACACTGGGCAGCGGGCACCTATGCCACACCCTGAGGCCCCAGGGCGCGCACAGCACCACACGCTGCTTCCCCTGAGCTCCGGAGTTCCCTTCTGGGCGCATGCTCAGGCTGCAAACCCCACGTCTACTGAAAGCCAGGCACTGAAAGTCCTCCTTGTGCTTTTCCTTAGACCATTCTTGAGTGACATGACGAGTGAAGCCTCTTAAAACTGCTCTGAACCGAAACATCTTTTAATGCAGAAAAACTGAGGAAACAATGGGGAGGAAGAGGGGGTGAAAAGAAGCTGAAGAGGGAACAGCAGTCATTAGAGACCTGCAAGCAGACAGGAAGTAGAACAACAACAAACAAAGCAAAGCAAACTGCAGAGCAGCTATGTGCAGCGCTGGTACTCACCAGCTCCCAAAGCTAATCATGTGCATCTCTTCCCATCTCCAAAGGAGAATGCTGAGAGCAGTGGAAGCAAGCACACTGTGCTGACTGAGGCCCTCACCTTGTAGGGAGCAAATGCAGCCAGGTAGCAGCAGCATCCAGGCGCTGCAAGCTCTGATGTGTCTCTGGTACCAGAGTTCCTATTTCAGCCAAAACAATAGCAGTGACCCCATATATGGCTTAGAACTGCAGTGAAACTGTGGGCAAGTTTCATCTGGGGGTGAACAGAGGAAGTGTTGCTCTGGGAGGCAAACCTAGACCCTAGACCACTCTTGCTGCAAAATGGAAAAATAAAAAGCCACTCCCTGTAGCGGCCTCTGTTCAGATTACACAAACTACTGCATGAGCAGACCACAATTCTTACTCTGCCTTCTAGGTCTGTTTCTACCCATTGTGTTCATTTACAAACCTATTCTTCATGGAATCATTTTATGATTTAACTCCCCTACCAACATAATTTTTATCTATTTCATCAGACTAGATCATTACATAAATGGTTAGTTTACTAAGCACTATTGAAGATAAAGCTACAGAAATAATTGTGTTTGTATTAAAAACTGATGAAAAATCAAATGCAATTAAAATAATATTTATATTTTGCTTCGTTAGAGATTTGCCTTATTTTAGCTGTCATGGTGCCTGGCTTCCCCCATCTCTCATTTTCTCTGGTACTTGCTTAGGAAGCACATTTACAGTTCCAGTGAAAGATCTTAGGAAGAGATTAACCATGGCATGTCCCAGAGACACCTTCACTATTTTCTGACCCATACCTACAGCTATTGTGAAATTCTGGTACTTCTTAACTTTACCTCATATATATTTGAGTGTTTTCTCCACATAAAATTAATAAAATAATAAGTAGGTAAAACATAATTCATACGCATAGAATCAAACATATATGTAACATAATCTGTATTTTCAATTATGCTTGATGTCTCTAACATTGAAATGCTTACTTTCCACTGTAGTAAAATGATAGAACTTTTGCTCTACAAAACATTATAAATGCTATGAAATCTAAATGCTTATTCCAAGGATAAAATACTGAATTCTAGAGACAATCAGGACCATGGAAGTACTTGTCATGAATCCCTGTTCTATAGAAAACATAAGCAGAAATCTGAAAAAGAAAGCCCAAAACCCTAAGCAACACATCCTTACTTAGAAGTAAAGTCCCACCCGCAACATGAGCACATAATTGGTAACTGAAACATGTTTCTGTAAGTCCCTTTTGGGGGACAATTTTGAATAGAGAACTTACTAATGAAGTCAGAAAAAAAAATAATATGTTAGGAAAGGTTTTTCAGAGTGCAGAGACCTCACCAAAAACAACCTAGTGTATTTTATTAAAGAGTCGCACTTCATGAATTTTGAACAGTTAATTAAAGCATACGTGATATTAAGAGTAAGGAAATAAGGGCTCAGGAGATAGCTCCATAGAATAAGCGCTTTCCTGGCAAGCACAAGGGCCTGAGTTCAATCCCCAGTTCCGAAAATAAAAGAGTAAGGAAATAAAAGTATATGAGGAGAAATAAGTGTATGATGGACAGAAAATCTATTACAAGAACAAAATAGGATTTTTAAAAAGTCAGCATTAAACAAAAACAAGTAATGGCTTACCAGGAGTGTTTTTCGCTGTTCAATGCAAGGAAAAACTAAACAGGGCTTTTCATAAACAGAGTCTTAGTGGAATCATAGGAAATGGAGAAAGAAACCAGAGAGGAATATCTAGCAGATGTTAAAGAAAATATTTGAGAAACTGAAAGAAGCTCGGACCTGAGGAACAGATATGAGTGCAAAAGGTTGAGAAGACCGAGCTGAGACACACAGAATCTTAAAAGCACTTGTACACGTGAATGTTTCACATTATAATTTTTTAATATTTCATTTCTACATATAGTCACTATAGTCATTTTGCAGATACAGTACTTAGTTTTTAAAGTATGTGAGTCTCACTGTTACACTGCTGGCCCCAAACTCCTGGACTTGTGGGCCCTTCTGCCTCAGATGGTAGAAGCTCATGTTCTGAGGCTGGGAACAGTGTTAATTTAATAATTTGCAAACAAATTATGCAAAATGTCTCAACACAAGTTGAATACATTTTACACAATTTTAAAAATGCATTTAGTGTAGGGGGCTGGCCAAATAACTCAGCGGATTAAAGCACCTGCTTATGCAGACTCGGTGGCCACAGGTCGACCCCAGGCCTGCATGCTGGCCCTGCCCCCAAGGCACACTGAGACAGCGATTGAGACTGGGCATAGAGGTGTGCACCTGCAATCCCAGCTCTCCAGAGGCTGAACACAGTGGATTACTACAAGTCCATTCTACATAGTGAGACCCTATAGACCTTGTAGACCCTTACTAAAATACAAAACAACAACAAAAAGATAGTACATGTATTTAGTATAGGGTCTGACTACACAGATCAGACTCGTAGTGATCCTCCTATTTTCAGCCTCCCAAGTGCTGGGTTTACAGGCACGCGCCATCAATGCCATTTTGATAGCCGTCTCTATAGCTGTCTCAGCGTGCCCAGGGGATGGTGCTGGCATGGCACACTGGGAGTCGAACTTCGGTCCCTGAGTCTGCCTAAGCAGGCGCTTTAATCTGCTGAGTGACCGATATACACAATTTTGAATACATTACAGATATCCTCAGCTTTTTCTTTAGAGAGTACTTTCTGTTGAGTTTGATGTCCAAATGTTACATTTATCATTTTCCACATATTACTTGATTTGATGAATTCTAAGACAAGTCAATATTCACTGTTTTCCTTTTACTTGTATTATATTTTTCTATTTGTATTTCTTCTTTTGGGTTCTTATACTAGGGGGACTATACGATATTTACACATGTGTGTCTGGTTTATTTCACTTATGAGTATA
>NW_004524637.1:5725921-5732450 GCF_000260255.1 Octodon degus
TATATAGTTACATTCTCTTAATGAATAGAGTGATTTGTTCTAATGGTGTTTGTAAATAGGATATCAAATCCACATCTTGTACAGCAATTAGCCACTAAGAAGAATGTATGCAGTGTGTTAATTATTGAAACTGTCCTACAGATTTGATTTGAAACTGTCTCATTGCTATTTGTTTATCAATAAAATTATGGCAAAAAATATTCGCTGTTGTGTTTTTGCAATAAAAATCTATTCACAAGTATGTCCTTTGGCATGCTAACTTGAGAATTATTAAATGAGTTCCAGTGAATAAAAATATGAGAATATGGGTTTATGTGGATGTGTTAACATACAAGTAATTCCATTCTCATCTAAGAAAATTATATATTTATGCAGGTTTTCCTTTTACGCATTTCAATTTAACTTCATTGCTCCCTCCCCATAGGAATTGTACACATAACATTGGCTTTCTTCATGGATATCTTAGTGCTTTGCAATAGTTGTCAGCGGAATCTTGGTCACAGTTTGTTTAAGCTGTTATTCCTTATGAATAAGAAAATAGTGAGTAGCTTTAAAAGCATGTTACAGAAGGTGCACACCGTACAGCCATCCGGCTTCCTGAGCTTTTACTAGTGAGCTCACTCATGAAGCTTCTGTGAACAGGAAATGCATGGCACTACAATCTTGTGCTGCTCATGACCGTCCCTGTAGGCTTTCCTTCCAAGTTAACTAATATCTAGTCTTTTATCTACAGCTACTTTCTTCTTTTGGGTGGGCTCTCGCCATGCTGGCTGTGAGCTTCTGGGGTCAACGGATCCTCCTACCTCAGCTGCCCAAGGGTCTGGGAACGCAGGCAGGCCTGCATCACCAAACTTAGAGCACACCCTACATATAGCTTATTCGGCATTTTTATCGCAATCAAGTTTGGTAAGGTATTTCATGTTTTTCAACAATGATGTCTGTAGATTTTCAAATTGATGCGTACACTGCTTTCATATTGTTCTTTTTATTCTCTGCATATCTGTATCCCGTATCCCTTTCCATCATAATGGCCTATGCTGACCCGCATTTTCCTTGATCAGTTTATTTCCTATTTTAGTCAATTTATTTTTATTTTTATTTTTCTCCTCCTGCTCCATTCTTTAAGTTCAATTGTGTTACTTTTTTCCTCTTCCTACATGGTTTATTAATAATTTACCTAGACTTCTGTCTCTAATATATAAGCTTAGGGCTAGAACTTTCCTTTTAATCAATGATTTGCCTCCATCCTCTAAGAGTAGATTCAGTTAATATACTGTGTGCAAAATGTATCACTTATACATAAGCGTACTATCATTAGAGGATTGCCTCTTAAGGAAATTAATATTCCTCTTTTTGATTTAATGTAGTATTAATGCTAGTGACTATTTTGAGAACTCAAAAATAATGTGTACTCTTCATATCCTAGAAACAAGTGTCTACATATTTATCATCAGACAAGCTTAATCGGGCCATTTGTTTTTAAAAGAAACTTGCCAAAACTTTTTCGGGGCTTGTCAAAATTTGTATTTCTTAAAGTATTTACTTTGTGTAATTCAAGTTACATAATTAGTTTCACAATGGTTCATGATTATTGGTCTTTCTTATGTAGTTAACTTCTACTAATAAAAATGTGCTTTTTAGATTTGTTATATTTTCACTACTGTTCTTTTATCTCATACTCAGTAAAATATTTTTCACTTATTAGGATTTTTATTTTACCTCTTTGGGTTTTGAAACACTTGCAAATAAATCTTTCCTTTAAATCTTTTCAATTTTTCTGTGTTATATTATGTTTAGTGGAGTTTTTAGTGTAGTAATGAGGTTTGTGAAATTTGATTATAGATTAAATACATTGACAATATTTATATTATTTTTTGCCATCATTTCTTCTATTTTTCTGCTGTCTTCCATTCCTTCTTGAAATTTTTCTTGGTCTGTCTTAGGCTGGTCACAACTTATTTGCTAAGTTATTTTTCTCTTAATAGCATATAAATATAGAACATATGAGTATTTGTTTTGTATTTAATCTAAAATATTTTCATATATTCTTATATTTATCTACATATTTAAACTAATATTTATATGAATACCTAAAACCAATAGATATTTATATTTTTTAAAAACAATTTAATGGGACCATGTCTTTCATTGACCTTCAAGAAATCCTAAATGTCTTCAGTTCTTAGTTAAGTATAAACACTCTTTTGTGTGCCTCTAACTCAAGATTTATTTTCCAACAGAACACTGAATATATTATTCAAAGACCTTTTTTCATATAATATGACTTAAAATAGTGATATAATTCTATCTCCTTCTCAGTTAACTTTTTCTCTTTTTAGTTCTATCCTTGTTTTCAGGCTTTAAAGTAGGCAACAGATACAACAATGGGTGGGTTCTTAGGCGCTACCTGAGGAGAGGAAAGATCAAGGATTAGCTGAATTTTCGTGGTCTTTTCATCGTTTGCGTTCCACATGCTCTCTTCCTGCCTTTTAAATACTGATTTATTGTTACCTATCTTCGGCTTCGCTACAATAATTTGATGCATTTTGATATGTAATGATCTAATCAGGGTAAGCAACACTACCATGCAATCCAACTTTTACCATTTGTGTGTGTGTGTTGAAAACCTTCAGGAACTTAGCATTTCGTCCCTTGATTCTTCTCGGTGCAGAGTCTCAGGGTTACGGAGCTGGGGACGTCTTCTTCCTTTGTCCCTGTACCTTACCTCTGCCACCCGCAGACACACGCAGCCGCACATGCACCGCTTGTGTCGTTTACTTGTTGGATTGTCTCAGATGAGTTAGAATATTTTTTTAAAATCAATCATTCCTTTAAAAATGAAATTTGGGGCTGGGGAGATGGCTCAGTAGAATAAGTAGTTGCCTGGCAAGTGCAAGGGCCCGAGTTCCATCCCAAGTACCCCCCCACCAAAAAAAAAATATTGGGGCTGGGGAGATGGCCCAGTAGAATAAGTAGTTGCCTGGCAAGTGCAAGGGCCCGAGTTCCATCCCAAGTACCCCCCCAATAAATAAATAAATAAATAAAAATGAAATTTAATTTTCTCTCACCTAGGACGACCCTCCCCCGCTGCTGCAGTTCTTCTGTCTCCCGCCGGCTCCTGAATTTTTGTAGTCTGCTGAACATCAGCTTTGATAGCACATTTCCTAACCGTTAGTGTACAGATTGCAACCTTTAGAATCCTATTAAAGACATGTGGGGGACCTGCCCATTAGCTCAGGTGTTGAAGTGCCTGCTTAAAGAAAGCACTCCGGCTCAAGATGCCGTGGTTCGAATCCAGACATGCACCCAAACCCAGGAATGCCCTCAAGGCATCTCCAGGCCGCCAAAAAATAAAAAAGATAAAAATCCTTCCACCACTTTGGGGCCGGGGAGATAGCTCAGTAAGATAAGCGCTTGCCTGGCAAGTGCAAGAGCCTGAGTTCAATCCCTGGTTCTGGAAAAAAAAAAAAAAAAAAAAAAGGGCATTTGCCTCAAAGCTTTCCCTTTCTGCACTTCGCCACTTTCCTCCGGCTGCAGCCCTACTGTTGGATGTGTCACCGGCCTGGGTCAGTCTTCAGCAAGGCCCAGTAGTCCTCGGTTTTCTTCTCCTCTCTGTATTTCACAATCGTTAAGTATTCCCGGATATCCGCTACGAATGCTGTTCTTCTGTTTCTCTTTGAAAGCCGCAGTGTGGGATGTAGACGAGAGACGGCTGCCTGCCTCCCGCGACGGTGCGCTCTGCCTGCCCAGGTGCGGGTTCGCTGGCGGCTCCTCTGGTGCTGCCTCCCCTCCTCGGGCAGCGCAGAGCAAAGCTCTCCGTGGCCGGCTGTGCAGCAAGAGAGGAAGGTGGTGCAGAGCCGAGAGCCCCAGGCAGCGGCATGCCGGAGCCAGCCTCTCCTTGCTGGTGAGGAGCCCTCCTGCCTGTTACTTCTTTTATCTCTGGGGTTCAAGTACTTTCAAAGAGGACCCTGCTTCCAACACTATCTGTGCCTTTTTCATGTTAAAGAGAATAAAAGGGCTGGGGAGATAGCTCAGAGGTCTAAGTGCCTGCCGGGCAAGCATGAGGACCTGGGTTCGAGCCCCGGTACCAAGTACCGTGTGCGTCCCAGAGTCCGGTTCTCACCAAGTGGGCCCTCGAAACTGGGTAGATGCACGCCTGTAATCCCAGTGCTGGGGGAGCTGAGACAGGAGGATCACTCCGAGTCCAAGCTGCAGAGCAAGACTCTGTACCAAATCAATAAATAAATACATAAGTAAATAAAAGATTTTTAAAAGAATAAAAAATATAAATCAATGAAAACACAGAATTTTACATCAAGATGATAGGAAATTCAAAATAGTTTTTATATTACATATTGTTATCTTCAAAGAAATTGTTCAGATTAGGGAAGCACATGAAGCTGGGGATGAAGCAGTGGTTTGGTACACTGATTCCCATTAAATTGGTTAACTTTTATAAGTTAGCTCTTGAGTATGTGATAAGAACATTTTCTTAAATTCCGTGGGCAGAGCCGGCCAAATAGCTCAACGGTTAGACCCCCAGGCCTGTCATGCTGGCCCTGCCCCTGGGGCATGCTGAGACAGTAATTGAGACTGGGCATGGTGGCCTGTGCCTGTAATCCCGGCTCTTGGGAGGCTGTAAACAGGCAGATCACTAGGAGTCCGATCTAGTACTGAGACCCTGAACACCCTGTCCTAAGTACAGAAAATAAACAAATAAATAAATTCCATGAGCAAGAGCTCCTTATATGAAGTAAGAATTTACTTGATGTCTGGAGAACTCCCCGGGCCATGAGGCCCATTTGTTAGCCTCACATTTTAATGCGAAGAACAGGAACAGTTCAGCGGCGCTCTAGCTAAACATGGACCATAAAGTTAATCTCTGCTTTCTTCACTGTACGTAAGTATTTCTGAATATGGAATGTTGTGCCTCTCATTACTTGGTGGTTAAATTATTGCCTCCATTAGCAGAGCAGAATTCTTATGCCCGCAAATCCTTCTTTGTTACGTGTACGGCGTACCTAATTCCAATCTGACAGAGTTTATGTTAGTATCTTTTATTAGATTTATTGGCTAGGCCAAAATGGAGGACAGCCTGAAACGCAAAGCTTTCTCTTCATCTCACTCTTCTGCTGTTCTTTATTGCACGCCAAAGTTTACTAAGCTCCAAATAAAAATAGTTAGCTCAAAGAAGTAAGAGCTTCTCAGGCACTGGGGTTCCGACTTTTGCTCATTCGCACTAGTAGTTTAGGGCTATATTTCACTACTTTCCTTATTTTAATCTGCTCATGAAATCCGCAGAGTCCAGCTTGCATCATTCCTCTTCGGTGTGCATTACACTATTGCGGCACCTTCGGCAGTCCTTTCTTCCCATTTGAAACACAAATACGAAAATATTGCCCCTCCGATTAGCACTGGGCTACCCTAGAGCTGCCATCTGTTTCACCAAAAAGTGCTCTGGTCATGTGCTCTCCCCGCTGCTTTTCTGTGCTATACTCGACAGTCAAGGTCTAATAAAAGTGACCCCAGAGTGATTTTTCCTGGGGGTCCACTGAAGCCAAGTTCCCTTATGCTCAGCGAAACAGAACATCGAATCCAGATTCTTTGCGGGCCCCATTAGTGCTGCTTCTGGCTCCACATTCAAGTCCTTAAAGGCGTTTTGTCAAGCAGCGCTTCAGAACGGGGTAAGACATGCCTGACCACAATCAGAAATCATCTCGTTCTCTGTCCAGGGCAGTATTCCGCCCCTGAGCAATTTGTCATGATTTAGCATACAGAGAATGTGCTGTGCAACTGTTACTCAGGTTACATAGTCCTGCTTTGAGCTGAAAAGGATGCAGAAAATAGCAACCAAGCTAAATGCAGCCTTGCTAAATGTGTGGAACTGAGGAAAGAATTTCCTGCCACTTGTGCACTGAGAAAATTTACACGAGAGACAGCACACTGGTCTCTCTGTCCTTGGCCTGCAGGAGATCGGCTTAAAAGCCTCAACACCCCGTGTGTTGACCTGGGCTCAGGACGGCCTGAAGCTCCAATACGCCATGCAGTTGTCTCATTCCACAGGTGTCAAGACTGGGAAGCCACCGGCAAGCGCTCACCCACGTAACAGCGGACGGCATCGACACAGCCCACGTAGCGGTGATGGCAGGCGTTTCGTGCCTTCACAGTCAGGAAAGGAGTTGTGGCTACTAATGTTCAACTGTTCTTTCCAACTGGAGAGAGAGCTTAAGTGTGCAAAGATGTCAGTTACCCTATACTTCATCTTAGCCCTCAGAAAATAATCTTTCTCTCCTTTCTCTTCTCTTCTGTCTCATCTTTTCTCCTTCTTCTCTTCCTCGTCCTTCTTCTCTCTGTCTGTCTGTCTCTGTCTCCCTGTCATTCTGTCTCCCTGTCATTCTGTCTCTCAGTCTCTCTCTCTCTCTCTCTCTCTCTCTCTCTCTCTCTCTCTCTCTCTCTCTCTCATTCCTGGAGCACTGAAATTGAACCCAATACCTCTATATCAAGCTACAATCCCACTTTTTTTTTTTTT
>NW_004524637.1:5732550-5758463 GCF_000260255.1 Octodon degus
TTTTTTTTTTTTTTTTTGCGGAACCAGGGATTGAATTCAGGCCCTTGTGCTTGCCAGGGAAGCACTTATTCCACTGAGCCATCTCCCTGGCCCCTACAACCCCACCTTTAAAAACATTTTTTTTTTTTTAATTTTGAGACAAGGGCTCATGATGTCACCAACTTGCACAGGCTGGGCTGTAATTTGTGCCATACTTGCCCAGAATGCTGGGATTACAGGAATGCTCAGCTCCAAAATGAATTTCATCAGCAAAAACAACCCTTGATCTGGACTTAGAAGCATGCTACCACAGGGAGTGATACTGTACTAAAATAAAACAACTCAAGTATTATGAAGGAACTATCTCTTTCTTTATAACTGATGAATTTTTAATCCAAATTATTGAACAAACTAGTCACTAAAGTGAAGAGATTGTTTTAAGCTAGCCTTCAATTCCAAACACTGAATAACTCTCAATACTTACTAATTCCATTTAATTTTCAGCTTTAAAATAACATCATCTGATACACATACCCTGAACTGTCCCTTGTTATTTAATCTACTTGTAAGTTGAGCTCATAGCCTACTTCTAGCAGTCTGCCTTCATCTTCCATTTCTCTCTACATTCAGAGCTTCCATTACACTTTGATTAGCAGGTGAAGCCAAGTCAGAGAACACAGCACATTGCTCACAACAGAGAGAGGGTTTCTAGAAAGTGGGTCAGCTCACTGCCTTTACTTTCTTTTTTTGCTCGCTCTCTCTAAAAGACCTAAACACTCATTCTTCTCCCTTTAGCAAAGAAAAAAGACATAAAAATGAATAAATAAAAAGTTACTGGGGGCTGGCCAGATAGCTCAGCGGACTAAAATGCCTACTTAGGCAAGAGCAGAGAGCACAGTTCAAGCCCGGGCACCACATACCTCACAAGCCCTGGTCCCAGGGCGGGATGAGTCAGCCAGAGTCCAGGCCTAGTGGTGCATGCTTATAATCCCCGTACTTAGGAGGCTGAAAACCAGACAATCACCATGAGTCCGAGCTGCCTAGTGAGACGTGCAACAACCAAATACATTATTTTAAAAAACAAAAAACCAATGTCTCCAACAGTGGAGCTGTGAAGATGATTCCCCTCCAGTTTGCCGTGCTCCTGGGATACGTATTTCCCAACAAGGAAGATTTCCTGCTCAATGTGTTCTTAATTGTCCTTTATCAAATAGCAGCCACTGGTCTATTACTTTTCCAACCAGAAGACTATTTATCCAGCATCTTGCTGTTGTCAGCAAAGTGTTCAGACATGCACTGCCAGGTACAGGGCGCACATCCGCAGGCACTACAGAATATTTTGGACAGAAATTTGCCGGAGGCTTTAAGTGACTTTTTAACCATAGACTTCAGCACTGAGAACATCTTTGTGGTCATGCTAGGTCAAAACTGTAAGGAAGAACCATGGAGGGGGTAGAGCTGAGAGGGAATCTGGAGAATGTTTACTCTAAGATAAATTACAAGACAGTAACTTGGTCTCATATTAAAAACGTTGAACATAATTGAAGTTAAGAAAAGTGCTTTCAACACTAATGACAGAGGAAATGCCATTGATACATCTGAAATGAGCCTGGCTGTTTTCCATAAGGAATCCCCTCAGTCCCTTGCTAGAAAATTATCAGCAAACATGTAAGCTGATCTCGCTTCTTTTCACCAGTATCCCACCAGATGGACCCTGTGGTACATAAAGGAGAATTCGACTCTGCTGAGACATTCTGGGGAAAGAATACCTTGGTTGTTGAATATGATTAATTAACTTTGGGGCCTAAAAGAAAAGAAACAAGCATCACCTTGGCACCAGTATCTGCAGGGGAGGGAAAAGATGACAGTAGGGGGGAGGGCCACAGAGCACAGTGGCATCTGCACTCAGAGCTAGGAGGCGCTCTAGGGCCAGCAAAGCTGCACGCCCTGTTCCCTGCGCTTTCCTCTACTGTAACGGAACCCCTCCTGCAGGCTGCTTCAGTTGTTTGGTTGTCCAGGTAATAGCTGTTGCTGTTGTAGTCCTGCTTGCTTATGTCTCCTAGCAGCTGGCCCCTGAGACACACAGCTGGTCACTATCGACATAGAGAAATGAAATGCCCAACTGAAAAGATACCTGGACTCAGTTTGTGTTCTCTAAAACCGAAGAATAAATTTTAGGAATAACTGCAGTTAATAGCAGAATATATTTATTGAGGGAAAGAATGCTCCTATCCAAGAGAAGGACAGAAGGGGAACCAGAGCTTATCCCCAAATCTGTCTTTTTTAAAATTAATTTATTGAGAAAGAAGTAGCAATGAAAGTTTCAAAATAGGTTAGTAGGACAGTTACAATAATTAATACATTGCATATTGTTGTGTTCATAGTAATTATTCATAGTACAAGATGCAGACATGATATCTTGTCTAAACACTATTAGTACATATCTTTCTTCTCACTGAACTGAGAGAAAGTAGCTATATATCTATGCTATTTTGTATATACATATATATATATTTTTCACTACAAAATGGTCCTTCATTAATATCCCCCTTTTTTGTTTAGTTTTGTCAGAGATGGGTATTCCATTGCCATTTATATACTGTAGGTGCATGAATTCAGCAGAGTAATCCAATATGCTCCAGCAGTCCATAATAGTAGTGGGTTATCCCCACGACTGGCAATATCAGAAGTTGTTGACTTGAGCCTTTTACAGTTCAGCATATTAATATGGCTTTACTTTTCCTACCTCGTTTTTTATACTTTTCTGCTGGATGGTTAAGACCAAGATAAAGCAAGACCTATATCACAAGAAATGTAACTTTGTATCTGACAAATTCAGTCAAATCCCCTCAGGATTTACTCTGAAACCCTGTACAGCAGTTTGCAGATCCTTTGTCAGTGTCAGCCATGTGGATGAGTCACGGCTATTGCTTGGCCAATTTGCTCTCTGTGAAAGCCTGAGAGAATGTTTTCTCTCCAGGTGACTCTCCTTAGGCACACTCTACATCGTAGATTACTTTCCTCTGTGGCCCCATAATCTCCTGGATCAGAAAAGGATTTTTATAGAGTAAAATCATGTGGTGAGGTGAGTCTAAGGTGGAAAGAACAGGGGAACTCGCTTGGTGGGCATGAAGTGGAAAAAAACCATGGTCAACCAATAAGATTACAAGCACAATTGCTCAGGTAAAATTGATTAAATCCAGGACCAAGTGGGGTCACACAGCAAACAGGTATGAATACAGACCAGGGGCTTTTCCTCCAGGGGGCTGGGTCAGTGACTCTTCCAGGCCTCCTCAAGGTAAGAGACCAATTAGAATGTCAATCCCTGATGTCCACCTTAGGGAGGTATGCATTTATTTGATCTTTTGTCTTGAGGCCTGGCCTACAGCAGGAGTGTCCCTCTATCCCAAAGTTGCAAGGTACCTTGCTTTTTACACTGGTTGCAGTTGAGGGCCTGCCCCTGTCTGACCTCCTATGATATTTCTATCTAACTCAGCTGCCTGCAACACTATGATGCCTACTGGAAGAAGCAATTGAGGACAGCCAAGCTCTCTGCCTCTGAACATCTGCAATCCCTGAAAACCTCCCTGAGACTTCAGGGCCTGATATTCTGGGAATGATCCCAATCAGTGCTCCTCGACATAAAATAAATCTGTGGCCAAATCCTAGGTGTTGTTTTGATGTTTCTGTTTGCGGTAGCAATATAACAGATCTTCCAACACAGCATAATGTAATTATTCATATCTAGGGTGAGAACTAAATCCAGCCTTTTCCTACTTTGTGAGCCTTCCCAGGTATCATTAAAAGAGACTTCGGAGTCACTGCTGGTGTCATACAAAAGGGCTACAGCAGGGCAGCCGAGGCTTGCCGGATGGACCTTGCATCTGAGAAGCTTGCCTTTGCTACAGATCAGGACTCTGAGGAGATGTGTTTCAACAATCTCCATAGCATGAAAAAAGTGCTGCCTATACTGCAAAAGCCTACATTAGAGGAGCCTTTGGGGACAGGTTTTAGTTATGCCTTTTCTACTAAGTAAACATGAAAAGAGACATAAGATCCGATTTTTAAAGAACCTTCAAAACAAGTATGAGCAGTGTAGAGGAAAGGAAGAAAACATCCTAAAGGACAATACTTCTGTTAAAAAATCTCACGACTTGGGCCAGGGACGTAGCTCAGCAGTGCAGCAGCTACCTGGCAAGTGCCCTCCTGGTACCCAAAATACCAAAGAAAACAAACAAAACTGCAAGGCCAGCGTCATATGAGATGCCTGGATGAAACTGTGGCAGTATCCTTTAGAAGAAGGACCTCAAGTAAAGGGAGGCCATTTAATCTATGAAAAAATGTGTGACTAATGGTTATTAGAGGATAGAATATAAAATTGTAATAAGAAGGATGTCAGAATAATTTTAAAACAATAGCACACTTAGAAGGGGAAAGGTAGCAACTTAAAAGTACTTAAGGTGGGGCAAGTACGCACAAAAGACCCAGACAATACTGAGCTCGGTGAATTAGGTGCAAAATGACCTTACTCAATGCTGGTGAAAAAAGCATAGTTTTCAAAGCAAAACTCTAACAAAGTATGCAAAAAAAAAAAAGGAGGAAATAATGACAGAGAAAAAGATCTATGGAAATGTCTTAAAATATTGAGTAACACATTTCTTTCTTTTTTTTTAAATTTTTATTTATTTATTTATTTGAGAGAGAGAGAGAGAGAGAGAGAGAGAGAGAGAGAGAGAGAGAGAGAGAGAGAGTGGCCAGCTCAGCCCACCAGGGAGCAGGGCTGGCTGGCATGTGGTGCTGGGGGATTGAACCGCGGTCCCTGATGCTTTTGCTAAGCTTGTTCTAAGTAGGTGCTTTAGACCACTGAGCCATCTCTCCAGCCCAAGTAACACATTTCTAAGTGTAAGGTGATGCAGATCAGGGCAAAAAGCAAGGGCTGTGGGCAGGCCCTCACTCCAAGGCGGCGCTCCTCAGAGCAGGTTCAATTTTACCAGGCCTCCCATCTGACTCTTGGTTCCAGATCGCTTTTTCTGTTTCACAGGACTCTTGGATATCAGCTGAGAGGATTGGGCTCCAGCAGAGAGACAAGCAAGATAGAGTGAGAACATTTTTGTAGGCGTGCTTAGGGTTGCGTATGTGCTGCAATCAAACGAGTGCCTGGGCTCTGGCGCTGTGGTCCTAGAGTCGATGGATCCGGGTGCGCGCACCACACTGGATGTGCACAGCATGGTGGATGTGTACACTTGGGCGGACCTCTTCACCTCTGAGGTCCCTGACTTTGTTTCACCTTGTCAGTATTTCCACAAAATGAGTGTAGTTGGGTGAGATTTTCCTATATTACTTGTGTTACATTCTATAAATATATAGAATGCATTATAAGCTTTAGTCTAAAACACAAACTTTCCATGAAACACTTTGTAAGATATTATAAAGCATTTGTTAAGACTGTATAAGCAAACCAGGCATGGTGGCACATGCAGCACCTGGGACTTGGAGGCAGCAGGCTCACCGTGAGTTCTAGGACAGCCTGTGCTACCTAGTGAGTTCAAGGACAGCCTTGGTGATTACATAACAAGACGCTGTCTGAAGAAAAGAAAGAAAAAAGAAAACAAAAATCTGTGTAAGACAAATGAAAAATTAGGCTGAAGTGTCACATTTTCTTTATATACTTTTAAAATGCTGGTCTGAGTACTAAAGTACATTCATTGCAGGAAATAGCTCTACCAGTAACGTTCTATTCAAGATATAATGTCTTGCATGTTTTCCCCTCTTAGATTTTAGGACATTATGTTGCATTTGAAAAAGATGTGTATTGACAACCTATGTTCCAGAGAAAGAGTGTGAAATGAGGAAGAGCAGGATTCTAAACTGGTTGTGGCCAGGCAGGTAGAATTGTGATTCACTACACACACTGGTCACATGAGTGTGCTGAAATACTGCTTTGTTCTTCAGTGTATACGCACATAACAACATTTGGAAAACTGGAAATTGTGCACATTCGTATCTCTGTGAGGGAGCATGTTCAAGACTTTAGAAAAACCTTTCTGACCACAACACAGGAGCAATCTTTTATTTCATTTTTTATTTCTTTGTTTATTTGAGATAGGGTCTCAGTATATAATCCCAACTGTCCCTGAACTCACTAAAGAGCCCAGGCCAGCCTCGAACTCACAGTGATCTTCCTGCCTCACCCTCAAAGTGCTGGAATCCTGGAATTACAGGCATGTGTCACCATGATGGGCAGGAGTAGTTATTGAGGTCAAAAAGATGAAGAGATATTGATGGAGGGAGGGAGCCAGGCAGGGAGAGAGGGGTTGAGAGCAAGAGAGAGCGAGTGAGTGAAAGGCAGGACAAAGCTGATTTGAGGACATCTATATTTAGGGGAAGATGAGCCATCGGGTGAAAAGGAAGGCAAGTGATTGGAATCAATGTCAGTGGAAGAACTTTAAGGACAGAAGAGCTAAGAAGATGAAGACTACCATAGAGTCAAAGAGAAAGTCACTCGGCATTTTCCTGACAAGATTTTCCTGCTGCTGTACCGTCCTGAAGTCAGGGATCGCCTCTTGTCTAATTGAGGAAGATGCCAAAGCCTGAAGGTTGCTATTCCAACTTCTCCCTCAATGTCTGAGTCACACTCCTTGCTTTCCTTGCTTCTCTTCAAAAGCCAAGGGAAAAGCTCCTTTTAAATAAAGTGACAGCACAGGAAATAGTTCTGAGAATCAACTAACGGGATGATATAAAATTTAAAAGTTTCTGTACAGAAACAATCAGTAGAGTGAAAAGACAGCCTATAGAATGGGAAATGCTTTTGCCAGCGGTTCCTAAAACATATTAAAAACTAAAAAATGTAGGCCCCCCAAAATAAAAGACTGGCCAAAACATAAGCAAGTGAAATGAACAGATACTTTACAGAACAAATACAAATGACCAGTAAATACAAGAAGAAAGGGCCAGGGAGCTAGCAGTCTAAGCACCTGCCTGGCAATGCAAGGGTCCAGTTTTGATCCCTGACACCACATTTCAGCCCAGCCCCAGAACCCTGGGTGCACCATGCAGGCCACTGAAACAGGGCATTGTGGTGCAAGCCTGTAGTCCCACTGCTGGGGAGGCTGAGTCAGGAGGGTCACTCCAGTCTGAGCTGCATAATAAAACATTGTAACCTAGAAAGCACAGCCATGAAGAAATCAAATAATAACAGATATTGCAGAGGCTGTGGGGAAAACGGAAGCCCTCAACACTACCGGTAGGAATGTAACTTATGGAAACCAGTGTGGAGATTTCTTTTTTCAATATTTATTTTACAAAATAATGGGAATTTAACAATGCAATTCAACAATGTTATGTTGTATAATGCTGTCTTCAAATTAGTTGCTTAGATTACCACATATAAACAGGAAAAATTGGTATTTAAAAAGTTGTAAGAAAATTAAAAGGAGAAAAAAAAATGTAAGCATTCACTTCTTTCCAAGAGCAGTAGAAATCAGCAGGACAGTCATCCAAGCCACCTTGTGCATATAAATAAATATATCTTCCCTTCTTCCTTTTGTCCATTTCCTCATGCCAGTTTTTCCTTTCCTTTGAACAATTCCTTTCCCTTTCACAGCATCTACTGTATCTTTCAGATTTTATTTACTGTTTAAGTTTCTTACACTAGCGAGACAATGTGATGTTTTCCCATGTGGGTCTGACTTATTTCAGATATGAGTATAGTCTATAGCTATATTCATTTACCTATAAAAGCCTCAAGTTGACCTTTTTATTGCTGAGTAATACTCCTTTGTATAAAAGTACCACATCTTTTTTATCCAACTCTCAGTTGATGAGCATCTGGGTTATTTCCAAGATCTAGCTATGACCAATTGTGCTGAAGATTTCTGAAACTAGAAATTCCATTTGAGACAGCTGTTTCCTTTCTAAGTATTTTCCTGAACAAGCTAAAGACATATTACAGTGATTCGTGCTTGCCTGTGTTCACGACAGCACAGTTCATCAAGATGTAATGTCCTGAATGTTTCTCCTGTCTAGCTTTTAAGAGCTAGTTTATCGAAGCTAAAGCTTGCAGTCAGCCTGTATACCCACCAAGAGGTGGATGGATAAAGAAAATGTGGCATTTATGCACCATGGAGTATTACTCTACCATAAAGAAAGGTAAGTATAAGTCGTTTGTAGGAAAATGGAAGGACCTGGAGAAACCATTTTCAGTGCAATAAATTAGATAAGCAAGCTTAAATGTCACATGATTTTTCTTACACAGAAGCCCCAAAGTGAAAATAAAGAGCAAAATCAGAGAGAGAGAGAGAGAGAGAGAGAGAGAGAGCGCTTTTTTATGTTTTAAAGACCAATGTGAATTTCCCAGAATGCCAAGCAAGACTGGTTTCTGAAACATGATCAATGTTTTGGTAATATTCTTGCTGCTTGGTATGTGGTGGATCTTCATGAATTCTCTCCTCTGGGACAGCAAACTGTGCCACTTCTGCTTATGACAACTTAATGCTTTTTTTAAAAAAAATTTAACCTAGCTGAAGTTATGCTGACTTTTAAACTTTATTTTATTCGTGCCTGTGTGCTATACCTAATGCTTGCATTCCTTGCAGGAAGTTGGTGCATGTAAGTAACAGAGCTCAGTTCATTTGTCAGTCCCCGTTCCCCTCTCTCCCCACCAGCCACCCATCTCCTTATCCTCAGCTGGCACATTTGTTGGCTTTCTTTGTTTTTGGTGCATGTTTGCAGCATGTGATGCTTGCTGTGCTCTGCGTAGCTGGCTCGCGCACGTGAGTCACCCTAATCCCCTTTTCATCTCTTTCCCTGCCCCTCCACAACCTCCTTTGATTGTTAATCTTTTCCCCTTGAACAAAGACCTCTCTCTCTCTCTCTCTCTCTCTCTCTCTCTCTCTCTCTCTCTCCCTCATTAAGAAATGATCTCACTTCTCCAGGGTGGAGTCTTGGTTGGGTCCCCGACTGCCCACCTTGTGGCATGGGTCTCCAACACTAACTCAAGCTCCTACAATACAGAAAAGAAACGGACATTCTTACCAACTTCAGGGAATTATTAAAATGTTGAGAATACTGCTCAAACAGAAAGAACACCTGGGATGGGAGAAGAAAAAAAGTACGTAGATACACAAGATATCTAAGATAATTATACTACTAATTTGTATTAGTTTGTAGAAACGAGCAGTTTGTGCCTGGATTGTTTGATCAATTTTTTATGCCTGTGTCTTATAAACTGAGCAACTACACTGAAGATAATAATATGCGATATAATTGCTTATTTCCTACTATCTTGTTTTGAAAGCCTGTATCATTGTTTTCATTTCATTTTCCTCTTTAAAAATCAAGTAATTTTTAGCACAGAAAAAGCTCACATTTCAACTTGAAGGGCTACGTCACTCCAAGTCTCGTCTCTGAAGCACAAGTGTACCAGAAGGATCTTTGCTGGCACAAGATGTTCTCTATGTTTGGAGCGGGTCTCTGTGAGTGCCTCTGACCAGCAGCAACTAGCTGTGTTACAAAACAGTGTGCCACCAGGTCAATTATGATGAAATTTGATAATGCCACATCAATAATGTGACATTTTATTCTGTACTTTGGAACAAATTGCTGGGAAGAAAAGAAAGCAATACTTGGTAGTGGATGAATATTCTACGTGGCTCTTTGCTCCTCACATCTTGCTTCTGGTGATGATGTTCGAGGCTCGTGGGGTCCCAGTGACCCCCAGGATCCTTGCTGATTCTTACATTGAAAATTAAATTTATCCCTTGATGTAGGGTATAACGTTTTCTGTCGTTGCCATGAAACCATTGCACTGAATATACTTTATCTAATTCCATGTTAAGTTGACACATCTGATACACCATGCAGCTTCTAAAGCGCCACAGGCCCTAAAGCCGTAATTGCAACATCAACAGGATAGGAGAAACTGGGCAGACCTTTAGTTTTCATTTCAGAAGTTATTTCATTTGGAATACTTCACATAAATCAAGTGCTTCTTTGTCAGTGCATTCTGTTTAGTAATCATGGAGATACAATTGAGAGAAGTCTTTTCCATTGTAACAAGTAGCACCATTTTTCCAGCTCATCTTACAGCAAAAGAAAACAGCAACATAGAGAAGACAGCCCACAAAATGGGAAAAAGCTACCAGTTATTCTTCAGAAAAAGGATTACTATTTGGAATGTAGAAAGAACTCAAAAGAAATCTGGGCATCTCAAATGAATCTCCATTTCTCAGATGAAGAAGTACAGGCAGCAAATATATGAAAACAATGTTCAGCATCGCTGCTCAGACGTCCGCAGGGCGCTTCTTTCCCGCGCACACACCACCACGTGGAGCCCTCGACGCCACCTCGTGTGGCTTCTACACTCTCCACTCTGCCTGCCTGGCGTGGCCATGCTGGCCTGCGGACCTGGGGGCTGCAAATACAGCTTCTCCAGAGAAAACCGAAGCAGAAAGCAAGCTGTCAGGGCCCTAGAACGGTGCAGACATTGCTCTTGTTTGCAGGAAACTCATTCTATAGGAGTGATGGATGGCGCAGAGATGTAAGAGGTGGGGGCAACTCGGAGCAAGGAGCTGTGATGGGAAACCCGGGGCTGCCTCCTAGGGGATTTGTTCCGCCCTCTCACTTGTACGTCGTGAATGCTCCCTGCGTCTCTCCATAAACATCTGTATTTATGTTCCTATTTCTAGGTGATACGGTAAGGATTTGGCTCTGCTGGGCAGATGGGGTACCGCGGTCAGTGCAGTCTGAGATTATAATATAAATGACAGCCTCCACAGGCCACAGGAAACTTAGTTTCCCATGTCCTCGGGGAACCAGCTGATTCGGTTTTCTCTGAATACATTCACATGTTGCCGTACCAAGCTCTCGCCAGGGTTCTGAAGCTTCTGGGCTGATCCAGGCCCTTTCTTGTGGAATCTGGCTTAGCAAGAACTGCAAGTCAGTCTACAAGGAGCAGCCAAGCTTCAGTATCTCGCAAGCTTCTCACCCTCCCCCACGTCCAGAGGGGTCTACCTTCAGCACCACCGCCCGGGGTGATTTCTGCCCACCGACCGGCGGCAGAGGTCCCTGTACCTGCCGCGATGATTTCCCTGAATTGGGCTTTAGCACGTGGCATTTACTAACGGCCTGTGATTGCTTGCTTCTGTGAGTCACACCTTCCCCCTCTCTTCCCATAAAGTAAATCGATCATCTTTTCAAGTTCCATTTCAAACACTATACCCTTTATAACGTTTATTCTAATTCCTTAAGAGGATTTGAGCACCTCTTCCTTACAATACATATGGCATTTTCTAAACACATATTCTTTTTTTTTTTAACATTTATTTATTTGTGTGTGTGTGTGTGTGTGTGTGTGTGTGTGTGTGTGTGTGGCCAGCTCAGCCCACCAGGGGGCGGGGCTGGCTGGCATGTGGTGCTGGGGGATTGAACCATGGTCCCTCTGCTTTGGCCAAGCTTGTTCTAAGTAGGTGCTTTAGACCACTGAGCCATCTCACCAGCCCCTCTAAACACATATTCTTATGTGGTTAAAAATGTGACTGGTGCTCTAGCTGCCACAGCATTCAGCTCGAGGTGAAGAACCATGTTTCGGTTTTCCTTGTAGCCACTGAAGCAGCTAGCCCAGCATTCAACAAACGCTACTGTAAATACATTGAGCTAGAGTGCTAGTTTGTTGATCAATAATAAAAATCTAAAATTATCTAATTAAATTCCTTTCTTACGCCCTGCTCTAAATGTAAGTAGTTAAATTAAAACACTGAAAAATTCTTAAACAATAATTATGTAAAGTAGTTTAATTATGGATAATATCTTTAAATATACTAAATATTTAAAATATTTTTGCTAATATTAATAAAACATGTAAATATTTTAGTTTAAATACTTAATAAGGCTGAGTTGTCATACCTTCTTGTGAGATAAATTGAATTATTTAATGACCCTTCTAACAGCAGCAGAAGAGCAGATGTTTCTGAAAGAGGACCACAATCCTGAGCTCTAATCTGCCGTATTTTAGAGGGCTGGAAATGATGTTCTCTGAAAATATTTTATTGGAAAGTGAATTGATCGCCTGTCAGGCGGCACTTTTGGCTACACTTCATATTAGAACTTATTTGGAAACTGACTGGAGGAGTGTATTCTAAAGAAATATTTTCTTTGCCACTGATACTACTGCATCTTTGTCTCTCTTTAATTTCCATCTTAAAAAGTAGTTAGCTGGAAGCCACACTGAGCTGCCCTAATTTCACTTATTTTGTGGTTCAGCATCTGTACAGAGAGGTGGACACTGCACAATGCGCGGCTTCCCATGTATTATGCAGCTTCCTTTCCACAATCAGACAGACCGTAATGCTTATAGTTCTTTTTAAAAGCCCTTGATCCTTCTTTCTCAAAATTAATATTTTTCTTTCTATGTGCAAACCCGCCTTCTAGGGCATCCCTGGCACTGCATGGAGGAAAACTTTTAGAAGGGCAGCATGAAGGGTAAATAAATGCCATAGAGCGTGGACCAGGACATGAAGGCATGTGCGGGTCAGCTCAGGATGTTTGCTGTGAAGATAATAAAATCTAGCAGTCATTTCCAGAGGAAGCACTACCTGAGAAAGTTCACTTAGCTTCGCACGCAACCTAGTGATCTTGTGCGTAAATGGAACGGGAATATTCCTTATATAACAATACAACTATTGGCACATGTTTCTTGCCACAATCCTTCATATTTTGCTTGCTGGTAACTCTGGGGAAAATGCTGAATTCCTATAAATAGAATTTGAATTCTGAAAGACAAAATAGAAGCGAATTTCTTCTAGACACTGAGTTTATACTCAGTACTAGTGGCCACCCAGGTGTTAAATCTCAAATATACTTTTGAAAACATTGAGCATTGCTCTGTGCTCAGACTTCTCAGATGGGTCTGGCCCTCAAAATTTCCCACTGTGCACCTGATCAGGACTGCCACAGGCACTCACTGCACACGTACTTGCCAAGCACCAAGCGCACATCAGCTTGCAGAAACATAACTGAAAGCCCTGACCCTCACAGTGTTCAGACTTTAAAGAAGAAACGAAACCTGCTCTTAAGTGCAGAAAGGGGGTTAGCGTATATTGAATGAATCTCCTGTCTATAGCAAGTACTTCTGTTGATGAAATAGAGCAAACACTGTTGGCATGCAGGTGAGAAAGAACAGTGAAGCTGATGGAAGTCCATATGTTTTCTTTCTTTCATTTTCCTTTTTTGTTTTTTTATGTATTTGATACAGTCTCACTACAGATCAGACTCGGGGTGATCTTCCCGTTTTCAGCCTCTGCAGTGCTGGGATCACAGGTGCACATCAGCAGGACTCAGTCCCTGGCTCAGCGCGCCCCAGACATGGGGCCGGCACTACATGCAGGACTGGGGATCGAGTTCTGGTCCCTGTGCTTGCCAAAGCAGGCAGTTAGTCTGCTGAGCTATCTCGCTGGCCATACTGTATGTGAAAGAAGGGAGCCACCTGTCTGCTTCCAAGCCAGATCCACAGGATTCACTCCCAAGGATCTTCATCAGTCCATACATTGCAAGACAGGTAAGAAGAAAAGTGCAGTATTGTTGACCAGGAGAGATAAAGATCAAAGCGTTTAGAGCAGCTCAAAATTAAAGAGGAAAACTCAAGAAGGAAGTTCACAGAGGAGAGAGCCCAAACTGTAGGTGAGGGTTTCCTAATCTGAGGCTGCTTGTTGGAATGTGAATGTGAGGAGCAAACCCTAGGAGTCTGGCAGAGGGTGGAAACTGAAAGTGAAAGTATTTGGCCTGGTGGTCAGCAGGTGGTGAGAGGGAGAAGGGGAGAGGAAAAGGGAAAGGGAGGGGGAGGGGAAGGGGAGGGGAGGGGGAAGGGAGAGGGAAGGGAATTGGGAGGGGGAAGGGGAGGGGAGAGGGAGAGGGGAGAGGGGCAGAGGGGACAGGGGGAGAGGGAAGGAGAGAGGGAGAGGGAAAGGGAGGGGGAGGGGGAAGGGACAGGGACAAGGAGAGGGACAGGGAGAAAGGAAGGGGAGGGGGAGGGGAGAGGAAGAGGGAAGGGGAGGGGCAGGGGGATGGGGAGGAGAGAGGGACAGGGACAGGGAGAGGGAAATTGGAATTCACAATCCAGTGTACTAAAGGGACGATGCAAATATAGTCTTTAGTGAAATCCCAGAAAACATGACTTAGCAATGAGAAATATACTTCAGAAAACAAAGAACTGCCATGGATTTAAAAATAAAACTGAAGCAAAGTCAAAAATTAAGAGTAATCCAATACAATAATCTACTAAAAAGTTATTTGGCAAGTGGTTTTAACACTATCTCATCCACAATATCTAGTATACAAACAAAAACTTTTCAAAAAGTGAAGAGAAAACATGACCAATATACCAGAGAAAAATCTCCTGATAGAAACAGGCTTATTAATATTGTTGGTATTAGATTTTCCAGAAAAGTCTATATCACAAATATGATAGACAATCAACAGGAAAAGCATGTGAATATAGTTGGGTGAGAAATAGGGATTGCAGGAAAGATGTAAATGTAAGAGAGAATGGAAATTCTAAAATTTAAAATTGCGAAATAATATTTGAAATGAAAATGTCAATTCAAAAATTAACCTATTGGGGGCACAGATCAAAATACCTATGAAGTTGAAAATAAGTCAAAAGAAACCAATTAAAGTGAATAAAACAGCAAATGAAAGAAATGGTAACAAAGGCCCAGCAAGCTGCGGGAGGCCAGGAAGCCTGACATACACATCAGTGGGGAACAGGAGGACAGCGGAGAGGACAGAAGTAAATCACTGGCTGAAAAATTAAGGAAAGCTTTGACACCTGATTTTAAAAACCGAGCAATCTATGTGTGCTGGGATATTTCCGACCTTGCAGCGATGACAACTACAATTTTGTACGAAGGAGCAGTACTTGGTGGGGTCAGCGTTGCTGCAAGAGAGTGCCCTGAAGCGGAAGGAGGAGCACAAGAGGGCAGCTCCGGAGAGGAGAGCGTAGCAGCAGGGGGCCGCGGGAAGCGGCGGGGCCTGCGGGGTGCGCTGCTGCTCTTCTGATGTGAATGAGGAGCACAGATAATCCAATGTTTTAAAACTTAATGGCTGACTCAAGAGGCCGAGGCAGGAAGATCACTGTGAATTTAAGGCTCACCTGGGAGATGTAACCATCTGGAGTCCAGCATGAATTAAACAGGGAGAACTTGCTTCAAAATCAAAGTGAAACAAACAAAAATGGCAACTGAATTTGTTTTCATGTGTGATAAAACTTATAAACTCCCAGATCCAGTATACTCTGTGAAGCAGCAAAACAAAAGACATGAATAAAACTACACTAAGGCACATTAAAAACATTGCTTCAAACTACTAATAAAGAGGGAGGGGAGAGGGAGAAAGAGACAGACAGACAGACAGAAACAGAGAGAGACAGACAGACAGAGACAGAGACAGAGACAGAGATAGAGACAGAGCTATGCAGGAAATAACGCATATCAGGAGACAGAGACCAGCATCTTTGAAATGCTGAGGTAAAATATCTGTTAAGCTAGAAACTTAAATACTGCAAAAATATTTAGAAAGCAACAATGAAATGGCTTTTGCTTGCACATATAAAAGAATTGTTTAGAGTGGACTTGAACTATTAAAATATTGACATACATTTTCAGGTAAAAATAAAATGCTACCAAACATATATCTGAACACTCTAAAAAGAAAGGAGAACCTTGGCAATGCTTGTACACATACAATTGTTTTTCTTATTATTTATACCTTTTAAAATCAAATAATGAGAGCAACATATTGTGTGTCCGAGCATGTGCCCAAGTAAATTTTATGGCAAAAAAAAAAAAAAAAAAAAAGAAAGAAAGAGAACAAAACCCAGAAAGAAAGAAAAAAAAGTACACTATACTGAGTGATTCATACCCTTGAAGTGAAAAATACAACCTGGAAGTAGATGGTGTTGTATGAAAAGCATTTTATTTGTGAAATGTATATTGAGAGCAACAGTGAACTATCGCTGCACTCTTACTTAAAACACTAACCACAAACTCTGCAAAAGATGCAGGAACAGAAACTCCTGAACACTCAAGGAATAAGAGCTGTAGCAATGCCAGATATTACAGCCACGAGATTGTCAAAGTTTCTCACAAAACAAAGTATACTTTTACCTCTGAAGAGATTCTCAAAGTTTCTCACAAAACAAAGTATACTTTTACCGTATAATAGAGTACACTCCTTAGGAGCTGAAAACTTGTTTCCACACAAAAACATTTTACATTTGTAGCGAATTTATTAATAACTGCTGTTGGGGGCTGGGGAAATGGCTCAGTAGAATAAGCACTTCCCTGGCAAGCGCAAGGGTCCGAGTTCAATCCCCGGTTCCGGGGTGTGTGTGGGGGGACTGCCATAAGTTGGAAGCAACCAAGTTGTCTCTTTTTAAATTTTGTTTTTTGATGCCAAATACTGAACTCAGGACCTTGTGCTTGCCAGACAGGCGCTGTGCCGCTGAGCTACATCCCCACCGAACCCCCAAGTTGTCTTCCAGTAGATGAGGGGGGAAACTGTGGTGCAGCTGGACAATTGAGTAGCTTTCAGTGACAAAAACAAATGAAGTGTCAAGCCATGAGAAGGCTCAAAAGAACCTCAGATGCATTCTACAGAAGAAAAGAAACCAATCTAGCGATATTAACACGGTAGGATTCCAACTACTTGATGTTCTGGGAATGGTAAAACTATGAAGTAATAGGATCCATGGTTGGGTAGTGGGGGATAAATAGGTAGCAAAGAATATTTTTAAGCCAGTGAGCTATCCGTCACTACTTGCCTATCAAAACTTACAGAACACGCAACATCAGGAGTGAATGGTAACATGAACCATGGGCTATGCATGCTGTTAGCTCGTACGTGCAGGCTGCTGGCTGTAACTATGCGCGATGCTGATGCTGAGTGTTCACAGCAGGTGTGGAGGCCGCACATGTGCTGGACGTGAAAATAAAGCATGCAGCCTTTTTCTAATGCGCTCAAAAGCACATAAAGTGTCCTTGTATAGAAAAAAAAATGGGTTCTGGTTCAATGAAGAGAGAGAGAGAGAGAGAGAGAGAGAGAGAGAGAGAGAGAGAGAGAGAGAGAGAAAGAGAAAGAGTTGTACAGCTCCATCGCTATCATTTGCCAGGCTGGGAGGACCCCACCACAAGGCCTCGCTGTGGCTGGATTCTTGTGCCCCTGCCTGCAGCTTTTCCTGGGAGACGCCCCCTGTTCCTGGCAACTCCAGTGGCCTGGGTCTGCATTGCACTTCCAGATTCATTCTTACAGCTTCACACCTTGCACTGTCAGAGGCTTACAGCTGGGCTGTGATCTGTACACACTGCCTGCACACCCCCAGCCCTTCCTGCCATCTGGGGGGAAGATCCTACAACCCCACAGCCTTCGCTCTGCGTGCGCCTGCACAGCCAGCATCATGTGAGCAATGCTGATTTTTGCTGCCAACAGTAGCAGATCAGGAGCCTGGCCTCTTGGGCCATGGCTACAGTGGCCTGAGGGTCTTAAACAGGGCACAACAAGTCCTGGGGACCCAATTACCCCAGTAGCTCCTGCTTCAGAGGTTTCTGTCTATGTCTATGGTCAGGGTATAAACTGGGAGAAAAGCTCTTGGCTAAGAACTGGGAAGCAACGAGCAGGAGAACAACCTGAGGGGAGAAGCCAGGGTCTGGATGTCTCCTCCTAGCAGAGGCTGGCCTGTCCTCCAGTCACGCTCCACCTCCTAATCGCCCAGGATTGAACTATGAATTCCTCCATGGATTAACTCATCCAGGAGGTGAGTGCCCTCAAAATCTAACCACCTCCCCAGGAGTCTCTAATTCAGTAAAGTTGACCACCAAGTTTAATTGACCTACATGTTAATGTTCTGCCATTAATTTAGTGTTTTCCGTAAGTTCAGCAATAATAGACTTAATTAAAACTGCTTTTTGGAGATGAAGAGACTGGCAAAGAGGAATTTCTGAGAAATAAGAATCAATCACCATGTTCTGCAGAGTAGCCGGGGACACCTGGGCATTAAGGAACACCTCAGAGGTCCCAAGTAGGAAAAGCATTAGGTCAAGCACACCTGACGATGGAAAACTTCCTGGAAAGAACAGTTTTCCCTGAATCTGAGGATTATTCATAATCCTTTAATTCATTTTTTAAATTTTATCACTGCTGTTGCCTTTATTCTTTTTTGTTTTTAACATTTCAAGAGTTCTTTTCCATTTACAACGTACTGATTGATATCTCTCCACTGAAAAACATTTTTGAAGCTAAGCAGGACAGCTAGCACTATTCTCATTTCATTATGGAAGTAGGTACACTTTTAGACCCTGGTCTTAAATCTGGAACCTGCTATCTACAGCTTTTAAGTGGTTCTCTCAAAAGTACTGCAGGAAGCAAAGGGGAGTGGTTGTCCTGGCAGATACTTCCGTGTACTGCCAGATCCCAGCGGATTCAAATTCTCTTATAATAGTATACTCCATATTATCATGCCAAACTCTAAAAATGTTTTACCCATAACAGCCCAGCCCTACCAGCTAAGGAATAAGCTTTATGCACCTGTAATTTGCAGCCTACTATTCGGCGCAGTGTTAGCAATGCCGAAGTTGGCCGTGAATGAACCTGGTATGCAAATCCCTCTGTGCTCCGACCCCGGCCCAGCGGCCCAGCCTTTTCCCCTGCCACATTCCTCCTTCCATTTGCCCTCTCCAAAGACAATGCCACGTGGACACCTTAAAACTAAAAATGTATAAACTGCAGAATTAATCTCAGAAACAAATGTTGAATAATTCTAAATCTGGCTGGTTTTTTAGTATAGAATTGCTATGCAGTTGATATTTATATTCTTAAAGGCAATCAAAACATAAGAAATGGAAATAATTTAATCCCCCACAAAGTTTCTAATATAAATAAAGTATGTGACTAACACAATACAGTTATGTTACAGAGATATTTTTACAATAAAAGAAAGGATTCTTTACAAAAACGCTCTCACATGTTTCATTCTTTCATAGTTGTACTTTGATTCCTCCTTCTCTTCCTTCTCTTTGCCCCTCCTACTCTTCTTCTTCTTTTTTCTTTGTTTTTGGTGAGATTTTAAATTTATAGTAACTGAGTATACAAAATAAATTTTTATTTTGATGAAATATATGGTATAATAATGTCAGACATCAAAGTCAAGTAGATTTAGAGTCCATTTTTTGTCTTTTACAAGTTATTTTATAAGGCTTACCCTTGAGTTCCTTGTCCTTTAATATATCAGAAAATGTTCTTCTTTATACACCTTTTCACAAGATTTCTTTTGTTTACTTACTTTTATTTTTTGGGGAAGGGTCTACAGGGTGTTCAGGGTCTCACTACTAGATCGGGCTCATAGTGATCCACCTGTTTACAGCCTCCCAAGAGCTGGGGTTACAGGCGCGCGCCACCACGCCCAGTCTCGATCACCTTCTCAGTGCGCCCGGGGGCGGCGCTGGCACAGCAGGCCCAGGGATGGAACCCCGGCCCCTGTGCCTGCTTGCAAGGGCTGTAATCCGCTGAGCTATTTGGCTTGCCCTTACAAGATTTCTTTTAAGAGAAGAATTAAAACCTACTTTCCTAGGCGAACTGTTCTCCATTTTCCAAAGCTTCCCTAAATGGGCCTAAGGGTATATTTCAGTGTTGACAAAATTAGAGCCCTTCCTACAGGGGACAATCTTCACAAGACTGTAAGCCTCTCAGGATGAGGACAGCCTGCTCCCAGAATTCCCAGGCGCGTCTACTCGGATGTCGCTCAGGCCAGGAGCTGCGCTGCTTTTGTTATTCATGATTTCTTCTTTTTCTCAGGGCTGTTCCCCTTGGAAGCAAAACGTCCTCACTGGCTTGTAAATGGTAAATTGTCTTTCGAGGAAATCTGAGCACTACTTCTCCCGTCGTCTGTACAGTACGTAGCGCTGCAGTTACTGTGCACGGAGCTACTGATCCTCTTGCAGATCCATGCTGACAGGAGTCGCCATCCTCCTTCTGCCTGAAGGCAGCGCTGTGACGCTAACTGTGGACACTGCTACCTGTGGTGCTCCCAGGTCTCCTGCGCTCCTTCTCCAGCTTTAGCTGGTCTCCTCACACATTCCTGGTGGCTGGCTTTCTGCTGAACAGTCAAGGGGCTGTCCTTAGGTTTCCAGAACTCTCACTCCTTTCTGCTCCCTCCTCCCTGACGCTCTGTCCTGAGAGCTCCCCCGTCTTTGTCTTCAAGACTCCTGCCCTTCTCCTCTTGGCTCCACTCACTGAACTGCCCCTCCCTCACCTCTCTGCAGTTCCAGTGACCCCAGGGCCCAGAACCAAATCCGAATCCTAAACCAAGAGACAGACACCTATCTCACGATGACAAATAACTGCCCTCTGCGCTAGATTTTCAGCTTATTTCCCCAACAAAGTATGTCCTTATGTTCCTGCCTCTTATGGATGGAACTGTGCCCCCCCAAATTCCCAAGACCTAAGCATGGTGCCTCAGACTATAGCCTTATTTGTAAACAAGATTGGTGCAAAGGTAACAGCTAAGCTGATGTCATCCCAAACAGGAAGGACCCTGAATCTGTGGTGACAGGTTTCTTTAGAAGAAAATGATGTGGAGACACAGGAGGACTTCACTATTTGAAGAGGAAGAAGCGTGCAGGAAGAACCATGCGACAGAAGACATACAGAGAAATGTAACGCATAAAGCTGCAAGACGGGAACACCAGAGAAACAAGGTTGGGGGGCGAGAAAGTATTTTACCAGGAATCTTGATTTTGGACCTTTACCCTGTAGAACTGAGACTGAGCTCTGGTGTGCTAAGACACGGCTCCTGCAGTACACACCCACGGCTCAAGCAGATACCATCAGATATATCACTGTGTCTCCACATAAGTCCAATCTGGCTGTCTGAAAAGGGAGAAAAGTACCTAACTGCCTAGCAGAACTCGGGAGGTGGTGGAGAAGCTTAGTTCTCACGTGCACCTCGTGCTGTGTGAGATGTGCCAGCTGCGAGTGTCTGCAAAGAGACTCGAGGCAGAGGAAGCAGCAGGATACTTTTGCTAGCCTTTATTTTAGAAAGTAATTCAACTTCTAGGGTCAAGTATAACAACATTTTTTGAAAATTATCCTTTTCCTTTTGCCTCTGCAGAATACATTTAATCTCTGTCTTTCACTTAGAAATGGAGATTTTTCTCCCAGAAGAACAGCTAATCAACCTGAATAATCTCAGTTTATATATTAGAACATTAGAAATGGTAACACTCCATATAAAAACACTGACACATCAGGCAAATCTGAAGCCTGCAAGGAACAAATGGTAGAAAATTCTATGCATCTGAATTACACGCATACATTTAAGAATAAAACCTTCAAATTTGATCCTCATATTAGCAGAGATTATTTTTATTATTTTATTTTCTTAGTTTGCAGAGTAAGTCCAATCTTTAGTATCTATCAATGTAATGCTTTTTAAATGTATACTGATATTTGAAACCAAATCATGCAAAACTTGCAAACAATTTAATTGATCTTAGGAGCTGGGGAGATAGCTCCACAGCCTAAGCACCTGACTGGCAAGTGCAAGGACCTGGGTTCGATCCCTGGTACTGCATGCCATGTTAGCCCTGGAACCCCAGGCACTCAGTGCTGGCCACAAAAACCAGGCATGGTGGTGCACGCCTATGATACCAGAGCTGGGTAGGCTAGGTCAGGAGGATTGCTATGAGTCCAAGCTGCATAGGCAGATCCTGTACCAAACAAAAAAAACAAACAAATAAATAATTGTTTAAAATGCATCTCATAATCAGTAGGCTTTTCTTGCCCTTGAGATAAAAATTATTTTTTCTTCTGCTATTCATGTCTTAATGCCAAAATTAACTTAGTAGAGCTTTCCTTGGGACTGCAGAGATCTTGTAATTACAGAAAATGAATTTATTGCCAGTAGAAAAAGAACTAGTCTCTATAGAAATATCTATAGATATTTAAGATATAGAAATATCTAAGGCCATATTAACTTTGGAGCATTTTACTTGCGACATCATAGTGTCAAAATATTTTAGTATCCAGCTCTTCCAATCCCAAGGTGAATGTTTTTATTACCTTTCAAAATCTAACTGCGCTAGCTGCCTCTTAAGACTGACCTACATTTTTAAGCTTGCAGGTGAAATTCTTTAAAACATAGATTGAATGGAAATATATCTATTCATATAGATGTAGGCATGTACAAGGAGTAGGGCTTTATGTTTCTAATTAATTCAGTTTATTGGTGCCTATAAGGTGTACAGCATGATCGCTTTCATCACATGGAACTTGTACCTGGACGTGATACATCTTAAATCTTTTTTTCCCATTTCCTTAACCTCGCTTGAAAGTCAAGGATTTTAAATGCAAAAGGATTTGCAGTTTCACCTAAACCAGTTCATAATTATGTTCTACAGAGCACTGACATTCCTTCAAAGGAGCTGAAATAATTTCCTAAACATACTTGAGTTAGAAAAGTAAAAATTCACAGATAGCAAGTTCAAAATAAGACGCAAAGTCCAATGAGAAGTAGTGCTCTTCGCTGGCTGGGGCAGCTGTCTAAATGCTCACAGCAGACAGTGCAACTTCTGTGGAAGATGGGCAGGTGCCTACAAACATTGGACCACCGTGGTCTGGCTTTGCAGGCCATGACAGAGTCCAACACTTCGCATCTAATTTTCTTAATTAGTTGAAAACCAAACGTATGTGGAGCTTTTACGGTTCTGAGTAATCAGTGTATTTTTCAAATATGTTTAAACAGACAAGCACAACAGAGTCTTACCTATTCACTTATAAAACATTGGCATAGATTTTACAAGTGTGTGTGTGTGTGTGTGTGTGTGTGTGTGTGTGTGTGTGTGTGTGTAAACTACAGGGATAAATGTTTGATTCCTTTTAAAAGAAATTGTCAAATAACTTTGAAGAAGACAAATGAGGAGCCAGCAAAATAGCCCAACAGATTAAAGCACCTGCAAGCAGGTGCAGGGGCCAGGGATTTGATTCCTGGGTGTGCCCTGCTGGCCATGTCCCAGGGGCACACTGAGACAGCAATTGAGACTGGGTGTGGTGGTGCGTGCCTGTAATCCCAGCTCTCGGGAGACTGTAAACAGGTGGATCACTATGAGTCGGATCTAGTAGTGAGACCTTGAAGAACCAAGAAAGAAAGAAAGAAAGAAAGAAAGAAAGAAAGAAAGAAAGAAAGAAAGAAAGAAAGAAAGAAACTGTGGGCTTGGATTTATACAAAAGGTTGCTATCTGCCTGTCTGGGGAGATGAAATAGCAGGGAAGAAGATGTCAACATCTTTAAAAAGCAAAACAAGTGCCATAAAGTGACCACTGCATTAAGATATTCTCCATTTTTTGTAAGTTTATAGTATTCCCTCAGACAAAGGACTTCCATCTAGAACATATAAAGAATTTTAAAAATCAGGCCTCCCAAATTTAAAGACCCAATCCAAAAATGGGCATTAGAGATGAAGATACACTTCACAAGTGAAGAAATACAAGTGGAAAATAAATATATGAAAGAATGTTCAACACCATTGGTCACTCAGGAGATGCAAATTAAAGCAACACTGAACAAATGCTAGGGGGATTGTGGGGAAAAAGAAACACTTCTCCACTGTTGATGGGAGTGCAAACTGGTATGACCACTATGGAAATCAGTGAGGAGATTCCTCAAAAAGCTAGGACTTGAAGGCCCATTCAAGCTAGCTTTTCTCCTCCTGGGTATTTTTCCAAATGAACTGAAAACATCATACCACAGGGATTTGGGGTCACTGATGTTTATAACAGCACAATTTGTCATATCTAAGTCTTGGATACAAATCAAATGCCCATCGTCTGAGGAATAGATAAAAAACCAATGTGGCATTTTTGCGCAATAAAGTATTACTCAGCTACAGAAAATAATAATGTTATGGTTTGTGTGCAGTTGTCCCCCAAAAGCCTCATGCAGTCACTGGGGTGGGCTTCTAGAGTCTGTTATTAATTCATGATCAAATGTGGGGACTATGGGTGAGTACTGCACCTGCCCTGGGGCAGATAATCTGCATGCAAATGTAAGGAGGGGAGAGGGGTGGGCCAGCAGCCCCAGCCGCTGCTCCTCCTCTGCCCACTAACTGTGAGCTGAATCAACCCTTTTTTCCCTTTAAATTTGGGTGTCAGGTATTTTGACCCATCAATGAGTGAAAATTAACCAAGACAGACAAACATGAGGCTTTTATAGGTAAAAGGATGCAACTAAGGACTGTATTGGTAAGTGAGATAAATCAGACCCACATGCGTAAACATAATACTGTCTCACTGATGTAAGAACCTAAAAGAGTAAATGAAATCTGAACTGTAAAACAGATACTGTGAAAGAGAAAAAGCTGCTCAATGGGAAGGAAAAACTGGGATAAGGAAAGGACAAAAGTAAAGGAAAAAGTATATTTATGTATATTTGCAGGATAGTTTTGATAATCATACTGCTCATTTCTACTGGTCTATTGAAAAGAGCAGTTAATGCTTAAAATTTTTTCTTTTTAATTTCATTATATATATATATACATATATATATACATATATATTTTTAAACAGTTTTACATGTTTTCATCTGGTAATCTAAACAACTAATTTTTTTTCTGTATTTATGACAGGGTCCACAGGGTCTCACTACGTTAGATTGGACTCACGGTGATCCTCTTGTTTTCAGCCTCCCAAGCCCTGGTATTACAGGCACACACCACCACACCCAGTCTCAGTGGCCATCTCAGCGCGCCCCACAGGCTGGGCCAGCGTGGCTTGTGAGGGATATAACCCCAGCCACTGCTCTCTGCCTAAGCAGGCACTTTAGTCCATTGAACTATCAGGCCACCTAAACAACTAATTTGAAGGCAACATTATGTAATACAGCAACCATTGTTGAATTCCTATTATTTTGTTTAGTGAAATACTGTATCATTTCAGGTGGAGCTCTACAGAGTTTGGAGTTATCCAGCTGCGTCTGGCTTAGGTCTGGCTGCTGTGCTCAACTTCTTCCCACTGCGGACCTGGGCTAGGATTGGGTCTGGGGGTTCCCGGAAGTCGGCAGAAATTCCTACTCGACAGGAGGGGTGGGGAAGTACGGCGGAGTGGTGGGGGGCGGCCCGAGGGGGCGGGAGAGGGTCCGGCCCACGCTGTGCCTGGGCTGGGACTGGTCCCGCTGGCGCAGGGTAGCAGGAAACTCTCCACACACTCACTGGACCTGGGCTAGGACTGGGTCTCCCTGTATCATTTCAAATGCTTTATTTATTTTTCTTTCTTTTTTTTTTTTTTACCATTTTGTATTCACTTTAAAAAATAAAGTATGTGGTAATGTGGTAATAAGTATAAATCTGCACTAGAAAGTATTAGAATGATAATGAAAATTAAAATTTGCTTTTCATTCCATCATTCATTGACTAATGGGAAGATGTCTTCAGGGCAATTTGATATAAAGCAAAACAAAATCATCTTTTTGTCTGACAAGTATCTTTGGACAGTTACATAGCATGGATATTGTTGATGTTTCAGGATAATAAATGAACTGAATTTGACATGGCAACCTTTAAATATTCTTATACTTACATCTGTACACAAAATGTCAGCAATGAAATTAAAAATTAAATATGAGACACGAGAGGCAAAACTAAATAAATTTGCTTATGTGGAGAGCCTGTCTGCTACAGTCAGTCACTGAGGGAACTAAGCTTTTTTTTTTTTTTTCCCAATGTTTTATTGACAAACAGATAGCAATGAGACAGTTTCAAATCATATCGGAAGGACAGTTTCAACAAATAATACACTGCATATATTCTTCTTAGTGGTTAATTGCTTTACAAGATGCGGACTTGTGATCCTATTTACAAACACCATTAGAACAAATCATTCTATTCATTAAGAGAATGC
>NW_004524637.1:5760468-5774398 GCF_000260255.1 Octodon degus
CCATCTCTCCAGTCTCAAATGGAGGAAAGACTTTTTTTTTTGGTGGTGGTGGGGCGCTCAGGATGCCTTCAGGGCACAATAGTGTAATTTAGAACTTTATGTTGATAAGTTTTATAACAACTTTGCAGATTAAGCAGAATTTTCTTCAGTTTTGCTGATAATTTTATTAAAAAGTAGTTAAGTAAGAAACAGGACTATTTGTATATGATTTTATTTTAATGTAATTTGAAAACACAACCTCCTTAGACAGGCAAATACACATATATTAAAGGAACAGAGATGGGCAGTACAAGGCTGATCACTGTGTTTGAGTTGCATGTTAGTAAAATTGAGATTCTTTTGTTGTTTGTAAATTGTTGTAACTTCCAAATTCTTAAAAATTAATATTTTTATCTTCATTAAGGTATAACTGGGGCCAACCAGGTAGCTCAGTGGATTAAATCACCTGCTTAGGCAGACACAGGGGCCGGGGGGTTCGATCCCTGCCATGCTGTACCAGCCCTGCCTCCGGGACGCACTGAGATGGCTATTGAGACCAGGTGTGGTGACATGTGCCTGTAATCCCAGTGCTTGGGAGGCTGAAAACAGAAGGATCACTACAGTATGATCTGTGTAGTGAGACCCTGTACTAGATACATTTTTTTGAAAAGGTATAACTGATGTTAAAATCGGTTATATTTATGGTCTGCAATGTAATGTTTCGGCACACATTGTGAGATAATTAAATCAATCTATTTAACGGAGAGGTGCTTCCAAAACTCATCCATGTACCAGTTTGCTCACACACTCACATAAATTGCAGTTTAAATGTTGAGGTTGCTATCAAGCTTCAAGTACATTCCCTGAGAATTGCAGGTTCCTTGAAAGAGTCTGACTGTACAAAATGTATTTATAATTATACTATAGATCATAGATTGATTCAACAGCACACAAATATGGAGGCAGAGAGACAGGTAGGTGGGCAGGCAGGCAGGCAGGCGGACACAGGTACTACACATATTCCATATCCAAAAAAAAGCATTGCTATGTAACTAGTGCTGACCTGGCCCCACACTAACGTCTCACCAACCTTCCCAGTACTTGTTCTGTAGCTCTATACCTTTTCCCCAATCTGGAGTTGAACTGAAAGTAATGTCGTAGAATAGAATAAAATGATGTCGGGGCCAGAGAGATAGCTCAGTAGAATAAGCGCCTGCCTGGCAAGTGAAAGGTTCTGAGTTCAATCCCTGGTACTGCAAAACAAAACTAAAAAAGCATGAATAAAATGATGTCACTTCTATAAATTCCATCTTCTTAATGCTAGACAGAAAAAAATTCTTGGCCTTTCAGTTATGAGGGTTATTTTGGGCTGGCCAGATAGCTCAGTGGACTAAAGAGTCTGCTTGGGCAGAGCGCAGCACTCAGGGTTCCATCCCCAGCCTGTGTGCCGGCCCTGCTCCCGGGGCGTGCTGAGTCAATTGAGACTGGACGTGGTGGGGTGTGACTATAATCCCAGCACTTGGGAGGTTGACAATGGGCAGATCACTAAGAGTCCGATCTACGCAGTGAGACCCTGTAGACCCTGTACCAAATGCATAAAAAAAGAAACAAAAAAATATGAGAGTTATTTTATAGGAAATCGTTTTCAAATAAATGTGGAAAATAAAAAAATCATCTTTCCCCATATCTATTGTGAAAAGAGTTGCTATACCTGCAGGTGTCATGATGTTTATTTGAGATTCTGATTTCATTTTTGTAAGTAAGTTTATTGATACATTTAGATATATGTAATGATGGTGTCCGTTGCAGGGAATGTATCTACACATGGTATACCATGACTCCTCTTTTTGTTGCCACTCTCCTCCCCTCCCTTCACCCTTCTTGCCCTCCTCATGTACCAAAGCACTCTCCACTTCTCCTGATCGTATCCTCTGCTCCTTCCCTCTCCCCACCCTATACCCCTTCGCATCTGAACGTTTTCTTCCTCTCGCACAACATGATTATCCACCTTGCTCCTCAGTTGAGCTTCTGGTTTCTCACACAGAGAAGCAGTGCAGCCTGACGCATGTGTGGACAGTGATTTTCCAGTCTCAGGGTGCTTCCATCTATGAGGGATAGCTCCGGTTTCCTTCTTCATGGCTAAGTAATGTGCATCGTGTAGGAAAGCCTCATCTTCTTTACTCATTCGTCAACTGATGGACATCTGGGTTTTTAACCAAGATTTACTGCCATAGACAGCACTGCTGTAAACAGAGGCGTGCATATAGTGCTGGGACAGGATGTTTTTAATTCCTTCGGGAAGATACCAAGAGGGGGACAGCTGGGTCAACGGAGCCTCTAGTTTTAGCCTGTGTGAGGAATCTGCACAGTGGTTGCTGCATGGGCTGACCAGTCTTCCCTCCCACCAAGAAGGATACAAAATCCTCATCAACAATGACCTTCAGCAGAAGCGCGGAAGGGAGCTCCATCAGCAGAGGCCGAATGGACAGCTAGGCAGCAGCTACAGCCCGGCACCAGGCCTGACCTGGAGCGAGAGGCGTGCATGCGACCAGGAGGAGGCTGTGCTCTCCCTGGTCTGTGCAGAAAGGACACAAGCGCAGGGCGGAAAGCTGTGAATGTTCTCAGATCCATTAATCGGTTTTCAAGCCTATATGTAAAGGGCGTTTCCTTTCGCTTGGATTCTACAAACTAGAACTACATCTCCATGGTATCTTTAGGCTCCCTTCAGCGTCCTTACCGTATTTTTTTCTTCGGGCCTTCTGAGAAGCTCAAGAGCTCTGCTCTATGCTAACAGCGCACCCCAGGGATTTCTGCTCCTCATGATGCAGGACGGGAGGAAACACCCTTTCCGTGACATCCTTCGCGGAAGTCACACACAGTTATTTGTTCCTTGGGTTCAGGGTTTGTCTCTGCTCAGCTGGTAAGTCTAGTTGTTACATGTTCAGACCCCTGTTTCTCACCTTTTCTCTTAGCTCAACATTTAAGAATTTCTCTAATTCTTTACAATTTTTCTTTAGTGTTCAAGTGTGTATATTCCTTCAAATGGCTTTGATCAACCTAATTAATAAAAAGCAACATGCTTTAGCTACGGTCCTTTTGCGAACATTATAGTAGATCGGCAGAGTTCTAAACAAGGATAATTTTTTTAATTTCATGTACTTAATACAGATAGAGTGAATTTAGGCATCAATTCTAGTCAATTTACATTTCTCAGTTGAAAACACTTATTTAATTAAAAACCACATTGACATTTCATTTACTAGAAAGCAGGTTAAGTTTTTCTAATCAAATTCATCTTTTCATTTTTATTGTATAGCATACTCTGCCAATGTAGAGCAAAACATACTTTTAGCTTGTATGTGTAACACAAATATGTAAATAGATGGTTAGAGAAGGAAGGCAGTAAAATTAATTGCAGTTCTGAAAAAGTGATAATAATCTACCCTTCAGCCTTAACGGAAAGTTCACCTATGCATCTATTCAACTAATGTAATACAATAAGAACAGAAGGAAATACCATGATTCAATTTGGTAACCTATTCACTAAAATTATAAACTACCATATTGTCCAGATCTGATCTCTACTGAAAGCTAAAAAGTATCTTTTGCACTAGGACGACAGAAATAATTCAAACTGATGTGGAGGAGAGCTGGACTTTGCATAAACTCTAGAGTCACGCAGAAAATTTTAATCTTTCTCACAAAATTCAATAACGTCAAATTTTACCTGTCTACTTTGTAAATATTTAAATCTAGTTAAACTAAACTTGAGGCATATGGTGCCTGTATTGATAATGGAACCAGAGCACCATTTAGAACATTATGTGTAGGCAACATGCTCAGAAGTCTCTTCTTTATATCATAGAGAACGATGCTTGGTGTTACACATTTTGATATGTTCCATATACTTGGAGGGGATGTTAGTTATTTGGAATATCTTAATCCAGATGTGGATAGAAGTTGAAGCTATTGAGGTACCAATATTACATAGTATCTGCCAAACATGCCTGTCCTACTATTATCTATAATGGGTAGTAGCAGGTTGACCTTTTCAGCATTTTATGGAAAGGGTCTAAAAATCTCTGGGTCCATAGATTGTAGTCTTCAGAACTGACACCTGCTCCTAATCTAGACTCAGGAACCACATGGAAACATTTGTGGGACATTCTCTCACATGACTACAATACCAACTGAACACCATCTCTGCAATAATCTGGGTCTCCCTAAATGGAATTTGTCCTAAAAGTGTTTTTCTCAAGTATTTAAGAAGCCAGGAACAGGGACAAGACTGTGTTCCAGAACTGACTGCCTGCAAGCTTTTTTACCTGCTGGCTAATAAATGTCAAACTATGAGGCAGAACTTGGTTAAAGGCTTGCTGATATTATGACAAGCTACTTTTATATACAAAATTAAATGTTGTGTCATATTCCTCATGTACATCTTCTTGAAACTATCAATATTTTTAATGAGAGAAGAGAAGAAATCTAATGTAAATGACACAAAATTAGAGTCCTCAATAAAACCACCATAACTATTTGAAGAGAAGATATTTAGTACAGAGAATCGGTCGATTTGGAAGGTATTAGATGACTACAAGGAAAGAAGTAATTAGTGAGGTAACAATGATGAAAATGCAGTAAGCCTTTACCCCTGGGTTTTGAGGGCACAGAAAAGGGAAGAGTTTAAATTTTTAGAGTTTATACACAAATTTTCCCAGATGAATGCAATTATTGTATGTCACATACCTAATATAAAAGTATATTTGAGCAACAACAAAAAGTTATGTAAGTTTAAAAACTAAGAACAGAGGTGAACTAAGATCTCAGGGAAGGGGCACAGTTCAGAGCCAACAACTCAAACCCTATTCTAGAACTTGTAGAAAAGTTCTAGAGTTCTGCAGAAAGAGGCTACAGAACAGGATGCTTACAACCCTCCCACCTTCCACTTGCTATTTTTCCTTTTGTGTTATGTGATCTTGGTGTCCGCCAGGGAAGGAACTAGAAACACAGAAATGACAGGAGTATTCCAGCCTCACACTACAGACCGTGGAATAGTGCATTTGGGGTACAAAGAAGAAGATCTTCATAATCCTCACATTGGCTTTGTTCCTCATAGCACATAGAAATCCAGTCACCATTTGGCAACGCAGGGTTTCAGAGAAGCCAGTTAAACTTATTTGTCCTAACTGGGCCTATAAGGATGTCAGTCCAGAGTTACTCTGTTCTGTGAAACATACAGATCATAGACTATGTGCAGATTTTATAAAATAGAGTTTCAATAATGTTTAAGTTGAAGTTAAAAATGAATTATAAAACCAAACAGTCTTAAGCCCACCACTCAGTTTATGGGATATGACTTTTTATATCTTAGGGTGCGAGGAAAAAGAGGATGTTGATCAATGGATACAAACCTTCAGTTGTAAGATCAATAAGTACTTGGGGTACAACACATAACTGTTAACTACAAAATAATAAATAACTGTGTTGCTGACTTTAGCAAATAAAGTGTATCTCAAGTTCTCACTACATACACACACACGCAGACCCACATATGCACACACAAACAAGCACATGCACAACCACGCTTGACTGAATGTTTTTTTTTTTTCTTTACAGATAAACCCTTGCTGTTTGGTCAAAGGTGCAACAGCCATCAGTGGGTGAATATTTTCCTAAGTAAGATGGAGAAACGAGAACAGGAGAGTTAGAACAGTCTAGCATCACACTGACCCAATCACCTTTCAAGCCAGTGCATTATGCATTTGTTGTTACCTAATTCAAGCAGTCCTCACTGTGTGGTGAGGACCCTGCTCTGACTATCTGATATCAGGGGCAAGAAAGAAGAAAAAGTCATAGTTTGATTTTTGTCTCAAAAGGAAGCTACTGGGTTCTTCTTATCAATGCTGAGAATGAGCACCCTCTTCAAATAGCTCCTGTGAAATGCCTTGATCTTAGCAGCTGGCAGGAGTTACGAGAGATTTAATGCGCCATTAGGAGAGCACGTGGTACCATTCTGACAGAACTGCGCTTGGTAGAACATTATTACGACTAAAGGGCCATATTAATGTCTTATGAGGCTGTAAACTTGTTGAAAATGCACCTGAATCCTCAGAGGTAAACAAATGAGGATGTAAGGGAGCCTGGGGCAAGTGTTTAGCTTTGCAGTTTATTTTCTGCTTAACCGTAATGGGAAAAGGAGAGGCAAATTCCTATTACTTGTGATTCATGCAGCGATACACTTTCACCTCAGGTGGACAACTTTGGAATGATGAAGCTGTTTGCATTTTACACCCAGGAGAGAGATTCTCAAGATCTGCCCTATGAATATTTGACAGTGTGAAGTACCAGACCCTTTACAGACACCCATTAGGGGCAATTTGTTCCAATTAATAGGAAGGACCAGTATTTCTCCAAAAGCACCCCCTAGGATAGGCAGCATGTGGGTTGAAGTTTTATGGATTCTGTTGATCCGATTAGCTAGAGGATAAGGCCCCATGATGCCCAGTCACCAATGGTTATGCTTAACAAAGTCTCATTTCCAATAAAATATTTGTCTTTGGCTTGACTTTGCAAATTCCATATCATTTTCTTGCTATTCAATTCTTTTTGTAGAATATGATCTCAACAAAAATTATGAGTAGATTTTGGGGAAAAATCTCTACAAAAACTGGTAGTATGGTGATTTAAATCTAGAATGTGCCTCAAAACTCTCATGCGGGATCTAGCTTGCCTGGCAAGCAGAAGGTCGTGAGCTTGAGGCTTGTGCTCAGAGGCAGGAGCTCTGGTGGGCTACTGGATCAGGGAGGCTCTGCAGCTCTCTTCTGCCAGCCTGTCTCCCTTGCCATTTCTGCTGGAGCTAGCCGACCAATGGGCATCAGTGACTGTGCTCCTGCAATGAGAAGAGCGACTCAGACAGACACCTATCTTATGGGGTGCAGAACAGAACACAGGCTACCCTGAGAAATACAGAAAATTCATACCTGGGCCTCAGAACGAATGCTTCTAAAGCAATGGGTCAATTTAGGTAGATTATTATCTGTGTCTTGCTTTCCCCATCTGGTCCCTAATAGGAGAAGCTGAACTAGACCTTGTCTAAGATCATGTGCTCACCTCTTTAATTTTCGCTCTTCCAAACACATAATTTAATTCTCCCATCATCAGTATTAGGTAAGCTCTTTTTTTTGTCATCACCTGTAATAATTCCACTCAACAACTAACAAAATTTCATTTCTTTTACAAAGTGTCTCTTTTCAAAAAATGTCAAAATTTATAATTTGGCTACAGACAAGGATCTTTGTTTATATAATAGATAGATAGATAGATAGATAGATAGATAGATAGATAGATAGATAGTTCGGATAATATAATATATATGAGCTTGCTTTGAAGGTGAGCAAATTAGTCTTCAATCTACCTTCCATGCTCATGTATGTAATATTACCTTGAAATAATCAGGTAGAAAAGAAGTGCAAGGCAGGATTCAGTGACGAGCTGCACAGCGACAGAGAGTGGGGAGCAGGGATGCCCGGGATGACAGCCTAAGCAGGTCCCAGGGTTGCCAGAGAGCCAGCACAGGGGAGCCTTGGGGGGATTTTTGCTCTGGGGCAAATTCATTCACATTCATTCATGCCTTAGCAGGTCCCTGTGAGATTCAAAGGTTGTTTACTGTAATTTGTGCACCTTTTGGCCCCATGGCTTTATCATTCATGAGGGGACAAAGACACATGTGTAGGATAAGCCTGAATGACTAAAAGTTAATGTCCATAAAAACAGCAGTAATGGATAGATAGTTGGTGAATAAAAACTAGGTGACAAAAAGTAGAGGGTGACAGGTAATTCAGAGCAGCACTAGGCTTTGGCCAGACTTCCGTGAAATGTTTGAGTTTCAGCTGTCTACTGGAGGACTGGTACTTGCCCACTTTACATCAACTTGTTTTCCCCTTTGTGTTACTTCTCCACTTGTCATATCTTATCCAGTAAGTGACTTGCATTTGATCTTTGTAAAGGCATTTTCTAGAAAAGTATAAACCAAGACACCCTGAATTTGGCTCGTTTGATGTCTCAGGCAAGACCCTAAATTGTACAGAACTCTTCCCAGAATCTCCCTGCTCTCCATCTTCCACAGCATTCTATGGAAACCATTGAAGTCATTGAAGTCATCTGTTTATTCCTCCAGGGCTTTTCAATCTTTGAAAAAATTTTATTCCATGGCACTTCCCATAACAAAAAGTAGCAACTCAATAAATGTTTGTTAGAGAGAAAGAAGAAGGAGGAAAAGAAGGGGGAGGAAGAAGAAAGGAAATAAAGAGAAGGAGGGGGAGTAATGAGAGGGATGGGGAAGGAAGGAAGGAAGGAAGGAAGGAAGGAAGGAAGGAAGGAAGGAAGGAAGGGAGTGAAGTTTGGGAGAGGAGAGACTTCAATATTCTATGCTCAGCACTCAGCATAGTGCTTATATAATAGTTCTTAGTCACATGAATGAATGAGTTTAACATTAATAATATTAAGCTTAAAGTCAGATTTGAAGACATAAGACTGAATTATTTGAAGCATTACATAAGCCGAAAACAGGACAATGACACTGAATATGGTAATTCTATAGCAAGAGGAATGAAGTTGAAACATTTGAGTGGAAGAAGTATAAAATTAAAGGAAAGAGAAAAATATTTAAAGGAAAAAAAGAGTTAGAAAAAATGGAAATAGAGTTTTTGCAAGTGTGAAGGGGAAGAAGATGGAGGGAGCAGAGGGGAAGGGGCCAAAGAAGAAAAGAATTAAGATGCACTATGTATATGTATGCATCCCTGTAAATGAAATCATTGTGTGCTGCAAACATCTAATAGTAAGAACTTGGAAAACTATGAAATAGAAATCCTAATTGTTATGATTTCTGTCTAGGTGTCCCCCCAAAGCCTCATGCAGTCATGGAGTTAGTTCTACAGTTTGTGATTAATTCATGATGCAATGCTGGGATTATGGGTGTGAGTTCTATTTCCCATCTAGTGTGGGTAATCTGCATTACAATGTAAGAAGGGGAGAGAGGCTTGCTAGTGGCTGCAGCTGGTGTCCCTCCCTTTGTTCTTACGCTGTTTTTCACCTTGTGCTCTTCCATGTGCCGCTCTGCCTTGGAGCCAGAAGAGTGTGGACTGAAACCTCCACTAATTGTGAGCTAAATAAACCTTTCCTTGCTTAATTGTGGATGTGGGGTATTTTGTCCTAGCAATGACAGAGAAGTAACTGAAGCACTAATGATATAATTTTACTATATTTTCTTTGTAAATTACATGAGTCAAAAATCAGGAAGATATCTAAAGAAATCAGCATACAGTAATTTGTATTTCAGAATCAAGGGCCAGCCAAATAGCTCAGTGGATTAGAGCATCTGCTTAGGCAGACCCATAGGCTGGGGATTCGATCCCTGGGCCTGCCATGCTGGCCCTGCCCCCAGGATGTGCTTAGATGGCAATTGAGACTGGGCATGGTGGCACACTCCTATAATCCCAGCATTTGGGAGGCTGAAAAAAGGAGAATCACTATGAATCCGATCTGTGTAGTGAGACCTTGTAGACACTGTATCACATCAAAATCAGGTATTTAGGCAAAGGCTATGCTTGGTTATAATTCTTGAAAATTAGCTAGACTGAGTTTAACAAAGGATATACTATATTTGAATTTATTTATTTATTTTTATTTTATTATATTTATGGTACTGGGGATTAAACTCAGGACCCTGTGCTTGCCAGGCAGGCACTTATTCTACTGAGCTATTTCCTCAGCCCCTTGATCTTATTTATGATTGTATCATTAAATTAATTTACTACAGTTGGATGACTCACTAATAATAGATTGTGTCCAAACTGTAAACACAAAGTTTTTAGGAGATGATATTTTTAAAATATATTTTTAAAATATAAGTTTTTCATTTAGGTCCTTTGAAAAAGATTATACCCAATGGAATAATTTCATAAGAAATTAACTTGAGGTATTCATAAGTAAATGGATACATCTTGAGACCATAATATCAGATGGAATAAATCAGACTCATAATGCTTATATATCAGATGGCTTCTCTTATATGAGAAATTCCAACTTTAAATAAAGACAAAAAAATAGAAATAGATAATAGAACATAGATTAAATGGAAAGTGCAACAAGAGATGGTGGGGTGGGAAGGCAGGGGGAAAGAACTAAATGGGAGAAAAGGGTGATACAGCCTTTTCAAATTGGAAAGAGACTGAGAGTTGCAAGGAACAAGGAGGAGTGGGAGTGTAGGGGACAGCAACAACAAAAAAGTTAAGGTGTAGTATGTAAACATACCAACAGACCACAATAAATGTAACTATTATGTACTATAAACATACACTAATGAAAAATAAAAACTATAAAAAAAAGAATTTTGCCAATTGTTCATTCCCTCTTCTACTCCAAAGGATAATGAATCAAAAATATTTGCTCCTTAAAAGTTTTTACTGAAAATTTAAACACAAATATTTAAGTGTTAGCAGTTTTGTGTTTTGCTAAGTTTCTAAAGTTTCAAAATAATTCAACAAGAATAAATGACTTTGAAATTGTGTGAAGTTTATATACTTTTAAATACATTTAAAGATTCAAGTTTTTTTTAAAAGTCACAGTCACATATGAAACTTCGGAAGAAAAAATAAGGATATATGTAGTATAGTATTATGCATATAATATGATAAATATACCTGATCACCACCTAGCCAAATTTCTCCTTACTGGTAAAAACATAAATTCAAATGTACCACACAAGACAAAGATATGAATGCATCACTGTATTTTGTTCCTTACTTTGCCATGGCTTAGCTGTTTATTTCATATTTAAAGTATACCATGGTCTTGTGGAAATACATTTCAAAGTAATGATATTGAAAAGACTTTAGAAATTCATTCTGGAACTTTTATTTTTTTATTTTATTTAATTTTTTGTATTTAGTTCAGAGTCTACAGGGTCTCACTACACAGATTGAACTCATAGTGATCGTCCTGTTTTCAGCTTCCCAGGCACTGGGATTACAGGCGTGTGCCACCATGCTCAGTCTCAATCACTGTCTCAGCAGGCCCTAGGGATGGGGCCTGCATGGCAGGCGTGGGATCCAACCTCCAACCCCTGTGTCTGCCTAAGCAGGTGCTTTAATCCACTGAGGTATCTGGCCAACCCTCATTCTGGAGCTTTTAATTCACAGAGAATATAGCTGATCATATAGAGTCTAAAATGATAATGTATTTTAATCCCTTTCTAGAATATCATCAACAGTACACTTTGTAGGGTTTGATGCTTATGAATTTCTTATGGTTCTTTGTCGTTAAAGTATTTAATTTTCATTAATTTTGAAAGAGTGCTTTTCAGGGTACATCAGTCTGTGCTGGAAGTTGATATTTTAGGACTTGAAATACTTCAAACTCTTCTTGATTTCATGGTTTCTGTTGAGAAATCTGCTGTAATTTCAATGGGCTTTCCGTTAAATGGGATCTGTTTTTTTTAAACAGATTCTGTATGTTGTTCTTGGGCTGAGTTTCTGGAATCTTGATTATTATATAATTGTGTGTAGATTTATTTTGGTTTATTTTATTTGGAGTTCTATATGCCTCACTTCAGTGTATGTCATATTCTTTTACCATGCTTGGGAAGTTTTCAGCTATTGTTTCTGCAAATATTCTTTTAATGTCATTTGAGTTGACTCCTTCTATTTCATTGAAGTTTCTATCAGTTTTATGTTATTCATCTTTGTATCATTTTGTAGTGGCTGTTGAATTGTTATTTCCTTGTTCCTTGTTGCTTTTAAGAGATCTTTCTTATTGTGGCCAAGTTCATGCTGGTTACCACAAGTGTGACTAATATCATTTTGAAAAAAATCACCTCACATAATTTTTTAATAGAACATTTCTCTGACATTGAAAGTAGATACTCTTTTTAGTCTACACATTTTCTTGACAGATTTTATTGTATAATTTTTCTATTCAATGAATCTAAATTCTAAGGATATATAATTGGACATAAAATTTTCTGTCTTATTGAAGCATACAATCTATGTCAGGCAGTAAAAATTCTGAGAGTGTAAGCCATCTCTTGCACTTTAGTATTGTGTTTTTGGTCAGAATTGTTCTAGACAAAAGTTTATGAAATTTCTACAAATACTTCCTCAATGACGAGAGCAGAAATGGTTATTCCAGTTTCAAATTAAGAACTGCAATGCAACAAGAAGTGAATATTACAAGCAAAGCATAGGATTCAGAGTGGTATGATCTTCAATAGTGATAAGTCTATGGAAAGATAAGGGTTCTGACTGATTTGCATAAAATAATAAATATTATGTATTTATTCAGTACCTGTATAACAGCTGGTCCTGACATTTTCTTTGCTATCCACTACAAGTACCTAGAACTATGTGTTCTACATATAATTATCAGTAAGTATCTTAAAAATTGAAGGGCAAATAAAGTAAACCCTACATTACTTTACAATTTAGATAATAAGCTCATAAACTTATGAAAGATCAAAAACAATGTTTCTTATGCCTTTTACTAGTGAAATATTGTGCTAGGTACTTTGTTGGTGATTTTAAACATACAACATGCATAATCCTGGGAGGTATCTTATTTAATTCTAGTAAAAATAGAGTATTTGTATTTTTATGATGAATATTTTGAAAACTAAGGCTATAGGTAGCTTCTACTTGTCACTGGAGAAATCAGAAAAATCTTCATGAAAGCAATGATATTTAAGTTGGATTCATGGCTTCAGTTGGACTGTTACGGTCCTTCTGTCCTAACTCCCAGTAGAAAATGTAAAGCTTTTAAGAAACTATAGACCAATGGAGCAGGATTAACAAAAGCCTTACAAGGAGAAGCTGCTCATCTTTAATACAGATCAGATAATAAAAATTTTAAGTTGTGTTATATTTTTTTCTTCACACGAGTCTACAAAAATGTTTGAAAAAATAAGGCAGTACCTTACATGGGTCTCTTTTTCACAGGGAAATCTGAAACTTGGTCAGTTAAGGAGAATACTCTTCAAGAACGAAAAAAGTATCTTGAGTTTTATAAAAAAACAAAATTCAAAAAACTTTGTGAAAACTTTGTAAAATAAAGAATTTCATTATTTCTCTAGGCATTGGTTTGTTTTCTTTTTGATCTGGGAAAAATTAAAACTTTATTCATAAATTATACAGTTTAAATCTTGGGGTATCAAGGTAAGGGAAAAGTTCCACTAGTCACTAGATTCATGTCCACACTACTAATTCCATAGCTGTCTCTCATGTTGGCTTCAAACTCACTGAATTCAAGAAAAACTCTCCTCATTTCCCACATTTATTTCATTTTTGCTTTTAAATCTGATAGGTACTTATCTATCAGAATTACTTAAATCTTATCTTCTCTAGCGGAAAAGTAATACTATGCGGAACTTACTTTCAGAATACTAGAATTGTAAAGGTCGAGAGATCGGCAGAAATTATAGTATCTAATTTTTTCAAGGAAAAGGATTTCTGCAGAAAAGAGGCGGCTTGCCCAACATCAGACTGCTGCCAGTGAAGTTGGACTTCAATCCTGCATATGCAATTTGTAATACCTGAAAATTTCTTATTTACAAAATCAATGTCAACTATAAACATGTAATCAAAGGAATTTCTTAAGTTTTTTTTATTAAATAAACATGTAGAAAATAACATATTTTAATATTATGAAATTTAACTATGGGGCTCAAGAGACCCCTGGGCAGTTAAAGTGCCTGCCCAGAAAGGGCAAGGCCTGGGTTCCAGCCCCACTACTGCATGTTGTGCCAGCTCCGCACCAAGCCAGCCACCAAAACCAGGTGTGGTGGTGTATGCCTGTAATCGCAATGCTGTGGAGGCTGGGACAGAAGGATCACTATGAGTCCAATCTATGTAGCATGACTCTGTACCAAATAAATAAATAAATAAATAAATAAATAAATAAA
>NW_004524637.1:5774498-5782649 GCF_000260255.1 Octodon degus
AAAAAAAATCCAGATAGTTCTACTTCCCACAGACAATGTCTTCCTATTTTTTATAAATTTCTGCTATTCTTGATCAATAGGTAGCCTCACTTTTTTATTCAGTATATACTTACTGATTGGCCAGTGATCCATCTAGTACTCTGCTAGGATAACTGCTTAAGAAACTTCACCATAGTAGATTAAAAGCAAGGCCTATATGTTGAAAGCATTCAGAAAACGATATATGTGGTTATATATATATATATATTCTAAACCTTACCTGTTGACTCTGCGGGGCCGTTTTTCTGGTTTAATATCCACATCGTAGTGATACACATCTATTTTAGGAATCTGAACTTGAAAATGATTGGCTAACAGTCGAATTGGTTTCCCAACAGTTCCAAGGCCAGGGCGACGGGGAGGCTGAAAGAGGCTGGTCGGAGGCCCTAGGGAGATGGAAAGATGTTTGCTGTGCTACTTGGTCATGAAGGAGAATTATCCTCCCAGTGAAGATGATGGTGAATAGCTCCAATTATTGAAATCCTATAATTCACTGAACATATTGAGATATAAACAGTGTAGGGTATCTGTTGACTTAAATTCTCTAGATTTCTAAATATTTTGTCACATTGCTATTATTTCAAATAGAGGGACATCAAAATTAGACAGTATGAATTCCTTTCCAAGGTCACCCATTGTATAAAATGTCTCATGATCACTAGTGACTCAATGGCAAGGCTAACAAAATTACATGCATTTAAAAATAAAACCAGAAGGGCTAGGGAGGTCGCTCTCAGCAGTCTAAGTGCCTGCCTGGCAAGTGCAAGGACCCAGATGCAATCCCTGGCATTGCATGCCATGCTGGCCCCACACCAAGCCAGGCACCGAAACCAGACATGGTGATGCACACCTGTAATCCTAATTCCAGTGCTGGGGAGGCTGAGACAGGAGGATCACTATGAGTCCAAGCTGAGCTGCACAGTGAAACCCTGTACCAAATACATAAATAATTTTATTATTATTTTTTAAAATGTATTTAGTACAGGGTCTACAGGGTCTCACTACACAGATTGGACTCATAGTGATCCTCCTGTTTTCAGCCTCCCAAGCGTTGAAATTACAGGTGTGCACCACCACACCCAGTCTCAGTCGCTGTCTCAGTGCGCTCTGGGACAGGGTTCGAACTCCAGTCCCTACATCTGCCTAAAAAGGTGTTCTAATCTGCTGAGCTATCTGACCAGCCGTAAAAATTTTTTAACAAAAGAAATTTCATTTTAATTTACACTTAGCTACTCTTTATGCTTGCTATCAAAATGATTCAGGGGGCTAGTAGGATTTTGAGAAGAGCAACTCAAACCCCAAAGCAGTAGACCCTTCCCACACTTTCTCAGGACTGCAAGTGACTGGACAAAGCCAACACATTACAGAGCAGAAATTGTTTTACTCAAGGTTCATCAATTCCAGGGCAAATCTCATCCAAAAACACCTCACAGGAAAATCCAAAATATTTCATCAACATCCTGGGCTTTGTAGCTCAACAAATTTGACACATTAGAAGTAACCACCATAACCATATTTTCGACATAGGGTGGGTTGTAGAAACTCTTACCTGGTTAGAAATGAGTAATATTAAACACTGTTCCACTACCAAACACATCTTGCACACGTAAGTGCTCAATTTACAGAAATCCTCCATTAAAGGAACAAATATCTTTGAAAATAAACATTAAAACCTTTATGAAATATGTTTGATAATTTATTATGAAAATGGACAGAACATATAAAAATAATACTTAGAAATATTCTTAAAATGTTATTTGGGGGGCCGGGGAGATGGCTCAGTGGAATAAGCGCTTCCCTGGCAGGTGCAAGGGCCTGAGTTCAATCCCCAGTTCCACCAAAAAAAAACAGTACTCTGCATGATACTATTAATTACAAAAAATGTTATTTGGCTGTATTATCAGAACAATTTTTTTGTTTTGATTTATATATTCCTACATATGTATTTTTGTCAGATACATACACATATATAGAATTTCATTTAAAGAATTTTAAATTTTAAATAGAATTGAAGCTCCCTTTCTAACTCCTACCTTTAGTTCCATCTCTGCACATTTTTATATTTCTATCACATGTACATGTATTCTTACAAATATCTTTTGGGGTATTTTAAATTTAATTTGAATATAAAGTATAATATAGAGTATGTTGGAACTTAAGTTTTAGTTCACATTAATTTTACTCATGTTTCACATTTCAGTCATTTATTTCTCTCCTGAACCTTCCATTTTGTGAATATACCAAAATTGACATTTGCATGGCTTTCTATTATTAAGAATTACTGGCATGTGACTATGAAACTCCTTTTGCAGGTGTTGCTGTACACACGTGCCAAGGTTTCTTAGAATCTTGCTACTTAAAGTACGAGCTGCAGTAGTTACTTTTCCTGCTGCTGTGGCAATACTGAAGTCCAAAGTTAAAGGAGGAAAGCTATTGTAGCTCTCAGTTTCTGGAGGTCTTAGTTCACTGCTGGGTGGCTCTGAGGCAGGACAGCAGGGCAGAAGGGCATCGTGGAGGGGAAACAGTTCATGGTGGGCAGAAGGCAGCAAGTAGAGAGGAAGTAGCAGCAGCAGGCAAGCACAACAGCCCTCTATCTGCCCCTTAGATTCTACCCAGACTGCCTGCCCTGAGTGTGGGTAACACTCACATCCGGGGAGTCCCTCCCATTGCCCACACCCAGAACTATGCCGAACAGATCAGTAGGCTATTTGGTAATCACACACCCTGGATCCAGCACCACACACTTAATCGCAGCATCATCTGCCCTTGATCCAGCTGCCATGGAAAAAAACCACATTTGACAGCATGAGACTTTAGGTAGGGGACATCTAGGCACAAGCCATAATGCACATGATCTAAGGATCTGAGAATCTCTTGATTTTTGTCTTTTTGAGACAGAATTTTGTTATGCAGTGCAGGCCAGCCTTAACTCACTTTGTAGCCCAGGCTGGACTGAAACTCACAACCATCATCCTGCGCTCTCCAGAGTGTGCCACCACACTGGGCCCTGCAAATGCACTCTTGAGCCTCAATGTGGGGTCAGAATCTACATCTGAATAAGATCCACAGATAATATATGTGTACAAGATTCACAGGTGGAAGATCCATGAGTGTATGTACATTCATTTCTAATTTTAAGGTTAAAAACTAGAGTGGAATTTCTGAGTATAGTCCAAGTACAATCTTATGACATATTACTGTATTACTGTTTTTTACTGAAATAATTGTACTTATGTTCTCATTTTCATTGCTCATTAACTTTAATTTTGATAAATTTATGGGTAATCACATAATTAGCATTTCTATCATTATTAGTGAAGTTAAATATCTTACTGTCATTGTAATAGTCTACGAATTTAGTTGCCTATTTTGTATTAAGTTGCTTCTGTGTTTCTTTTGCAAATATGGCAGCTGTTCATGTGTTCTGAAGGCATTTCATTTTTTATGCATATCTTTCCACAGTTTATAGCTTTAAAAAACTTTGCTTATACTATTTTTGCATGTATTTATTTTACAGAAATTTGTGATGTTAACTTTGTTAAACACCTCAATATTTTCCTGTGCTTTTATATCTTCTATCAGAAATCAATGTCTAGATGCCTTCTTGAAATTTCTAATTCTGATAGATTTTAATATTGCATATCTGAAATGAATAAATGGAAGACAAGTAGAAAAAATCTTTTATTTTTATTAATCATTTTTTCCTTTTTGTTATTGGACATTGAACCCAAAACTTTTGTGTGTCCAGTCTTTTATAATTTTTTTTTTTTTGAACCGGGGATTGAACTCAGGCCCTTGCGCTTGCCAGGGAAGCGCTTATTCCACTGAGCCATCTCCCCGACCCCTAAAATCTTTTATTTTTAAATGGAGAGAGAATAAGCATTAGAAAAAGTATTATTTGGCTATAATCACATTAATTGATGACTCAGGCAAAAGTGGTCCAATTTTGTTAGCATTATTCAACAAGTTTTATCAAAGAACAGAATGCTAATGTAGTATTCAGTGTCTTGCCACAGGGTTTTTTTTTTTGTATTCTTTAGGGAAGGGTCTACAGAGTGTTCAGGGTCTCACCACTAGATCGGACTCATAGTGATTCTCCTGTTTATATTATCTCCCTCCCAGGTGCTGGGATTACAGGTACGCTCCACCATGCCCAGTCTCAACTGCTGTCTTCAGTGTCCCGTGGGGGTGGGGCCGGCACAGCAGGCCCGGAGATCAAATCCCCAGTCCCTGCACCTGCTTGCAGGCACTTTAATCCACTGAGCTACATTTGGTGAGCCCTCTCTTGCCACACATTACTTATGACTCACAAAGGAAAACAAAGGCAACCTTAGAGTGGTAAAACAGGTATTCATGACCACTAACTTGGCTGCTTTACTGACTAAGTCATGCTTTTGCTTTAATATCTTGAATATGTCAATAGTTTGCTCTGACAATGCTCTGCTGTCCTTAAATAAATATCATTTAATCGATATTTTGGAAAGTCTCTTCCTCATTGTTACTTAGGTTCACAGCATATGATATATTTTCTTTATTCATTTATCTGTTGATGGACATTTAGGCTGACCTCAAATCAGGGTGTGCTTAGTGGTGCAATAAACACAACAGTACAGATGGCTCTTCCACATACTCATTTCACTTTCTTTGTGTCTGGTGTTCATTTTCTACATAATACTTCTATTTCTACTTTTCTGAAGGATTTTCATTCTATTTTCCACAATGGCTCTACTAATTTACATTTCCATTAAAGCCAATCAACAATGTGAAATAACAATAGGAGGAGACACTTGCAAACTATTGATTTGATAAAGGGCTAGTATTCAAACGGCTCACTAGCAAAACATCCAGTAATTCGATTAAAATGAGTAAAGGAAGTGAATAGAAATTTCTTAAAGGAAGACATACAAATGGCCAGAAAGTATATTGAAATATACTCAATGCTATTAATCATCAGGGAAATGCAATTGAAAACCACAAGGAGGTATCACTTCACTTCACTTACAATGGTTATTTAAAAAAAGCAAAAGATCATGAGTATGGGGAAGATGTGGAGAAAGAAAACCTTACTCACTTTTTAACTAGTATTTCATTTATAAACTTAGTATTCTTAAAATGTACTATTTATCTTTTTAAACATTTTCAGTTGGCAGCAAAAAATCATTTCTATTCTTTTAGATGTTAAATAAATCAAGTAATTGTTAAGACCAAGTATTTATTCTAAATACTGCTTAATGTGCATATCACAAGTATTTTTCTGTTATTTGGGTCAAACATTAATCCCCTAAAATTTTCTCATAATTTCTGACTTACAAGAAATTTGTTTTGTTTGAATATAATGGCTTTGTGCACTTAACTGTTTTCTAGTGTGTTTATATTATTACAACTCAGTATGAAGAAGTCTTCACAAAATGGATTGTGAAAAGGATTAGGATTCCTTAATTACCATGGATTTTTGAATGTCTCAAGTAGAATAACTGTTAAGATTTAGATTTACACTGTTCCCCAAATGACTCAAGGTGTGGCATTTAGAAGGTTTGAATGGTGAGGATACTATACTCTTTGGTGGAGTAATCTATCAATGCATTGATGGCTTTGTGTACCATGAGGAAAGGGCTCTGGTTGGAGAAGAGACACAGAGGTTCCCTGAAAGGGTGTACTCCTTTCCTAGCCTGCTCCCAGCTTCCTGATCACAATGACTCAAGCAGCTTTCCTCACCAATCCCTTCTGCTCTGCCACTTCTAAGCTACAGCCAGCTGACCAGGAGCCTAAATGAATCTCTTTTCTTTTAAATTGTGGATGAGGGGTATTTTATCCCAGAACGAGGGAATTGACTGATATACTATGAAAAAGAGATCTCAACATTTTATTTAAAATTTGACACAAAGAAAGCTGCCAAGGCTTGGGTAAATTTCCCTCTGGTTGGGTGGGAGGATATGTGGAAATGATTAACCATCGTTAGATGAGATGAAAAAGATTGACAATATCAATTTAAGTAAGGATCATAGTGCTTGCAGTTAGACTGGATGGAAAGACTTCCCAGACTGACAGCCAGCCAGGTATGGCTCTCAGACTAAGTTTTAAACTTGAATATTGTGAAGGCCAATTTGTATCTAGAAGAACTTAACACATTTACACTCAATGCTAGGTTCCTGTTTAGACTTGTCTTACTGTGTACATAGCAGAACCTAGCACAGTTGAGGCATTTAATAACCTAGTATATAACTAATTTAGCTTCACTTTTGTTCTCCATACACATCTATTTCATACCAGTATTAGCTGAAGATGAGGATGAGAAAGAGAAATTAGACATCAAGTCCAGTCGCGTTTTACTTTGAGCCAATGCTGTCAGCAGTGTCTCTCTGGGCAGTGTCCACACTCTGATGGATAAAAGTCTTGCTCTGTGTATTGTTTTCAGATAGTCTCCTCATAATAACAAGATGTTGCAGCTGAAAAATATTTCACACACTTGTCAACATGTTCCTATCATGAAGAGGTAGAGTCTGTAGTCCTTCCATTCTAGAGGGCTGGCTCCTGAAGTCTGGCAAACACAGAACGTGAGGAAGATGTGAACCTTGCTGTCTGAGTGACTTCTGAGGTTTGACTAGAAAAGCTAGTCATATACCTCAGGACAACTTCCTTGCAGGGTTTTAGCTTCCAGGTAAAGAGTCCAATTAGCTGGAAGCCAATAGGCAGACACCTTTGTAAACAAAGAAGCCTTCAGAATGACTCTGGCTGCATCTAACTGCAGCTGCATGAGACTCCACAGAACTGCCTGAATCTAGTTTCTTGAGGACAACCAATGATTACTCCTGCTTTATTTTGACATGGTTTATTTTGCTGCAACCAATAACAAGAACCAAAATTATAGGGTCAAATGAAAGAGGTGACAAGTGTGTCAATGGATTGTTCTGGGTCTGCTGAGGAAGGATGCTACTGTTTGATGCAGGTTCTTTGATGTATATGTCATCAAGAGTGGCCCCCATTCTGCCCATTACATAATGCATATTCTCCTTCCCTCTTGTGTCAAAGTTTGAGATGGAAAATTTGGATATGGAAACACCAAATACCTCAGAACATCCCACTCAAGATGATAAACTGGCCTGCTGCAAGGCTACTGTTCTGCTATATAAATTGACTTTGAGTTGTAGACTATTAGCTCCTTCTCATGGTAATCCTCCATAGCGAATTCTAAATCTCTTTCCAACTGCACTGTTCCCCTAACTTTAGCAAAAGGATTTCTGGGGTAGACTGTTAGAAGGTCATTACTCAGCAAAGCAAGAGGTATGTTTAAATTTAAATTATAGCCCTTATTATATAGTTTCTGGGGCCAGAGGAGCCAATCTGGAGTGATGGTACAGTGTTAATCCATCAGTAAGCCAGTGAATACCTTAGCATAGGAATGGCCTCACACAGTGTATATTCCACCTACATCTCTGTGTCTTGATTTTAACTATAATCATAGGGTAGCTTTGCTTGACATCCTTAATATAAATGGAATTCCATAATTTGTACTCTTCAGTTTTTTAATGCAACATTATTCCAGTGTAATTTGTTCCCACTGTTGTTATGTAGGTATATGCCAGTCCTTTGTATACAATTCCCCATCATGTATTTATTCTTTGAAGGTTGATAGACATTTTGATTGTTTCTAGTTTAGACTGGGGGCTTTTATGGTAAAATGTGAATTGCACAAAAAGTACCATTTCAAAGTGTGGGGTTCAATTGCATTAAGTACACTCAGATCCTAACGGAATCTTTGTCACCATCCATCTCCAGAACATTTTCACTTTCTAAAGCTGAAACTCTCACTTATTAGACAACTCCTTATTCCTTCCTCCCTCTAGGTCCTGGCAGCCATGCTTCCCCTCGGGCTCTAAGTATGTGATCACCAAAGATGTCTCATAGAAATAGGATCTTACTTGTCATTTTGTTATGGCTACTTCCTGAACAGGACTTCAAGATTTATCCACGTTGTTGGCTGTATCAGAAGTTTTTTCTTTTAAAGGTTGAACAAAAAAAAATAGGATAAAGAATTCTATGCTTCTCATGTTTGCACATAAGTCCAAAAATCTCACCATATACAACCTTGAAGCAGGACAGTCCCACAATATT
>NW_004524637.1:5782749-5783971 GCF_000260255.1 Octodon degus
AATAAATCACCCAACAACAAATGTTGGAGAGGCTGTGGGGAAAAAGGAACCCTTCTCCACTGCTGGTGGGAATGTAGACTGGTGCAACCATTATGAAAATCAGTATGGAGACTCCTTAGTAAAGTTGGTCTGGAAATCCCCTTTAAACTAGCTATTCCTCTACTGGGAATTTTTTCAGAGGATCTGAGAACATCATATCATAGGGATATATGTGTGCCTATGCTTATTGCAGCACAAATTGTGATAGCCAAATCTTGGAAACAACCAAGATGCCCATCACCTGAAGAATGGTTGAAAAAGATGTGGCATTTTTACACAATGGAGTGTTATTCAGCTATTAAGAATGATAAACTTGAAGCCTTTATATTGAAGTGGATGCCACTTGAACATATACTCATTAGTGAAATAAACCAGACACACATGTGTAAATATCGTATAGTCTCCCTAGTATAAGCACTCAAAAGAAGAAATACAAATAGAAAGATATAATACAAGCAAAAGGAAAGCAAGATCTCAAGGACTAACTAATCAAGAGAGGGAAAGGAGAAGAGCTAGGAAAAATGACAATGTCAAGCCATACAGTTATATGTAGAAGATGATCAAGGCAATGATCCTGAGAAGCTTCAGAAGATTTTTTAACCTAGCAGTTAATTGGAAAGATTCTCACCCTGCCTAACTATATATACTCATACCTGTGAACTAATCTACTGCACTTCAGATGGTAATTTGTAATATTAGTTTCATGCTTGCAGTGCCTGTCATTCTGGTATTCTGAATATGGGCGGCTTGTCATTACATGCCAGTTGCTGCTATGATGTTTCTCAGGTAGATGGTTGTTCAAGAACAAGGGGGTGGTGAATGAAAGCAAAAGACAGGAAAAGGAATATTGTGGGACTGTTCTGCTTCAAGGTTGTATATGGTGAGATTTTTGGACTTATTTGTGAATGTAATAAGTATATAATTCTTTATGCTTATTTTTAAAAATATATTCTAATTTTTAAATTTTTTTTGTCATATTCTGTAGGGACTTAAAGTTCAACATATCAATACTTGATGAAAAATACCTGTTCCATATTATGCCTAAGATGTTGATATGCAGACAGATAGTGAGGTTAAGCTTAAGAGCCTAAGGTTTTCGATAATAACAATTAGCTTGTCTTCTGGATGGTTAACAACCTAAGTTTGTAGACCAAAATTAGAGAAAAAGGAGGGCTGCAAGGAA
>NW_004524637.1:5784613-5786416 GCF_000260255.1 Octodon degus
GATGTATAGTTGCATTCTCTTAATGAATAGAATGATTTGTTCTAATGGTGTTTGTAAATGGGATCACAAGTCCGCATCTTGTACAGCAATTAACCACTAAGAAGAATATGTGCAGTGTATTATTTGTTGAAACTGTCCTTCCGATATGATTTGAAACTGTCTCATTGCTATCTGTTTGTCAATAAAACTTTGAAAAAAAATAAAATAAAATAAAAAATAAAGGTTGAACAACACTCAATTGTACATGTACATCACATTTTATTTATCTCTGCATCTACTGATGTACACTTAGGTTGCCTCCACCTCTTTACTATTATGAACAATGATACAATGAACATGGGTGTGCAACTGCCTGTTAGAGACTCTGCTTTCAATGTCTTTGTATATACCCAGAAGATGCCATCTAATACTTTTATGCCACTGTAGTCCTTTGTGTAGTACAGTTTGTGTACTATTTTACTTCCCATCAGCAATATACAGAAGTTCTCATTTCTTCACAACTTTATTTACCAACATTTCTTATTCTGTTTGTTTGCTTTTTATGTCTGGCACCCTAACATATGTGAAGGGCCATAGTTTGATTTGAATTTCCATGGTTTTTTCTGCTGCTGAACACTTTTTATTGTGCTTACCAACTATCTAAATACCTTCTGTGGAGAAATATTTACTTAGACCCTTTGCCATTGTTCATGAACTCGTTTGATTTCTGTTCTTGATGCGGTTGGAAACAAAGACTTTAATAGCAACTGTTTTTTATCTGAACGACTGAGATTCTTCTCTGTTTGCTTCCATAAGCATTAGAGAGCAACCTTCACACTGGAGCACTACTCAAGAATGTTTCTTCTCACTTCTGATCTTTGATCATATTTATTTTATTATTTACACAGAAATGCAGCTTTAGTTATCATTTATTTTATTTTTATTACTACGAATATAAAATAGAGATATGAAAAAAAGCAGCATTAGAAATGATACAAGACAGACCCAGTCCGAGCCCAGATCCGGTGAGGGTGTGGGAGAGCTTCTGGCTACCCTGAGCCGGCGGGACCAACTACTCATCCCAGCCCAGGTGCAGGGTCGGTGAGACCCTCTTCCACCCCCTTGGGATGCCCCCCAACACTTCACAGCACCTCCCCCACCCCACCTGCTGAGTAGGAATTTCTGCCGCCTTCTGGGAACCCCCAGACCCAGTCCTAGCCCAGGCCCTGTGAGAGTGTGGGAGAGATGCCACTGCCCCCTACTCCACCTTGTCCCCTCCAGGCTCAGCTCAGGCCTGACATACATGCCTGGGATGTAACCCTGCAGCTGCAATCCCTGCACAGAATGTAGAGGATAGAACCACCCAGTTAGTCCAGGAACAGAACATCTTGCCACAGGGGCACAACAGATTCACCTTTAAAGGCAGCAGGAGGAAGGAGCTGAGCACAGCACACAGACCCAAGCCAGGCACAGCTGGATAAATCCAAACTTTGTAGATCTGCACCTGAAATTCAGTACCTGCTAAGATTATAACTACAACGAAGATCTACAACGAAGGTCAGAAGACAGTGCTACACAAAATGACGAGAAGGAACAAAATGCAATGTCAGAACTCAAGCTGACCTGTAACAAGTGCAGAGGACATTAACACAGAACAAATTGGGAATCAAACAGCTGAAAGCAATGAATCAACAGCTTCTGAAGTAAAGAAACAGCTGCAGAAAGGTATAGAGGAACTCAGATTGGAAATAAAAAAAGAAATCCCTGAATTAATAGCATCTGCAGTAAAGAATCAAATGCAGAAACATATGGAGTAAACCCAGT
>NW_004524637.1:5792876-5803402 GCF_000260255.1 Octodon degus
GTCCTACCGATTTGATTTGAAACTATCTCATTGCTATTTGTTTAATCAATAAAATTATGTCAAAAAATGATGGGGAAAGTAAAATTTAAAAAATAATCACTGACAAAAAAAAGAAATGATACAAGATTTCAATAAGAAAGTAATAGGATATCAATAGTGGTTTCTGTCTTATGTAACGCTCTCTTCAAATTAGTTTTTCACATTACCTGATATAAACATGTGAGATTTGTTTAAAAAACCAACAAAACACAATAATAAATTATAAGAATCTCAAAAAGAGGGGAGAACAATGAAATCAGGGTAGAAATAAAAAGTAATAACTGCTCCTTTCAAAAGACCAGCAGAAAACAACATTAAAATTATCCAAACTATTCTACATACATATGTAAATATATCTTTTCACCTTGTTACATTTGTCCTTTTCCTGAATCTAGTTTTTCTTTCCCATTGGATAATTTCTCTTTTACAGTATCTGTTGTACCTTTTAGATTTTCATTACTCATAAAAGTTCTCACACTAGCGAGATAATATGATGCTTGCCCATGTAGATCTGATTTATTTCACTTACCAATATAGACTTTACATGCATCCATTTATAGAAGGTTCAAATTTATCTTTTTTATAGTTGAATAATACCCCATTGCACAAAAAGATCACATCTTTTTTATCCATTCCTCAGTTGATGGGCATTTGGATTACTGCCAAGATTTACCTATGATAAATTGTGCTGCTATTGTGCTACCTATGATAAACAGGGGTGTCCATATATCGCTGTGGTATGATGATTTCAGTTCTTTTGGGAAAATACCTAGGAGCAGAATACCTGGGTTGAATGAGATCTCCAATCCTAGCTTTTTGAGAAATCTCCATACTGATTTTCACAATGGTTGTATGTACTAGCCTGCACAACCACCTACAGTGGAGAACTTTCCTTTTCCCCCACAATCTCTTCAACATTTGTTATTGGTTGACTTGTTGATGATGGCCATACTTTCTGGTGTAAGATGCTATCTCAGTATCATTTTAATTTGCATTTCCTGAATGACTGATAACGTTGAACATTTCATATATTTATTTGTCATTTGTATCTCTTCATTTGTGCAGTATGTATTCATCTCAAATGCCCATTTTTGGATTGGGTTTTTGAACTTTGGCAGCTTGAATTTTTAAAAAATCCTTTATATTTTCTAAACAGGAGTCCTTTTTCTGACAGTCTGCTATAATTGTTTTGCTTTCTTTTTACTCTGTTGGTGATTTCTTTTGATGTGCAGAAGGTTTTCTTTTCCTTTCTTTTTTTTTTTTTTTTTTTTTTTTTGTGGAACCAGGGATTGAACTCAGGCCCTTGCGCTTGCCAAGGAAGTGATTATCCTACTGAGCCATCTCCCTGGCCCTAAGCTTTTCAAAAAGATGAGACCCCAGTTGTTGATTCTTTCAAGTATTTCTCATGCAGTTTGATTTTCGTTCATGAACTATTTACCTACACCAATGTCTTTAAGATTTCTACCTACTTTACCTTCCAGAAAATTTAGTGCTTCTATTTAATATTTAAATATCTGAGGGAGCTTGTGGGTTAGCTTAGTTGTTTAAGTGCCTGCTTGGGCAAACACAGTCAGGCCCAGGGGACCACAGTTCAATCCTCAGTTCCAGTTGCCTCCCCAGATGTGCCCTTAGGCAGCCTGACCTAGCCAAAAAGAAAATCCTTCTCATCTTTTGGGCCTGTCAAATAGCTCAGTGGATTAAAGTGCCTGCAAGCAGGCACAGGAGCTTGAGATTTGAGCCCTGGGACTGCTGTGCCAGCCTCACCCCTGGGGCATGCTAAGATGGCAATTGAGACTGGGCATGGTGGCACATGCCTGTAATCCCAGGTCTTGGGAGCTTGTAAACAGGCGGATCACGATGAGTCCGATCTAGGGTTGGGGAGATACCTCAGTAAAATAAGCACTTGCCTGGCAAGTGCAGGGTCCTGAGTTCAATCCCTGGTACCACAAAAACAAACAAACAAACAAAAACAACTATGAGTCTAATCTAGTAGTGAGACCATGAACACCCTGTAGACCCTTCCATAAAAATAATATGAAAAACTAAATAAATAAAAATAAATATTTGATCCATTTGACTGTAGTTTATGCAAGGCAATAGGCATGACTCTATTTTAAGCCTTAGGCATTTGAAAAGCCAGTTTTTCTAGCACCATTTATTAAAGAGGCTATCTTTCTTCCAGTGAACATGTTTGACCCATTTTTCAAAGACACAGTGACTGAGTGTGCTAGTAATTATGCTTACAACTGCTAATCTGTTCCATTGGTTTTCAGGTCTTTTTTTTTTTTTGTGCCAGTCCTGTGATGATTTGATCACAGCAAATTTGTAGTATAATTTCAAGTCAGGGATTATGATGCCTCCTCCCTTTCCTTTGCTACCAATGATATTTTTTGCTATTCTAGGTCTCTTCTCGTTCCAGGTTAATCTTAGGAATGCTTTTTCTAGATCTGTTAAGTTGTTGTTGTTGTTGTTGTTGTTGTTGTTTTCCAGAACAGGGGATTAAACTCAGGCCCTTGCACTTGCCTGGCAAGTGCTTATTCTACTGAATAATCACGCCAGCCCACTAATGGTATTTTAATCAGGAATGAATTGAATCTGTATAACAGTTTTGGGAGTATGGGCATTTTCAAAATGTTGGTTCTTCCTATCCAGGAATAAGGAATATCTTTCCATTTTCTAAGATTCTTTTTGATCTCTTCTTTCAGATTATTACAATATTCACTGTATAAATCTTTTACTTCCTTTATGAAATTGATTTCTAAGTATTTCAAGGTTTTGTATGTTATTGTGAAAGGCATGTTTTCCATAATTTCTTTCTTGGTGTTTTCATTGCTTGTGTATAGAAACACTGTTGATTTTTGAGTGTTGACTTTGTATCCTGCTATGTAATTGAATTTAATTATTAAATCTGGAAGTCTTAGTGGAGTTTTTGGGGTCTATGTACACTATCACATCATCTGCAAATAATGATAATTTCAATTCTTTTCCAATCATTATTCCTTTAATTTATTTCTCTTATCTAATTGTTCTGGCTAATGTTTCCAGAACTAGATGAACAAGAGTGGTGACAGTGGACATCCTTGTATTGTTCCTGATTTTAAAGTGAAGGCTTTCAATGTTTTGTCTATTAAGTATGATTTTAGCTGTTAGTTTGTCATAGATGGCTTTTATCAGGTTGAGCTAAAGATCATGTATTCCAATTCTCTGTAGTGTTTTTATCAAGAATAAATGTTGAACAATGGCAAATTTTTCTGTATCTTTTGAGATCACATGATTTTTGTTTTTAGCTCTGCCTATGTGATGTGTTACATTTATGTTTCTGCATATATTAAACCATCCTTGCATTCCTGTGATGAATCCCACTTGGTTGTGATGTATTATCTTCTTGACGATTTGCTGCATTCTAGTATTTTATTGAGGATTTTGGCATCCATGTTCATTGGGTAAGTTGGTCTGTAGTTCTTCTTTGATTGGGTTTTTCTCGTTTTGGTATCAGAATACTGCTTGCCTCCCTGAATGAGTTTATGAGAGATACTTCCCTTTCAATTTCATTAAAGAGTCTGAGAAGAGTTGGCAGTAGGTTGTCCCTAAATTTCCTGTAGAATTCAGCTGTGAATCCATTAGCACCTAGGCTTTTCTTAATTGACAGGGATTTTTTTAAATTACATTTTCAATTTCATTGGCTGATACTAGGTTACTCAGAGTTTTTATATCTTCTTGATTTAGCTTTGGTAGTTCATACATATTAAGGAATATGTCCATTATCTTCCATGCTTTTCCATTCTGTGAGAGTAAAGATTTTGAATATGAGTATAGATAATTTTCTCAATTTCTATAGGACCTGTAGTGATTTCACTCATTTTGTTCCTCATTCCATGAATTCAAACTTTTTTTCCTCTTTTTAATGAGATTTGCTGTGGGTTTATCAACTTTATTCTTTCAAAGAACCAGGTCTTCGACTCATTAATTCTTTACTTTGTCTTCATTGCATTTATTTCTGCTCTGCTCTTTATAATTCCCTGCTTTCTTTGGGCTTTGGACTTGACTTGCTCTTCTTTTTCTAGGAGTTTGAGGTGCAGCATAAGATTTTTTTTATATGGGCTTGTTCTGTTTTCCTGATGTGGGAATTTATTCTATAAATTTCCTTTTTAAAAGAGCTTTTATTGTATCCCATAGGTTCTGCTAAAATGTATCTGCATTTTTTTTTAGCTTGTAAATATAGTTTAATTTCTTCTTTAATTTTATCCATGACCCATTGATTGTTCAGGTGTGTACTATTTAGTATCCATGTGCTTATAGTGTTTTTGCTGTTTCTTTTTTTTAAAATGTATTTTAGTACCGGGTCTACATAGTCTATAGGGTCTTGCTATGTAGATCAGACTCATAGTGATTCTCGTTTTCAGCCTCCCAAGCACTGGGATTACAGGTGCTTGCCACCATGCCCAGTCTCAATCACCATCTCAGCATACCCTGGGGGCAGGGCTGGCATGGTATGTGGAGGATCAAACCCCTAGCTACTGTGCTCTGCCTAAGAGGCACTTTAATCCACTGAGATATCTGGCCGGCCCTGTTGCTTCTTTTGTCTATAATTTCCAGGTCCATTGCCCTATGTTGAGATAATATGCATGAGATGGTTTTGATTTCTTTGCATCTACTTAAGAATATTCTATGTGCTAGCACATAGTACACTTTGGAGAAAAATGTGTATTCTGATGCTGTTCCACAGTGTACTCTGCAAGGATCTACTAAGTCCATTTCTTCACAAGTTTGGTTTAATTATTTCTTTGCTCATTTGTTTGCATTGTTAATGTACCTCTTTGTGTCATTGGGGTTTTAAAGTCCTCCAATACAATTATGTTACTGTTCATTAGATTTTTCATATCCGTTTAAATTTGTCTTAGTTTGGTGCTCATGCATAGAGTGCATATATATTTATAATTGTTATCTCTTTCTCTTACTATTTTCCCCTAACAAGTATGTAGTGACTTTGTCTCTTTTTATCGCACTCCATTTGAAGTTGACATTGTCACCAGTCAGAATAGATACCTCTGCTTTTTTCTGTGTTCCTGTCACCTGAAGTATTGCTTTTCATCCTTTGATAATCAGTGCATTTCCTTATGAGTTAAATGTTTCTTTTTTTTTATTTATTTGAGAGACAGACAGAGAGAGAGAGAGAGAGAGAGAGAGAGAGAGAGAGAGAGTGGTGTGTGCGTGTGTGGCCAGCTCAGCCCACCAGGGAGCAGGGCTGGCTGGCATGTGGTGCTGGGGGATTGAACCGTGATCCCTGATGCCTTGCCAAGCTTGTTCTAAGTAGGTGCTTTAGACCACTGAACCATCTCTCCAGCCCCTTAAATATGTTTCTTGTTTGCAGCAGATTGTCAGATTTTGGTTCTTTATACACTCTGCCAATCTACTTCTTTTGATGGTTAAATTGAGGCCATTTATGTTGATAGTTGTAACTGATATTTCTTGATTGATCTTTGTCATTTTGTTTTCCTACTGTTGGATCCCTGCTTTCCCCCTTTGCTTAATTGCTTGCTCTGCTTGGTTGTTCTCTTCTATTGTTGTTGAACGTGCAGTTATATTTGTCTCCTTCTAAAATATCTGCCAGTACTTTTTGTAGGGCTGGTTTGGTTGTCATGAACTTTTTTAAGTTGTCCTTTGTCATGGAATTATCTGATCTCTCCATTAAATTTGATAGATGCTGCTGTAGTATACATCAGTCTGGGATAAAAGTTGTTTTCTTTCAGGAACTCAAATATCTCACTCCAAGCTCTTCTTGATTTGATGGTGTGTGTTGAGAAATCTGCCATGATGATGATGGGTGATCTGCTTTTCCATTATAGGTGTTTTTTTTCTAATAGTTTTTAATATTCTGTTCTTTTCCTCAATTTCTGGGATCTTGATTATTATGTGTGTGATTGATGATTTATTTTAATTATGGCTAACTGGAATTCTATATGTTTCAGTTATCTGTGTATCAGATTCTGTTCCAATGCTTGGGAAATTTTCTGCTACTATTTCTGCAAACACTCTTTTTATGTCTTTTGTGTTAACTCCATTTGTGTCATATATTACTTTTCTTTGCATCATCTTTCAACTGTTATTTCCTGATTTCTCAGTATTTTAAAGAGAGGTTTCCTTTTGTGCTCACTAGCTGCAATGGTATCGTCAAGGTTTGAAATTCTATCTGGTTTCATTCAAGCAGTTTTTCCAGCTTTCAGTGGAATTCTTAATATCAGTTTGAATTTGTTTCATGAATTCTAATTATTTTTTGTATTGTTAATTCACTGTTCCCATCATTTTTATATTTCCTTGTTTTTCTAAATCTGTGTCTTCCTTAGAGGTATCAAGCAATTCTTACATGATTGATGTGATTTCTTTTTTTTACTTGAGAGATTAATTATGATCTGATTTCTTCCATAACCTGATGGAATTGTTTCTTTACAGCAGTTTCTACCTTCTCCAACATATCATGTATGTAACTTTCAAGTTTTTCTATGACCTTGTCTCTTGGGCTTGTTTTGGGTGGGCTAGCGGTCTGAGATTGCCTTTTGTTTCTTCCTTTTGTCACTTTTTTGCAGTGATGGTAGATGGGCAGGGTGCAGGTCAGCAAGGCTCTCAAGAGACTGGGGGGTGGCATGGTAGGCTCACAAAAGTTCCTGCTGTGTGGTGTTCAATGTGGTGACTTCCTCATTTAGGACAAGAGTGCAATACAAAATTCAGTGCTCTGCAGGGCTCCTGCAGGTTGCTATGGTATTCAAAACTCCCTGTTGTTCTTCAGGACACGGAGTGGTGGCGAGAATGAGCAAACTCTGGTTGGAAGGCTGATCTCACTGGTGGTCTGGTCTCTCTAGTCCTCTTCCAGATCAGCAAAATCCAGAGATCACTGTGTGGCTTCAAGGTATCACAGAATTGATACCATATAGTGTGTAGCCCGTTGAAGTCACAGAGGGTGGCAAAGCAAGGTGTGGAGCTCCCAGTGGTATGTTTAGGTAGTTATAATTTATATATACTGCACTTTATGCCTACATATTTGGAAAGAGGAATAGACAGACTGTACAATGAAAAATATAAATTTAATGAGAGTTCTCTGATTCTCCCCTACAGATAGTCCAAATGTTTTGGGAAACATATTTGTATTCATATAATTATTTACCATAGTCATAAACCCAAAATAGATACAAAGAACAAAACAACAGGTATACAAGTGACAAGGGAATCAAAAGATGGAGGTAAAGGGAACTAATGGGCTGGAGAGAGGAACAGAAATTCCTGTATGAATGTACAATGATTTAAAAGATATAAAGATTGAAGACAAAATAAAATAAGGTGTTTAAAGTGGGCTAACAACAGGTATACAAGTGACAAGGGAATCAAAAGATGGAGGTAAAGGGAACTAATGGGCTGGAGAGAGGAACAGAAATTCCTGTATGAATGTACAGTGATTTAAAAGATATAAAGATTGAAGACAAAATAAAATAAGGTGTTTAAAGTGGGCTCTTACAAAAAAAACAAAAACCCAATACATGGATAGGAATACAATGACTTTAAGTAAATATCATCCTTTTATTTTAAAGTGATCAGTATAAAGGTACAGCATAATACTTCTTTATCACTAATACAAATATTGTACGGTCCTATTTTAAGAAGGATCCAAAGCTTTAAGCAAAGATTTTGCAATCTTGACATTATTGACATTTGGGATTAGATATGTCTTTGTTAGGAAGCATCATCCTATACACTGAAGGGTGTTCAGCAATCTCTCATCTCAATCACTATTTTCTAGTAACACTTTCACCCACAGTTGTAACGATAAAAAATCCTTCCAGCTACTGCTAGGAAGCTCTAGGGGTAAATTTTTCCAATATTGAGAATAACTTCTGTAGGCCTATGAATGCTACTTTAGGATATGATGTAATACAGTAATGCCTCAATAGAAAGACAGTTCTCATGGAATACAAAGTACAGATAGTCAGATGCTATACATGTGTGTTCAGTTACCAGATGCCACTATAACTTCACTCAATCATGTTGCCCTCCAGGGTTTTTCTCTTCAATTAATGAGCAAAAAGATTTACAATGAAACCATGTAGATTCTTTATACACACTGACTAAAAGGAGGCTCAGACTAAAGGAGAAACCTAATTAGAGAAAATACTTGCGCAAATAAAATAGAGTTTTCTTATCTAAAGAAAAACATCACTATGATGAGAACACATGGTAGATGTGTTTAGTTTATTTGGCATTACTCTCCTGAAATGCTTGAGATGGGATAACTTCATAAAGGAAAGTCCTGGTTTTGGAAGTTCAAAGGCATAGTATTAATACTCGCCCCACTCTGATGAAGGCTCTCTTAGCTGTGTCATATCACAGTAGGAGCTCATGTGTGAGAAAGAAAACACTTCACAACACAGAAAGCCTACAATAATTGCACAGCCCAGACCCATGCTTTTATAACAATCCTACTGAAAGAACTATTAAGGGTCCCAGGAGAATTACCTCAACCTCATCAGCAGGCAGTGCCCTCAAAGAACTAAAGACTCCCTAGGTCAGCCCCACCTATCCAAATCCACACAACCTCCCAGCATAACCACCCACAGAACCAAACCACCAGTACATGAAACAGTGGAGAACACCCATACCATAATACAGCCAAAGCATAGCACCATAGGACAGAGCTGTCATTCAGAGAAGATAGTGATGCATTGCCTTGGTGGTAGGGTAAGGGATAAATTGATGGCAGCAGAACTATGGTTCAGTGCATGCTGATAATTGATCATACGATGAGAAAGCAAATCACATAATAACTGTGGGAAACCCATTCCCTTAAATTGTAACCCCAGTGTCATCCCACCAATAGCTTTGCCTGAAAACATGCATGAAATATTATCTAAACATTTTTACTCCTATGGATAATGTAATGTTTGCATGCACAAGACAGAACCAAGTATGAGTGAAATAATTTGTTTATTACTAGGCTCTCCAGGCTAACAGAACCTGGTCCAATTACATTTAAGAAGTGTGAAATCAGAGAAATGGAAATTCGCCCATAAATCTCTGTGAGCCATGCTAACTGACTTGTGATCACCATAGGCCTATTCCATAATTGTATTTCTGAGAGTTTTGCTTTATAGGTTAAATAGAAGCAAATGGGCAACAAAAATGATTGCTATATGGAAGCTCAATTTTAAAAAAAACATAGTGTCATCATCATTAGTATTATAATTGTTGTGCTATTTCACAAAGTATCACGGTATAAATACTTAACACTGGGCTTGCTCCTGCTATGGGGCACCAGAATTCTGCCTTGGCTAGAAATGATTTTAAAGATCAGAAGTTAGGTCTCATGGTAAATTGCAGACGTGAATATTGAATGGATATTATCTGACAATCTTTGACAACACTCAGGAAAGAAATATTTGGCATATAAGAAAATCTAAGATAGACAAAACGATTAGAACAAGACCAAGACACAAATGGGGAAATTCTTTAGAAATTGGCTGGACTTTCAGAAATATATGCACTCTGATAGTGAATTTTTTTTTAAGTGATTCTATGTTCACTGAATTTCTTAAAGCAGAATTCTGAAAATCTTTTGAGTAGGACTAGTTTAAGAAAGGAGAAGAGGATTAAGTTTTTCTTTACTCATTTTAGCCTTGTAGTTTGGGAAACTACAAGCCAAAGGATGAATGATATAGAAGTAGTCATACTTTATTTTTAAATAACTACTGCTATAGTTAGAAGTTATCTGTGCTTCTTTTGTGTACAGCAGTCTAATTAACCAGACATGATTGATTCTATAGTTAAAGGTACTGTGCATTTACTTTGTATAAATTTCATTAATGTAAGTGATTAACAATTTTTTCCCTAGAAGTTGTTTATGAATGTTAAGGAAAACCGATCAATTTTTTATCATTAAATTGTAGTATATTTAAACAATGGAATACAATACAATAGTGATAAAAAGTAAAGTACAGCTACATAAAACCCCTTGGATTAAAATTTTTTAAATATAATGTTGAAAGTTAAGAACCAAATCAAAGCAAACTATTATGTAAAAAGAATATAGAATTATTTGTGTAGTATGATTTAATTCATGTAAAGTTCACAGAGATATGTAAAACCAAATCATACTTTTTTTTCCTGTATTTTAGCGAAGGGTCTATAGGTTTTTCAGGATCTCACTACTAGATCTGACTCATAGTGATCCACCTGTATACAGCCTCCAAAAATCTGGGATTACATGCACGTGCCACCACACCTAGTCTCAATTGCCATTTCAGTGTGCCCCAGGGGCCAAATCATTATATATATATATGAATGAAAAGATCTGTCCCCTTTGAATTTTGTACTTAGCAAACATACCTTTGAAAACTAAAAGTAACTAAAAGATTTTATAGTTATACAAACTACAAATATTTTAATACCTCCAGAAGTAGCATATAGGAAATAACAAAGAGCATAATTCAAAAGGCAAGAGAAGT
>NW_004524637.1:5805367-5840899 GCF_000260255.1 Octodon degus
CAGGGAGTTCTGCTGAAGGGTTCCTTGCTGGGCCTGCACTCTGGGTCGAATGAGGATCCATGGACCCTGGGCGGTCTCACTCACTCGCTGGGCCTGCGCTCCTGGTCTGTTCAGGATCCAGCGGCCCCAGGCAGTCTCACTCACTTGCTGGGCATGGGCTCTGGGTCTATTCAGGATCCCTTGGGCCCCGGGTCACCTCACTCACTCGCCGGGCCTGCGCTCTCAAACTGATCAATTTAATCTTCATAAACCAACTATACATTTTAAGATTAATTATCTTTCCATGCACTGATTATAAACTAAAATTGATAATTGTTATAAAATCAGAAAATAATTATGATCTTTCTTAATTTAATTATGGTAATAAATTTTCTGTATCATAAGCTAATTTTATTATAATATGGGAAAATTGATGATTTACCAATTTATATTCCAAAAAAGAGGGTAATTATTTGTCTTGTGGAAATTGTGAGTCTTCTCATAATGGAATAAAACATAGGTATAAGAAAACACTGTGTTATACCACGGATTCGACAATGTATGTGCAAAAACAAAGCCATGTCATGTGGAATGTGAGTGAACAGGGTGGGAAAGCCGAGGAAGAGGCGACCTTGACAGCCCACCCAGGCTGAGCCCCTCATCAATACCTAAGGTGGGGTAGTCTGGGCCTGCTCATTTACTATCTGCAACAGCACGCCCATTGCTAAGGCTGAAGTATGCTGTCAGCGAGTAGATAATCTGTTTATTTCATCCTCTCTGCTCCAATTTCATGCTCATCATGCCACTAATCACTCACAATCTCAAATTCCCGGCAGCAAAACAAAAGTAGGAATCCTGCCAGAGTAAACATTTTAATATGTGCAACAACTGTAACACAGCAAATTGAGATTGTGTGTTACACCTATCTTCTCAATAACATAGATTTGACCCTAAAATAGGTATGCATTTTCAGAAGCTGAGAGATCAGAAGTTCTGATGACACAGGCGAGACTGAGCCTTTGATCATGATGGAGTCACCAAGGTACATGCCGTCTCATAATGTTCCTTTCAGGTGGTTTGCCTGGATGACAACAAGTTCAGCTTCTCCAAAAGCATATTTTCAGTCCACATAGGGCGAAAATATTAATAAGCAAGGATGGATTGTTTTGAACTAATAGTTACCAACAGTAATTTGGCCCCAAGACTGCCACACACAATCATCTATCCTTCTCTATTCAGGTCATTCTCCTGGTCTTTTTTTTTTTTTTTTTTTTTTAACAGAACTGGGGATTGAACTCAGGCCCTTGTGCTTGACAGGCAAGCACTTATTCTACTGAACTATCTCCCCAGCCCCTATTCTCCTGATCTTAAAGGAAAATATTTCCCATGTTCCTCCCAACAAACAGTAAGCTCTGCCCCACCCACCAACAGCAATCCCTAATGATTGTCCCTCATGTTGCTCAGCAAAGTGATAATGCAGAAAGCATCTGAAATCCCCTTTATTTGCTCAGTATTTAATCCCCAATTTTATCTGAGTTGTCAAGTATTTCTGAGAAAGAGATCTATTTCAATATCAGAGGTATCTGTCTTTCTAGAAGGGTTCAGATACCATAAATTGAATTCTGTATCAATCTTCACTAGTATGAATTTTTTTTCTATTGATTATATTGTGTCCCTTGCTTACCCCCTGTTGGTTCTACTGGGCCTTTGTTATTAACATTCACATGTGTCCCAACTCAAAAGCAATAAAATGGAAAATGCAACTCATTTCTGTCCCCACACTCTCTATTAAGTTAATATTTTTGCCTCTGTCTTGACCCCTGGACTTTGCCAGCTGACCTTATGTGCCTTTTTTTCTGCTTTTCTTTTGCCCCCATTTATACCTCAATTCTTTGTATCACATTTGTATTAAATTCCCTCTCACATTTCTTCTAACATCATCAGTGACTTCAATGTTATTTCATTTAGAAAAAAATTTTTCTTTTCTTTTTTTTTTTTTTTTTTTGTGGAACCAGGGATTGAACTCAGGCCCCTGCACTTGCCAGACAGTGCTTATTCTACTGAGCTATCTCCCCAGCCCCAAAACTTTGCTTTTCAATGTGAGGAGTACTTCACTGCTTAAAATCATGGACAAATCTCTTCCAAAGACTCTTTCCTTTGTTCTCCCCTCTACTGTCTTCTGATTTTATCCTTCTTTGGTGTTTCTCTAAAAGCAAACTAGGTAATATGAATGTAAAAGTTTGAATTAACAGAGATCAAAAACTAGCTTCAGCAACTGAGTGTAGGTCAGAGTAGCAGTCATTCCTGACATGGGAAGAAACTTTAGAAAGGGAAGCGATCTTTTCAGGAGTAGGGGGAAAATATCAGATGGGAGAGGAGGGGGTAAGGAGAAGGAAAGAGGAGAGAAAGGAAGAGAGGGAGAGATGAGGAGGGAGAGAGAGGGGGACAGAGAGAGACTGGGGATTGAAACTAGAATGTTCTCATTGAGCTACATACCAATCCTTATAAATTTTATTTATTTATTGAGGTAATTTCTTACATCGAGAAATTGCACAGACTGGGCTCAAATTACTGATCCTCATGCCTCAGTGTCTTGGATCTCTGAAATGAAGGGTATGTGCCCCTATATCAACAGGGGTGCACTGATTTATCCTAAATTTTGGACATGGTCATTTTGAGATGCCTATGAGACAACAGATTGAGATTGGTAGGAATGCTGGACAACCCAGTTGCATAATGCAGAGGGATAATGTTTGAAACCCTCAAATATTACCTAAGTTAATGAGTGAACAGTAAAGAAATGTACAGAAAATACACAGTAATACAGATTAAGATAACCTAGAATCAAGTCCTGAAAAGTTCCAAAATGCCAGGTTTGGTACACATTGGCAAAAGCCTAAAATAAGACCATTAGGGAACATGGGGATGCTAAAGTTGAAGAGGCCCAGAATCAAATTCTGAGCCTGTACATTTTCAGGGCTGAGGAGCAATGGAGTTCCAGCAAAGGAATGTAGAAGAAGTGCCCATGGAAATAGACACACATCAGAATGCTGGTAGCTTCAAGGATAAGAAAACACTTCCTTGTTGGAAGAAGGGAAAAGAAGGAAATGGATGGAAGGGAAAGAGATAGTAATGTACTTTGATTTCTATCTCCCCTACCCTGCCAAATAGGCTGAAGTGACAGAGTGGGCTGTTCCTAGTGATATCCTTTCAGGCAATGTCAAAATAAGAGGAAAGTTTAGCCAGACAGGATAGCTGTGTGAAAAAAGAGGCAGAAATTTGAATGATAAAGTATAAAGTACTCTACGGATTCCAGCAACCACAAGAAAAGCAAGATGTGAGCCGCCTTTTAGAAAGTAGGGATCCTCTGACAATCCATTCCATCCTCCAGACAATGGTACAATAAATTTTGGTTCCTTAAGTCATCAAGTTAGTTAGAATGTGTCATCTGACCATTAGAAAATAAATATTGGGATTGAAGAATATTGAGATAGAATAAAATTCTTACATTAACATGCATAATAGAGTGACATTAATTCAAGTCTTCTATCTCTGCATGGAGAAGTATATAGCATTATTCAATTTTTCATATATAATCAGAGTCCTATATTTTTTAGTCAGTGACTTTTGTTTCTGAGACTCAAATCTCAAAGCAAACTATGAAGTATCTCAGAATGACTGCATCAATTCCTTGTATATTTTCTTGGTACTGAACACATTTTATTTTATTTTATTACATCATTCATGCCATGTTTAATAGATTTTACAAAGGCCCATGCTTTTGAAGCATCCAAAAAGCATTAAAGTATGAAGTGATTTTGTTGACAGAAATATTTATGGTTTTCTTTAAAATTGTCTTTCAATTTTCACAATTGACAAAACTAAAATTATGAATTGTCACAGAAATTGCTGAGCAAAACACTTGCTTATTTTGTATATATTTACATCAACAATCATTTTTACAAAGTAATATGTTTCTGATTATAAATTAAATATATGCTATAAGATACAGTTGGAAATCTAGGTAATTATATAAAAGTGATTATCAATAATTTTTACCACTCAAAATCTATGAATATTAGAATGTGTTTCCAGTATTGTATATATGCACATTTTAACTCGTGTTGTATACTCATTTTACAGCTTTTTATACTCATTATTGCATTGTAAGAATCTCTGTAAAAGTGGAAAATCTATTTTAATTCCACAATAATATTCTATAGTTTACAACTTTGACAATTTATTATACACTGTAAAACTGGAAGTTCACATTATTTAAAATGCTTTAATGAGCACACAGACATTTGAATACAATACTGGAAAAAGATATGTTTATGTATATATACAAGATAGCTTGGATAACTGTACTACTGATTTCTGTTGGTCTGTTGGGAGGAGCAGTTAATACTTAAATATTTTCCTTCTTATTTTTCCTTCTTTTAATTTCCTGTAACTTTTTAAAATCAATTTTTCAGGTTTATATCAGGTAACCTAAACAACTAATTTAAATGACAACATCATGCAATACTGCAGCCACTGCTGAATTCCTATTACTTTGTTTAATGAAAGTTTGTATCATTTCTGATTGTTTATTTTATATTCTTTGAAAAATAAAAAAGATTGAAAACAAAAATACGAATGAGTATATAGCATTTTGATAAGCAAAACAACTATGTTTCCTAAAGATACTTAAGAATCAATATTGACCATCAACTTTTACTAAAAAATTTCTGCACAAAGAGCTCTCTAAGATCCTTTCAAACCCACCAGGACAGAAAACTCTAGATTCAGGGGCACAAATGAAAAGATACTGTGATTTCCATTAAGTGACTTAATGTCATTACAAACAGAATATAATGGGAGCATTCCATTTCAGTTATGATTTAAATTCTTACCACTCTTGTTACCATAGTAAATTATTTGTTCAGGAAGAGTGATGGATATGTACATACAGTAAGCTATGGATTTTCAAGTCCACTCAGATGTTTCTTATTATTTTTCCTGAGCATATTGCTTTGCAAATGATATGTTATTCAATTTGAAGAGGAATGAATTACTTCACAGTTTAATTTCTTAGGTGCAAACAAGTAAAATAATGCTGAGGGGAGAAATGAAAAACAGTGAAAATGGAGACTTCAAGTTATCATAATTACCATTTTAAATACATGATTACAATAATTTTAATATTTAGCATTTTTGGTTTTTACAAAAATCTACTGTAATATGATATTCTACATTGTTTTATTATTTTTTCCATAATTCTTACATTAACATGGAGAAAGTACCAATAATATAACTTCTACTATGATGGTCATAAAATCTTTATGTGAAAAAAATCACTGAAGTAGCACTTGAGTGATACACATTCTGAGCTACTTTAATAACTGGTGTTGAATATTGAAGTATTGGCCAATAATAGCGTATCAAATCCACAATCACAGGGCTGGGGAGATAGCTCAGTAGAATAAGTTCTTGCCTGGCAAGCACAAGGGCCTGTGTTCAATCCCCAGTTCTGCAAAAAACAAAAGCAAAACAACAACAGTAACACCAACAACAAAAGCAAATTCACAATCACTGCAGAGAAAGCATCAGAATTTGCCCCCAATAATCTAAGAGAGTTAATTTAACAGGTTAAATTCATAAGACATCACAGAAGTCACTTAACAATCTTGTACAAAAATTTTTAAACAATCTTAGGAACTTCCTTTCCATGTAAAATCATAAAAAGAATAGGAGAAACTTACTTGAGTAGCTTTCTATAGATTGACATACTTTTGAAAAAACAGTACAAGCATGCTACTATGTTTATACATTCAATGTTCATGAAGCTGACAAGTTCATAATTGAAAAGTTTATGAAATCGCCTATGAGGTGAGACAGTGCTCGTGTCGTCTGGTATTGGTCACACTCAATGTTTCACATAGCCCAACAGAAGGTTATTCTTTAGTGTTTACTATCATATCTTACATCTCTTTTATGGTGCTTTATAATTAAGTCCTCAGAAATAAATTTCATGAATAGTAACCCTAACTATTCTGATATAAAATATTCTGCCTTAAATTGTGACAAAAGATAAAAAAAGATGAAGGTACTGAGAAAAAAAGCAAAATTGTTTTTACTTTGTAAAAAATCTTTTGTAACCTTCTTAATCTCTACCACTCACCTGTCCTGTTATCTAGATACTTGTTTATGACACTTTATCTTCTATAATGAAGTTTTCAAAAAGATCTTTTAAATGGAAGATTCTAGTTTTGTTACCCGCTTTCCTTTAATAGCACAGCCCACAGTAACTCCATCTTCACAGACTTGCTCTTATTACATCAACATAGTGAGTGTATGAACATAGTTGCGTCTCACCGTCCAGGCATGCAAAAGGAAAGGAAAAACACTCACCTCTGCTCAGCCCCTCTGCGAATCTTCTCATCTTCTCCATCCATTATCGCTTTTACCTTCAAGCAAGCAAATCAGGGCAGCCTCTGATCACCTCCCTTTCAGCTCACTGAGTTAAATTTACGGTTCCCTTCAGGAAACTTTTGAAACTAATCCCTTATCCATTTCTCCATGAGACTATTTCTGGGAAAACTTCAAATATAATTTAATGTTACCCTTTTAGTTCTCACAGATTTCTTCTTCCTTATATATGTAAACTATAACACTTCAATAAAACTTCAGTGTGGAAAAAATATCTGCACATTTTTTCAGTAATCAGTTAATTCATTCCCTCAGTCATTGTTTACACAACTATAACATTTTTTCATGCTTCAATTGTTTTGCCATTCATTGTCTTTAATGTATCTTTTCTTTTGTTTGGGGGACTGACTTGATATTTTGCTTCTTAGTCAGTGTATATCCCATTTGTTCTTGCATAGATCTACTTATAAGATCCATAACTTTTGCCCACCCATTTCTTGACTTGCAAAATGAAGGCTGAAAGTAGTACTCATCTAAGACTGCTGTGAAAACACAATGAGGGAATTTACATAAAGGGGAAAGCACAGGTGCAAGAGGTTTTCTGAAGAAATTTGGGGAAGATACTCTCTTGTTCTCTTTTTTATTTTAAAGAGAATTATAAAATAATGCAGAAAAAGTAAGATTCAACAGGTACAATATATTTCGTGAAAGGGAAAGAAACTTCATTTTCTTAAGTAGAAGGAAGTAAACTCCTTCACTCCTACAGACTTTAAACAAGAAACTATTTTACCCTCGTATCTGACAGATACTTTTTCCTTCACAAACTCTGGCTGAAGCGGACAGTGGAGGCAGAATGGAAAGCTGGAAAAAACTTGCATTCCTGATAACAGGGTCGGTATTTACTCTTGTTATACAGATCCAAACAAAATTACTTACTTTGGTGCTTTATCAAACACAATGTAATACCCAACCAAGAAAAGACCTGGGTGATTACCCTCATCAGCTCCCAGCTGGATGTAGCAGCTGTACTTTCTTAGCTTTCTCTGGCACCTGACATCTACATGTCTGTATCAGTCAGCTTTTCATGGCTGTGATGTAATACCTGATACCCACAACTTAAAGGAGGAGCAGTTTATTTGGGTTCACAGTTTCAGAGATCTGTCTATGGCTGGTAGAAAAATGGCAGACGTGCAAGGAGCAGCAAAGGTGCCCAAATTGTGGTGGTGGTAAAGCAAGGTGGAGAAAAGTACCAGAGAGAAAGGGGGCAGGTGCCAGATACTGTACGGAAGGTCAGGTCTCCATGGCTCCCAGGTTGCATGCAAAAGTCTGCTCCACTAATCCCCGGGCACTTCACAGACCAGCTTTAAGTCCAGTTTAACCATCATGTTACCCCTTGTCAACTTGACACTCAAATACCTTCCTATTTAGCCTATGTTTCATCTTCAACTAAACACAATGTGAACATGTGTTTACATCTGACATGATAGTACTATCTTACATACAACCTAAAATACAATGATCCTCCCCTCAAATTGCAAACAGTTCAGCATTTTTCAAAACCCCAAATCAGTGTCTTCTCAGAGTCAAGGCAAAAACTTAGCACAAACTATAAAAATACTATAGAAATACTTATAAAAACTCTCTAAAATTACATAATCACAATAGCATAATAAACATAAACATTCATAGTCCACAAGGGTGGAAAAGGAAGATAGAAAATAGTCAGACCAACACGGCCCCAGCAGGGCACACCCGTGCCCTGTGTTTGCACCTGTGTTGTCCTGTGGTTCTACGTCCAATACTTGGAGCACACAGTGTTCCTGCCCTATGGCCTCCCTAGCTGCAGCCTCTCTGGGACTTCACTTGCAGGGTTCTGGTTGGCTTGCCATCATCCTTAGCAGACATTCTACGTTCTTGGCACCGCTGACTTCCTGTGGTCTCCACTGCAGCTTTTGCTTCATCTCCATAGCTTCACACACTGACTTGGCAAGGGATCCTACCGTGGGCTCCCAAGATTTCCTTTGAAATATGAGTGGACATTTCCCTGATTCCACAGCTATTGCATCCTGCATCCCAGGGAAACCAGAATCATGTATGGAGAACACCAGGGTCTGCTGTTGGGCGGGATGCGCAGGCTCCTTGGTCCGTGGCTACCAAAACTTGAGTGCTGAATAGCCAAATATAGTACAATGAAACCTGGGGACCAATTTCCTACGAGACCCTCTTTAAGCAGGGGTGCCTGAAGCCTCATTCACAAATGGAAGGCTGACACTTGTGTACCCCTGAGCCTGTGATGGGTGCCAACTCGCTTTTTTTTTTTTTTTTTTTTTTTTTGGTGGAACTGGGGATTGAACTCAGATCCTTGAGCTAGCCAGGGAAGCACCTATTCTATTGAGCTATCTCCCTGCACCCCCCTCCCAACTTGGTTATTTCTGAGATGCCCTCAAAACATCTTTGTTCTTATCCCTGCACAAATACATGGTTTCTTTTTAATGACACTAGTCTCTCCAGCAGCTATACTTATCTGGTCAATTTTACACATGATTCCTTCTGTGTCACAATTTAAGTTTTTCAAAATTTTCTTCTCTGCTTTTTTTCCCTAATTTTCACTAGAAATATTAAAAGCCGCCAGCTACACTCACGCCACAGCCTAAAGGCTGGGCTGCCTTGAAATTTGCTCTGCCAAATCAGTTAGTCTACTATCCTTAATCTCAACTTTATGCACCATCTCAGAGCACTAGCAAAATTCAGACAAATGTTCTGGCAGAGTAACCTAGGTACACCCTCTAGTCTAATGGCAAAGGAAGCTCTTGTTTCCAGCTCTAGCCTCACTCTTCTCATTCCTGTCCACACTTTGGTCTTCTGAGCTCTGACCAGAATCACCTATCAGACTGTCTTAAGGCATGTTCTGGCCTCTCCAGCCCAAATCTTCCAACTTTCTCAATTCCTGCCACAAAGCAGTTCCAAAGGTTTCTGCAGTATGCCATCAGGTATAGTAACAACAGTGACTGCTCTTCTCTGGTACAAGTTTCCGCTATTAGGTTAAAAGTTGCTGGACACCATACCAGACTCCCATAACTTAAAGGTGGACAAGCTTATTTTGATTTACAGTTCAGGAGTTTCAGGACATGGTCAGCTCCAACACAGAAATATCCTGACAGAAAGCCATGGGGGAGTAACGCTATTCAGTTAAGGATGGCCCAGGAACAGAGTGGGAACAGTGCTGGAAAACTAGGGACCAGGAATCATGCAGTATCCAAGGCCAGGACCATGACACACCCAGAAACACCCAGAAGTATGTCTTACTAATCCCCTAGCTGCCTCTCAGGACAATCAGGGTGAAAATTAACCCTGACCTTCACAATACCCTTGCTCTGCCTTGCCTCTGCTTTTGGTCACTGATCCTCTATAGTTTCTGACATTAGTTTAAGCCTGAGGACTTGGCCTACGACTTGCCTCTCAGTATGTCTGGGTCACAGCTTCAAGAATGTCCCGCAGATGATTTAAATTCAGCAGAATTTAGGATGGCTCGAGCCTGCTGAGGACAGGGAATGTCTTCCTTCCCTTCTTTGTCAATGTATAACTTAAATACATGATTGTTTTTAAAATTTGCCCAAAACCATATATTCCTATAACCTTTAATTTTTATCACTGATTTAAAAATAGTACTTTTGAGGAAAAATTAGCTGAAGTGTCACACTAAGGACAAGGTAGTTGTTTATTGTTACAAATTCTAAATAGCTGAAGTATAATTCTTGGTCATTATGATAACTATATACAAAAACTCCCAATAACTATTTGTAAGGTTTCATTATGTTACTTTGCTAGTAATTTAGAGACAAAATCAGAAAGACTGATGGCTTTTGAGTGATATCATACTGCAAAGTCAGGGTGATAAATGGATAAAGCAGTGAACATCAATACATAAATATAAGTTCTAAAAATATAGGAAGTACTTATATATCAGATTGATACTAGGAATAAAAGCAATGGGGACTGTATATCATTTGCCCTTAAACTTGACTAGGCTTTTGCATTAGATAAAATACATTCTGGAAAGTACTGAGATAGTGGGGTATTAAGGGTTCAAGTCTTTTTCGCTATCCTTTCACCTACTATGTTTAAAATCAGGCCACATACTAGAAGCACACATATACAGTGTTATGCTCTTATTACACATTACCCTCATGGCAGTGAGCAAAAATGACCATAAAGTGAGAATTAAAAGAGATGCTAGCTTTCATATGCCAAGTTAGTGTTGCACCTATTGAACATTCTGAGCTGTTTACACCTAGGAATGTTTTGGGCAAACAGGTACAAGCATAGAAATCCTGAAAATTTAAATACATTTGAAATGCAGAGGCAAGAGACACTTTCCAAAAAAATAATTTGACCTAATTCCAAACGTTAATGTGTTACCTTCAAGTTTTATGCTTTGCTACCATTTAGTTAATTCCTTTCAGTTTGTAGCATTCCTGGTAATAACATTCAAGGGCTTGCTTGCATCGTGGAAATAAGGACATTCATCTTTCCTGGATCTGAGCCAGTGGTAATATAATGTATTTGAATTGTGAAGACCAAAACAATTTTAAAAACATCTGAAGTTACTATTCCAATAATTTATTATTGAAAATTCAAGAACATTATTTTTTCAGATTTTTAAAACTTATCTCTACAAATAGGATTGTGAGATGAATAGTTTCTCAACTATTGTTCCCTTGTACCTGTTACTTTTCTACTTGTAATAGGTAAATTTAGTGTAAGCCTTCCCCACTTCACTCTAAAAAGGCAAATAGCCAGATAGATTTGATTTAAATGGAATTCTATCCTTTTGCTTATATTCGTATTTTGAAGAAGGACTATTGTGTGAAGAAAGTGCATTTGCTATTAATTCTTCTGATAAGCTAGTATAAATGTGTGCTGGAATGGAAACTCATGTAATATAAAAAAGTAGCATCTCTACATGATTATTAAACCTATTAAAATGTGTAGTGTTGAATTTGTGCTCTGTATGGCTTTGAAAAACTAAAAATATAGACAAAGTAGCAAAGTTATGATTTTATGGAAACAAGAAGCCTAAATTTTAAACTCTAGATCTGTAATCCTATAATATAATCACTGTGAGAAAATATTTTTCGTCTCATTTTACTTGATTCTTCAAACCCTAAAGAATAACTTAGTATATTATATTTGTTACGATTTGTGTCTAGTTGTTCCTGCAAAGCCTCTGTAGTAATGGGGTGGACTTCTAGAGTTTGTGATTAACTCATGATCTATTGGGATTATGAGTTCTACACACAGCCTGCAGCAGATAGCCTGAATGCAACTTGAGGGAGACAGAGTTGCTCTCTGCCACCATTGTTGCTGCTACTCCTCCCTTGCTCTCTTGCTCTTTGCCACCATCATGATCTGCTGCCCTCTACCATGCGCTGCTCTGCCTTGGAGCCAGCGGAGTATGGACTGAAACCTCCTGTAACTGTGAGCTAAATAAACCTTTCCTTCCTTTATTCTGGGTGTCGGGTATTTGACCCAGTAACAAAAGAGAGTAACTGAGGCATATTATTTTTTTTATTTCCACATAAATAGGTTCTGTAACCATGTATTTAACTTCTAGGAATTCATTCTCTAAATTCTATTTTTAGAAGGAGACACTGAATATACTCACGCTGACACCAGCCAGGAGTGCTCTCCTTCAGTCCACCACTAGTAGAAAATCTGGGGATCAGTGGGGCTCAAGGGTTGGTATCACAGAAACTACATTGAAGGACCTTAAATGCAGTGTCCACATCCACCTCGACATTTTTTATTTAGGAAGCCAAAGATGGGCCTCCGGATTTTTTTGGTCAAGCATTCAGGGGTTTTCCAACAACAGAGGATATAACCCTCATCTCTTTACAGAGAATATGAAAAACAGAAAAGTTAGCATATCTAATTGTTTTAAAGTCAAAACAAATATGCTGAATGAAGCTAGCTTTCTTTATAAAATTTGACATTTCTGACAAGATAGAGATTATTATTGGTGCAGTTTTCAAACTTCCTCAAATGGCTTCTCAGACACTAAATCTTTATTCTTTGTTCACTCAACTCTGGTTATATGGGACCTCATTTTATATATGTTTCAGTTCAATTCACTAACTACCTACAGTGTGAAAGGCACCAACTTAATACAGAAATTATTTTTCTTTTGCTTTTAATCTTTTAATGAAACTTTTTCTATGACATTTTCTGCTCCTTCACAATTTAAAACAAATGAAAGATTTGGAATTTAGCTAATTTCATATTAAACATAAATTACAAATCATATTTTATACTTAATATCTGCATTGTTAGTCTGATTGAGTAAATTAATTGGCTGCTTAAGGTACTTAAAACCTTATTGTGTTAAGTTACAGATTTTTAGCAATGCAATTTTTCAGTTCAGTTATGTTTATGGCAATAATTTTTGAAATATAGACCACTTACCAAAGAAAGAACATTTACAACTTATTTTTCTTGTCTGTTGTTCTGGTGTAAATGTAGAGACAGTAAGTTAAAATCTAAATTTCTGAAGTAAGTTTTTGTCCGTACACATAAAAAACAAAGCACAACTGAATTATTTCTCAGGAAAAAAGTTGAATATAGAATCATAGATGGTCAGAAAACAAGAGTGAGGGTGTTCACTCCGTCTTCTTGTCCAACTACCTCTGATACACACTAATATGCAGCCACTGAGGTCTCTAAGAGAAAACTGCTGCCGTCATTCTGCTGGAAGTCCAGAGCAGAGTCAGGCAATGAATACGTTCAACTTTGATAACGATTGCTAGCATGTTTGTCATTTCCCACATGCCAGGTTGTTTACTATTGCTTCACGGGAATGCTCATCTCATTTTTACAGTGATACTACAGCAGTCACATTCTTACAGATTTGGAAAGTGATACTTGCAATAGGGGACAAAAGTAGCTCTTGAGTGGAAGCATCTGATTCTAGATGCTGCAGTTTTACCCTTAGGGACAAACAATTTAGGATAAAGTTACAGGATCTTAGTAACTCTTAACTTGTGCAGAAGAATGAACAGTTAACTGGACTGCAGATGAGAATCTTAAAGCTAGAGGGGTCTGGGGAGATAGCCCAGTAACATTAGTGCTTGCCTCGCAAGTGTAGGGTCCTGAGTTCAATCCCCGGTACCACAAAACACAAAACAAACAAAAAAACTTAAAGGCAGATTAGATTTCAAGAAAAGCATTACCATTCCCATGAAGCATTTCTATCTCATCAGCTGTGTTCTGACATGAGTAAGAATCAGTTCAACTGAAAACAAAACACATGAATCCTTAATATCACAACTATCTTCTACCAACCTCTTTAGGAATTTGTTACTATTTTCATAAAAATGCCTTAATTTTCTTAACCTTATATGAGTAACAGTATTTTTATTCCAAGTATTTTAAATGAAAATTGGATGCTTTAAAAGAAATCTTATGTGGAGTGACAACTTGAAATATTAGTATTTCCACAAGTTTGCTTAGAAAAGTGGTTTCCTGAACATTCTTGCTCCTTAATTCTACAGTACATGCATAAGTATTTCAATTAGTATCTTCCTATTTTTATTCTTCTTGCCTGAAGAAATTCTGAGGTAAAGCTATATGAAGAGAACACAGCCCAACTGATGTACCATGTCTCTCAAATCTAGTAAAAATGATAAAAAAATCCCAGGGACTCCATTTAATACACAAGACACAAAAATCTCTATGAAGTGTTGGGACAGAAATAAATTATAAATAAAGTTTTGCTTCATCCAAATAAGTTTTCATACTGCTGCTGCATCTGTTTCATTATCATGCCCTATAAAGCCAAGAATCAAACAAAAGGGATTTGCTTGAGGATAGATTTGAAAGCAAAAGCAAGAAAAGGATGAAGACAATATTCTTCTGATGAGTTTACCACCAAGGCAAACACTTACCTCCAGCTGGGATTTGAAAATTTGTTTATTTGAAGTAGGCATTAGGGTAAAAAACACTGCTCAAAAGAGTAACATTTCCAAAAGATAATCAAATAGTGAAATCACTGAGAACAAAGAGCTTTAGTTATCTCAATCTGCAGTATCAGACACTCAGTTAACTTATAAAATGAATCATTATTTGGGAACAATAGCTACTGATTTTTAGCTTAAGGAGATGAGACAGGTATTAGAACAAGGAAGAATACTGTAATTTCTGATGAGCATGAAAGGGCCCAATGATCCTTTCACAATAAATAATTGCACATAACATTTCCAGCTGGGAATTGAGTAGTAAGTAAGGAAAATGAAAATTCAGGTATCATTAAGCTACCAGCACAGATCAGCTGATTTTGATAACATATCACGAGAATGTGGATTAAAAAATATTTGTTTTCATTTCAAATCAGCAATTAAACATTATCAAGGGAAACTTTCTGATGTTCAGCTAGGTCCAGCAGATCCCATGAGGCTGTAATCTGGGACTGGGCACTTCTCCAAATCACCAATCATTCTCCTTGTTTACTGTTTCTTCTTCGGCAAAAGCCCTCCACATCTGAGTGTGATATTCACCTGCTAGTTTTCATGCCCCTCACTAGTAACCACCACCAACACTGAAGCTACATTCTCATGCTTATTCACACCATTGTGTTCTCAAAGAAACTGGAATGTTTTAGGGGAAATTCCTTCATTGCTTTCTAAGTGTTTGGAATGGAAACTCACAGGTGTGCAATCAGCATTCTAGCATGGGTCGTGAAGAAACTAACACAGGGGTTTTCAGTTTTTTCCAAGGACTTACAGCACAACATTTTCATGCTGTAATTCTAGAAACAACTATGGTAGTCAGATTTTTGCAAATAACATACTAGATAATTAATAACTAGATTCAAAAATTGATTTAATAACTAGATTTGAAAATAACTAGACTGAAATTGAGTGTACCTATGTCCACACAAAATCAGCATTGTACATTTATGGATTTTGTTTTAAACAAACAAAAGGGAAATATAGTTTCAGATGAGAATCAAGAGACTTCATACCATTTTCTAATTGACAATTTGTTTAGAAGAGTAGAGATGCCCAAGACTTTCTTACTCTTTTTGTGCCCTCATAATATACATTTCAAAGTTCCATTTAAAAATTATCTACAGTTCAACTTTTGTTTTTAACAGTTTGGGGTACCACTAGTATCAGTTTGTGTTGTTTTTTTTTTCTTCTGTTTTTTTGTGACAGGGTCTTGCTATGTAGCTCTGGCTGGTATTGAACTTTCGATGATCTTCCTGCCTCAGCCACTCCTGTGATGGGATTACAGACATGCACCACCACACTTAGATTATCATTGCACACATACACATACACACACACACACACACACACACACACACACACCATGCAGCCAGAGGTTAGAGAATGTAAAAAAAAAAAATTGTAATGCATTAAAGTTTTAAGCACGTTTTTCTGTTTCATTTTCTGTTTGTTAAACATTTATTTGGGTAGAAACCTCAGCCAAAGCATCTCATTTCAGTTGCAAACCTGGTATTTGAAGAAAAACAAGTAACAGTATCTATTGTTTATTGATGCCTCATTGTCTCAGTTACTTTTTACTCCTTGCTGGGACAAATATCTGACACTCAAAATGAAGGAAGGAAAGGTTTATTTAGGTCAGAATTTGTGGAGGTTTGTTATGATTTGTGTCAAGGTGTCCCCCCAAAGCCTCATGTAAATTATGGGGCAGAGGCAGCTGGAGGAGCAACAAGTAGCCTGAGACGCGGGGCCAGAGGACCAGGGTGGTGCCCGAGGAGCGGGGCCAGAGGACGGGGCTGGACCAGAGGGACAGGGGCAGAGGACCAGGGCGGGGCCCGAGGGGTGGGGCTAGGGAGGCCTGAAACATTAACCTGGCTAGCCTGTGCTTTCTTAGAGATGTGGGGAGGGTCATCCTGGACATGGCAGCGCCCCAGCCTTTCCTCCACTGTCTTGAAACTTCCAGTAACTGTGAGCTAAATAAACTGTGAGCTTTCCTTCCCTCATTTTGAGTGTCAGGTATTTGTCCCAGCAACAAGAGAAGAGTAAGACAAGGTTTTAGCCTATACTCAGCTGACCCCCCGCCCCCAGCACCATGGCATATGGCAGAGAGCAGCAGTTGATGACAGCAGAAAACAGCAAAGAGCAAAGGGAAGGGCAGCAGTTGTCTCTTCTAGTCAGCCTTTCTCCCATCCTTATATTATAAACAAGCTACCCTGGCAGTTGGGGTGTAGAACTCACACGATGTCTGTGCCCTCCTCTGACACAGGATGAGACTGTTTACAAACTAAGAATCCTGGCTCTCTGCTGAGTCACTTAATCAAACTTCTAAACTTCTCAGGCTGACAAAGTGACTCAATCAGTACACTCACTCTTTTCTAAAACTGATTTAAAGAGCAGTAGACAAAGACAAGAATTGACTGGCTTCATGTGTGTGCTAGGGTGAAGTGATGAAGTTTACACACTTCTAGGAAACACAGAGTAGAGTGGAAGTCTTGGCCCCACAATTAGCAAGCAAAATGTTCCTGGATGAGTAGATCTGAGTCTGTTTCTTCACTGTAAAATAAAGATTAAAAACATAGTACTTGCCTCATAAAAGTTTTGTGATAATTGAGGCACTCTATGATTACCTTAGTGTGTTTAGTTTTTGGTAGTTGTCATACTTTATATCTAGATGTCCCCTCAAAGTCACTTATGCCCACAGATGGGGTTTCTGAGGGTGACTGAATCACAGGGGTGAGATACCCAACAGTGGACAAACAAGTTTATAGCTAAAAGTGATGTGCAGGGTGAAGTCTTGTTGGAGAAGGTGGATCACTGGGGCTGTTCCTGGGAGAATGCATCTCCATCCACCCTTCAGCCCTCTCTCTCTGCTTCCTCTCTACCGTGCCATGAGCTGATTCTCCTCTGCCATGCCTAGCTTCTGGGAGCCAGCTGATCATGGACTGAAACCTCTACAAACTGTGAGCCAAAATAAACCTTCTCTCCGTTACGTTGTGAGTGTCAGGCATTTTGTTCCAGGGATGCGAAAATAACTATTACAGATTTTGGTACCACAGAAATGCCATCATTCCTATGGCGCTGCCTGTGATTTAGAAGCCTTTGGATCTGGCTTTCAGGAGGAGTCTGGAGTGGTTTGGAGATGCCGGATAGAGCAGAGTCCTAGAATATTGTGGGCCAGGTTTCAAGGGAGATTCTGTTTGGAGATAAGACCAGAAAGTTGACAGTACTGCATCTGGCAAAAACCAGGCTCAAGAGATTTCAGTTGGGAAGGACTCCACCAGCAGTTGGTCTCCCAGCTACATGTGTTATGCTCTGAGATTAATGGTGGTAAACTAATTAATCTGGCAGGCAAAATTTCAAGACATCTAAACATTCAGGCTGTGAAATGGGTACTGCTGGGGGGCTTTAAGCCAGCTACACATTGAGAGTCAAGAGCAAATGGCTCAGCAGAATGATCTAAAAGGTTTTGAATTTGGCCAGAAAGGAAGCTCTGGTAAAGCTGGGACCTGCAAAGGTGCAGCAAAACAGAGTCTGGTTGCTGAAAGGATTGGCTTTAAAAAGAAGCAAAGTACCGTAGAATAGGACAATGGTGAAAATGGCTCGAGTATGTGAGGAACCATTAAGCTCTCATTCAAAGGTTTAAAACTGAAAAAGTGAAGACTCTGGTTTGAGAATCAAGGCCCCGAATACTGTGGCACAGAATGCAGCCAGTGTAGTGAGTGGGAAGCGACTCCCTGTGATTCTGCTGCAGATGTTCAGATATCCAGGTACTGAGAGCCCTCTGCAACCAGCAGCAAGATACAAAAAGCCTCAGCTACTGCTTGAGCTGGCAGCAGACCTTGACATCAGCCACATGATGCTTGTGTTAGGTGCATGCAGAATGCAAGAGTTATGGGAGGGAGCATTAAGCCTCTGGGAGGCTTCTACCCTGATTTCAGAAGATGACCTTAGGAGCCAGGCAGTGTATTTCTCAGAGGATAACGTGTGAGGTTGTGTGATTAACATAGACAATGTAGTGGTGAACCTGGGATGTTAGCAAAGCCAAATATGGAAATTATCAAGGTAAAGGTGCAAGGGATAAGCAAAGGTGGTCCAGGAGAGAAGCCCTGAAGGCTACAAACACCAAGGCAATGGTAAAGGGATGGGGTTGCCCATGCCCTTTGAAATTCATGTTTTGTCACAGACTGCCCTAGGTGCTGGAGGTGGACCTACTCTTTATTTGTTTTTTTTTTTTTGGATCTCCTTATTTATACCTTTTGGAATAGGAATGTTTATCCCATTCCATCATTTGTTCGAGCTATTTATCATTTCTATGGCAGCTCACAGCTAAAAGTTTGTTCTAAATCTCAGGAAGACTTAGGACTTGGATTTTTCAGCAAGTCTGAAACAATTAGGACTTTTGCAACTCTTAAGAGGTAGACTAAATACATTTTGTACAGGGTTGTAAAAAGGCTGTTTTGGAGGTCAGGGCTGGACTGCTACAGTTTATATTTAGATGTCTTCTCAAAGTCTCACAGACTGACAGGTGGACCTTGTGGGAGGTTACTGGATCATGGAGCATGGTATGATACCCATCAATGGATGAGTTTATAAGTAAATGTGATGCCGTGAGGTGAAGTATGGTTGGAGAAGGAGGGTCACAAAGGGCATTGCCTGGAAGGGTGTGTCTCCCTCCCTCCTGCCTTGATCCCTCTCTCTGCTTTCTCTCTGCCATGCCATGAGCTGATGGTTCTCTGATTTGGTCCTCTACCAAGCTATCCTGTCTTAAGAGCCAGGAAACTATGGACTGAAACCCCCATGAACTATGAGCCAAAGTAAACCTTTCTTCCTTTAAATTATGGATGTTAGTTATTTTGTTCCACAAATGGCAAAGTAACTACAGGTTAGGCAGTAGTTTTTATGATCATGATTCTTGGTGGCAAAATTTTGCTCTGTTATTAGGGTAAAAGATCATGGAAGGCAGGGCTTTTCTTATGTCTTATCACCTAATAAAATAAGTATTTCCTAAGCTGTTGAATTTAACAAAGAGCCAGTTTTCTGTGTTATCCTAGATATTATTATGGAATTTCTCTTTTGCAATAAAACAGTTCAGTACTGTCTTCATTACTTTATAACTTTTTAAAAGCAAATATCTTTTACATGAAAGCATGATTTTGTAAGAAATTCTATTCTCAGGCTCCATTTGAATCCTTAGCATTTAAATGTTATGGTCAACAAAGAGATGAAAGACTTTAAAAACACATTTCTGTATTTTCAACTCTATTCTTCATAAACATCTTTGGAAAACAATTTAGTCACATACCACATAGTAGCTAGACCAGAACATTATTAGAGAAGTACTTTCTTAAAAGAACAAAACTAAGTATGTTAAGATATCCAGAATTCATTCATGTATTCAACATATATTGCTATATATTTCACACAAAAAAATGAGGGAGTTTAGAAGCTTGTACATTTTTGAGTTATTTTTCAGTATATACTTCTTTAAAATCCAGGACCACTAAGTTTCTACAAGTTTAGAGAAAACTGTTAATTACCCAGATTAACCTAGGTAAAGTTAGAAGAGGAAGGACTTTTTTAAAACAACTTTTAAGTTTTCTCATAGGATTTTAGAAATCCTATGAGAAACTTAAATTTTAGTGATTGTACTCTATCTCAAGGGTTGTACATCATTTGTTTTAGTTATCAGACTGCAATACTGAGGGCAATAATCATGCCTCTACCAGCGTCTGGCAAGTCACTGGTGTTTAATTCGATTCCTTTAATGAATGAATGAGTGTAGCAGAAAACACTTCACACAGGCAGTGAGACAAGGCCAATCTGCCACATTTCCGCGGGATTGACTGAAAATCATGGTATCTTTGAGAGACGAACTACGATGACTGGACTTCAAATGTCTCACACAAGAACGGCAAATATTATAATCCATTCCTTTAGTGGTCATTAATCTGCAGTTCAAGATAATTCGATACTGGTTTACCTGAAATTCATGCCTGCACGATTAACGAAAGCGGCTATCCATGACTTCTTCAATGCGCAGACGGTTGCAGCCAGCCTACTTGACATTTTCAAGAAAGTTACAAAAGCTCGGGTGCAGTCGGACGTCCTAATAGTTTCATCCAGCTGGTAAAATCTGCTGCGGGGCTGCGCACTTCTGCAAAGGACTTCTGCGCTGCGGCGGAGCAGCCGGCGGGAGGATGGCGGGCGGCGCTGGCTCCCCGAGGCGCGCGGACATGAGGCCTCCCCTGCCGCCTCACAGGCCGCACCGTCAGGAAAGCACTGCGCAAAACAGCGGACGGCCATCGCGCATCTGCCAGGCCTGCACGCCTGCACCGAAACGGGCCGCCTCACACCCAGGCGCCCAACCGTGGCGCCTGCTGAAAGCATGGCGAGCCTCCCGCGCGGTCTCACAGGGCGGCAGAGAACTTCCGCCTGCGGGCCAGCGCTCGCTTCCCACCAAGCGTCGCCAAGCGGCTCTGTCGGTGCATGCGCGGCTCTGTTGGCGCATGCGCGGCTCTGTCGGCTCATGCGCGGCTCTCTGGGGCGCATGCGCCATCGCTGTCCGCCGGCCCGCCCGCGCGGGGGCGCCCTGTGAGTGGCGCCCGCGTCCCTTTCCGCTCCTCCCCGCCGCCAGCTGCCCAGCGCCCTCCTCATGCCCCGCCCCAGCCCGGGCTCGCCTGAGGCCTGCGCCACCGTCACTCTGGGCCTGAAGCGCGTGCGGCCTCCTGGATCCTCCGAGCAGCCGCGCGGGGCTTGCTGGGTAGGTGCTGCGCAGGGCGAGACGCGCTCGGGTCTGCGAGGTCCGCGCGGGCGGCCTGCGGGCCAGCGCCAGGCGGCCCTGGGTGCGGAGCCAAGGCCCTGCCGGATAGGCCAGCGGGGCGCTGGACGCTGCTGGCTGCACCCTCGGGACAGGGGGTGGGCTAGAAAGGGCGAGGAGGGGCGGCGGCTCCGCGGAACACGAGGCGGGCGCCCTGGGCTGCGGGAGAGCGAGGTGAGGAGCTGCGGAGTCGGACGGCCCCCAGCCTCCAGGCCAGGAGCCGCGAAGGCCCGAGTGCTCCCTCCAGCAGTCTTGGGGAGTAGGCGCGCAGCCAGCCGTGAGGTAGCGCATGTAGTTCGGAGAACACAGTGGCCTGGACTCCGCGTGGGCGGGGGGTGGTTTTCCCCAGCAGTGCTTGTACACACATTGATCAATTTTTTTTTTTTTTTTAAATTTTGGTATCGACATTGTATTTGCCAGGCAGGCTCTGATACTGCTGATCTCTCTTCCCAGCTTGATCACTCGTTTGTGTAGCTAATATCCCACTGAAAATTGGGGGATGTACAGTGTATCATGTGACTAGTGACGCTGAGCGACTTGGCATAGATCTGTGCCCAGTGACTGCCCAATCCACTGTTCCACTTATTTTTATAAAGTGGAGGACTTACTGCTTCAGAAATATTTTAAATCAAAAACAACGTGAAAGATATAATTTTGGGCTGGTCTGATGAGCTCAGCGATCAAAAGCACCTGCTTAGGCAGAGCGCAGCAGCCAGGGGTTTGATCCTCAGCAAGGCCGGACCAGCATGCAGGGCGTGCTGAGATGGCCATTGAGACTGGGTGTAGTGGGGGTGAACCTGTAATCCCAGCATTAGGAGGCTGAAAACAGAAGAATCACTACGAGTTCAATCTATGTAGTGAGACCCTGTGGACCTTGCCCTAAGTACAGAAGAAAAAAAAATTAAAAAAGATGTAATTGGGATGACATTTAAGGCAGGGTAGTTCCACAAGTGACAGGGCCACAAGACCAGAAGTGACCTAATTCAGATGCAAAATTTAGGAATGGAGTTCAGGGGCACAAATACTGATTCTGAGTAATTTTTCTTTTTTAAAATTTTGTTACTGTTTTTGTATAGGGAGTTCAACTCACAACCTTGCACTTGCCAGGCAGGCACTATGCTGCCAAGCTATATCTCTAGTCCCTGAGTATGAGTTTTTTTTTAATTCTTTTTTTTATTAATAAAGTTGGAACACGGGTGCTTGGAATCAGCTTTGCAAAAACAAGTGTTTTGGAGGCTCCAGAAAGCTTGGACAATGTTGTCATACACTGCGCTGTATTTTTAGCATGTATATGGAAATTAGAAGTTCAGTATATTGCAGTAAAATCTGAAAGTTATTTTAGCTTTTTTAAAAAATTTATGTGTGTGTGTGTGTGTATGTGTGTGGCCAGCTCAGCCCACCAGGGGGTGGGGCTGGCTGGCATGTGGTGCTGGGGGATTGAACCGCGGTCCCTGTGCTTCAAAGCTTGTTCTAAGTAGGTATTTTAGACCACTGAGCCATCTCACCAGCCCTATTTTAGCTTTTTAATTGGACTTATTTTTGTGTCATGTGTACATAAAATTCTGCCATATGAAAGTGCTTGAAAGCAGAAATCAGAGGTACAATCTGAGTCAGCTGAATTAGACCAACTCACTTTGTAGTATTATTGAGGTAAACATGCATATGACTGCATGGTGAAGAAGATTACAGGGAGCTAAGAGGTCAGTTAGAAGTTTGAGTAGGTGTATAGGCAAGGTGTGCTAATGGTTTGAAAGGACATGGCCACAGTTTTAGATCTGCTCTATGAAGTTTATCAAGAGGATAGTGCTGCTGAAGTGAGAGCAGTAGAAGTCAGTGCAGAGGAAGACATAGTCAGTGCAGAGGAAGCAGATAGTTGGTGGAAAAGATACCAGGGCTTGGTAGGCAAACAGTGCATACTGTATGTACAGTGTGCATGATCTATAAGGACAGGATGGGAGTGCCTGTTATAATTAGCCACAGATCACAGAATAACCACAGTTCTGTTTTTAATGTGCCATCAGAGAACCTAGATTCTATCATATATTTTTCCTTTTGTTGTATTTGTCACCTAATATTTGTATAGGGGCTCATCAATGTTAAGTCACATAGATTTTTTCTCTGAACCGTTATAATGAAATTATTGGAGTGTAATTACCACCAAAGGATGTATGTCAAATAAATAAGTAATCATCCAGCTAAAATTGTGATAACTGATATGAAGGCAAGAGTGTGGAATGTTAAAGGCACCTACTTAAAAGGGAGCAGATGTAGCCTGCAGGTATTTTCAAAGATTAAGATGTATCTAGTCAAAATCTATAAGTGTTTTCTCTTTTTAGCAAGTTAGCTGTAATTCTCCAGTGATCCCACCTCTGATCCAATCACCAGTCTCATTCCTTGTTATTGTTGAACTTGATCTCCCCTTTCTTAAGCATTTCAAATGTATTTTACCAGTGGGTTGGGTAGTAAGTTGGAAAAACTTTCTATAGCCAAGACTTTGCAAGGATCTTTCTCAAGACTATTTGCTGCATTATGGTAACTAAATGTGAACTAAATGTACATTTAAGTTTATTCATGCATGTAGTTACCTTTAAGCAGAGAAAAGAGTTGGGGACTGGCAAATCTATGGTCAGCCACAGCCATCTCAGACCTAGCCTCTTAACATCCTTAAATATATTCACAGCAAACACAAGTTCTGTCAATTCTCATCAGGTGATGTGGTAATAGCTAATGAAAGCTAGTCTTTTCTTTTTTTCTTTCATTTAAAATTTTATGTTCTCAGGGTCAAGCAACCAGGAAATAAGCATCCACTCCTGAATCTGCGGGGAAGGAAGGTACTATCACGTTTGCATTTATATAGCACTACAATGTTCAATAAGTCCTTTTACAATCAGTTTTATTGTTCAGTTTAAAAGATAGCCTAAAATCACCTCTGTTGAAATGTGTTTTGTATGATTCAGAGCTCTTTTCTTAAAAATGGGTCTTCTATGATGTACAACTTTAAAATCAATCAAGAATAAATGGAATATAAAACAGTGTTATCTGAAGAGAATAAGCTATTAATAAAAACTTTTTGTTACTTGTGCTAACAATGAAGGAGAATAGAAACAAACAGAAATCACAGTAGTAGAAATACAGCCTGCCTTAAGATACAGTTTGTAAGTGGGGCAATCAGGGATGTTAAAAAACAATCGGTGTCTTTTAATAGACCATCCTTAAAGTATTATTTTTTAGGCAAAATTTTCTGTGAAGTGAAAAGAGTATTTCCAGGTTTGTGGGCCATAGTATTTATATTAGAACTACTCACCTGTGACATTCTAGTGCAAATGCAGAGTTCAATGAATGAGCATGGGTTTTTCAATACAGCCTGGTTTATAGAGGGATGATACCCTAATTTGACTGGTAGGTCATAGCTTACTCACCTATTTCAGTATCTCTGAGATTCTGTAGTGAACAGGAAGTGGTACAGATTAGAATGATTGATAAAAACTCCATGAGGACAGTGATGGATTTATCTTTTTTTTCTTGTTTGCGATACTGGGGATTGAACTCAGGACCCTGCACTTGCCATGCAGGTGTTTATTCTACCGAGCTATCTCCCTGGCCCAGTGATTGATTTATCATGTTGACTGTTGTATGTTGTATTTTCATGTCTAGCACAGCACCTGACAGGTAAGGAGTGAAACACAACTCCTGAAGGAATAAATGAATAGCGAGGGTGTCTGACAGAAAATTGCTAAACGTAAGCTAGACAATTCTGTGTTCAGATTTCTTGGTTCTGTAATAAAAAAACTACCATTTTAGGTGGAGCAGACAGTGCATTTATTACTTAGTTTAAAGAACAAAGGCAGGGAAGATATCTGAAGATTGATAAAAATAATACTGAGAAGTTGTGAGCCTCTACCACGAAACATTCAAATTAATACTCCCTGGAAGGGAACTTTTGGAGTATCTTGGTCTCTCTTACTCTGGAGCCTTCATTGTCTTAGTATTGTGTAACTTTGTTAATGTCTGTGCTATACTGTCTCTTCCTCCTTTGTCTTTGGATACTTTCCAAGTTCTGCTCAACCTGCAGGTTCTTGTGGCCTCCCAGCCTTAAGACTGGGTCACAACACCAATTTGAGTCTACTTCTCATTGTTGGCTCTGGCTCCCTCTCCCTGTCCTCCTTTTTTCCCTCCCTCCTGTCTCTTTTCATTCCTTTCCTCCTTCCCTCTCAGGGATTTTATAAATCATCTTAAGTTAGTTTGTAAGTGTATAATTTTGCCAGTGTTTGTAATGAAAGTCCAATTTAGTTTATAACAAACCTACACATCTGTCAGCTTCTTTAATTTTTCTTTCTGATTTTTTTTCAGTGAATTCATTCCCTACTTTAATTTTGATTAGATTGCTTTCACCAAGGCAAAACTCTGGAAACAAATACTTTTAGAATTAATGTGTGTTATTTTCAGATGAATGAATAGAAGGAACACAATCCACTAGAAAGTAATTTTGATTGTTGTAGAGAGATTTTACTTTCTTAATCTTGAACGTAGTTGTTGGAAAATATATTGTTTATTAATTTCTTTCCCCACATCTTCCTTTATTCATGATTATCTCCTACAAGATTGAAAAAACTATACTTGTCATTCTTCTGAAGTTCTTCTAAAGTTCTTCCACATAGGTCTTCTGATAGCTAGTTATTTATGATTCTTTCCTTTCTCTTTTATTACTTACAGTGATATTAGGAAAAGCTGCTTTATCTTCTAAACCATTTGTATACTCATCGAAAGTTTCATTATTTGTGCCTTAGTATCTATTTTATTTATTTTCTGATTTTTCTGTCCTTTGTTCCTCAGATTAAAAACTTGTGAGAAAAGGAGGATTTTTGTCTCTCTTACTTGGCATACAACATCATTGGTGCTCAATATTTTCTGATAGATTGTTAAGTTTGTTATTATAACCTATCTTTTTTAACCTTATGCAGAATTTTATGTGACTGAGAGACTTTGCTCTCTAAAAATTTATTTTATAGTTATATTTTCTAAATAGTACACTGCTATAAAAATAGTTTGGTTTTAATTTAAAAACTGCCCACTATCCATAAGTCATCAATTTGTTTGTTGGTTACTAGGCAATATTTTAACTATGTAACAAACAGGATTTATAAATTACATATATTTCTAAAATATTCTTTTTGGCACCAATAGTTCTTCAAAACCAAAACTGTGTTTCTAAAAATATATGTGAGTGCAAGTACTGACAGCATAATTGCAGACAGCAAAGGAAGTAGCAATTTTAACTCCAAGACTCTGGGTCTTTCATACTAGATTGCTACTGTACAAATCTTTAGTGATAAATAATAAACAGTTTGTCTTTTCTAAAACACAACTAGAGGAAGGAACAGTTTCAAGCTACATGACTGGCAGCTGAATTCTTAATTATCAGTATGCTGACCTCATTTTTTTTATCACTCATTGATAAAATTAAAGAACTAAGGAAACAACTTCAAAGAGTGATTCATACAATCTACATTGTTTTATACATTGTGAACTTCCCTGTGATTTTAGTGCTTATTTCTGATTGGGAAACTTTACTTCATTGACCTGACATTGCAGTCATGTTCCAGCCTTTCCCCACCAGCCCTGTCATTTTGCAACCTGGCAGGAGGTCCTATCACTTAGCCAATGCTTCTCAGAGCTTCTGTATTCTTTGGGAAAACTTCTGTGTTCAGGCCTAGCTGTCCTTCGAGCCCTTCCAGTCTGTTTCCCTAACCTCCTTTCGCATTACTACTCAGCATAGTATTCTTCTTGAAACACCACTTTGCTTATTCTGCTTCTATTTTCTGATGTGCTGGCATCCATTGCAGGAAGTTTAGACATTGCTTACTGATTCTTAGGCCCTCCATTTGCCTGGGCTATTCCATTTGCTCTCTGAAGCACCATAACTTTAGTCAAGGACATTGTGCATGCTCCCGTGATTGTGCTCTTACTGCTGCCTGCTCAGTGCAACCCTTTGGTACTTTTGTTGCACTCTGAGACTCCCGCTTCAGAAGCTGAGGTCTGTGCCAAGGTCTTTCCTCACATACCTCTTTCCTTGGGCCCTGGAGAGAGGTTTAGTTTGATCCATGCTCATGTGTGGCTTTGGGATGGCTGGACCAGGACTGTGTTACAGCCACCCATGCTTTCAAGTGGCTTGAGCATGGCGATGAGTTCACTGAGCCCTGTTAGAGTTCATTGTGATCATGTGTTGGCTTAACTAGGGTCATCTCCTCAGCAACTTTGTAAATTGGGAACTCTTTTGACTCCAATTTTACAGATGAGGAAAGAGGTATAGAGAGGTCACATAATTTCTATTCAAGGTGGTACATCTAGTAGGAAGGAGCTACAAAACCTGAATCTTGAAACTATTCCTATGCAAATCTTATCCTTTAGATATAACATCAGAATGGTTCAGATGGGGATTTTAGGAAATACTCTGCCTCATTGCTTTGGGAACACTTAAGGAAGGTAAACTTTCTATAAGTGTTCTTGAAGTTAGCATGCCTATAGATCTGTGTATACACGTGGGGTGAGTGCGTGCACATGTGTGTGTGTTATGCATTTACTGCTCTGATTGTAGACTGAGAGTGTCACCAAGGCAGGAGATACAGGATGACCATGGGCAGGTGCACCAGGACCTCAGTTTTAGCAAGGGGCAGTGCTATTCAGGTTATCATACTAGGAACCTTTTCAAGCTCTTACTATGCTAAGCACTATGTTCATTCCTCTATAAGGATTATTTAATTTAATCCCCACAACACTGAGGTAGTTTCTGTTTGCCTCATTTTTCAAATAAGCAAATAGGCTTACAAAGGTCAAGTAAATAAAGTCTTTTAAGTGTTAGAGCCTAGATTTTTTTTTCAGTACTAAGGCTCAAATCCAGGACCTCAAAAGGCACTAGATGAGTGCTTCAAAACTGCGCTATATTCCCAGGGCTTATAATGTTTTCATTATGAGATAGGGTCTGTCTAAATTGCCCATACTACCTTAGATTTTGCAAACCTCTTCCTCAGCCTTCTGAATGACTGTAATTATAGGTATGGGCTGCCATAACCAGCTGGAGCCTGGATGTTGACCATGCTGTTAAACTTTACTGCTGGAACTTTGGAATGTCCCTTGACAGTTCCTGGGTGCTTGTACTCACAGACTTGGGACTGGAAAAGACATTAGTCAGTTTGTGTAGCTTTCACATCATTGCTGAAATCTGTCCTCATCTCAGGCAGATGATCATTCAGGTTTTGCTTGAGTAACTCTAGTAATTGGAATTTCATAACTGTAAAGAATGGTGTATTCCTTTTTTGGAAGCTTCTATCTTTAGATATCTTATTCATCTATTTATTGGAAATTTGTCTCCCTGTAATTTCCATATGCTCATATAGTTCTGCTTTCTGGAGCAAAACATTGAACAGCTTTCTTTTTCCTTTGTTTAGCTGGCAGCCTTTTAAGTCCAAGGCTTCTCTCACCATGCAGTTCAGAGACCCCTCTACCTTACCATTCCCTTTCTCACAATTCAATCTGATTGATTGTTTCTGACAGACTATGCTGTGCAGATATGAGTGTGGCACCAAGGCAGTGGATGCAGTGGAAGGACTTTGGGAATGAGTTAGAACACCTGGATTCAGATCTCAGCACTGTGGTCCTCAAGTGACAGGGGCGTAAGGGCTATTTGAAAGGACTGCCTTCTGCCAGGGTTAAACAAGATGGAGCTTGCAAAAGTGCCTGGTGTATCCCACCCCCTGCTCAGGCCTTTCACTTCCCTGTTCTCAGTCCTGCTTTTGCATGTTCTTCCAAATCGGCACAACTTCACTGTAGCATCTTTGCTAAAGGTCACTTGGTCACTGAAGTGTTTTCCACTCACAGTGTTTAAAATTGGAAACAGTCTTTTTTTTGGGGGGGAGGGGCGGAACCAGGGATTGAACTCAGGCCCTTGTGCTTGCCAGGGAAGCGCTTATTCCACTGAGCCATCTCCCCGGCCCTTTTTGTTTTTTTCTTTGAAACAGTCTTTTACCTTCTTTTTCTATTTTCCTTGTATTTGATCTTTGAACTGTGTCAAGCTCTGACTTTCCACTAGAATTAAAACTGTGTACTCAAGAATTGAACTGTTCTCATCACTGCTATTTTCTGATGACATAGCAGATGATCAATAAATACTTAACTATATTAATGAATTACAAATGAATATATTAATAGATTCAGGCAAATAGTGTGTTCGGCACCCATGGAAGGCTGTCATGAGATGTGGACTCCACATGGCTTGGCATCCCTACCCCTAGGGCACTGCTCCTCGCAGCTTTCACAGCTTTTCTCTTGGAGTCTTGCTTGCTGCCCATGGATTTGCTCTGCAGACATTCCACATTCTTACTCTCTCCAGTTCCTGGGGTCATTACTGCACTTCTGGCTTTATCCTTTCAGTTTCACCTACAGCCCTCTCAAGGGAAGACTGCCTTGCTTCCTAGTCTTCTGAAATACGGATGGAAGTCTCACTGACGTAATAACTCTTGCATTCTGCATACTTATAAGACTAGCACTACATAGGTGATGGCAAGGTCTCCTGCAAACTTGGGTAAATACTGCATAAATCTTCTTGAATCCTGGCTGGAAAGGTCTGAATGCATGTGTGGTTAAGCACTGTGAAACAAATCCTAGGAAATTGATTTGTTAGGTGGCCCATCTGAAGCAGGGTGTCCTAGGGCGCTCTTCTCAAAAGTCTTTTCCTTTTACACCCTTGAGCCTGGGAAGTGTGGTGTTACATAGATTGCTGAGATGTTGTCAAGATAGCTTTCCTGTTGTCCTGAGGCAAAGTACTTGGGTTCTTTCTAATGTTAATGTTTTAATCAAGCATACTCTTCTTGTCCTCACTTTGTAGGTGCTTCCTTTCTTGAAAAATTAAAAACTTTTCAAATGGGGAATATGCCACTGATTTTCAATATAAAACTCACTAAAGGCTGCCCATAGTGCCAATGCTGCAGCCTGAATGTTGGTCTGTCTTGAAATTTCCTCTGCCAAATTAATTAGTCCACTGCCCTCTTAGTCTTCCTCAAAGTCTCAGGATCTGTACAAAATGGACAAATGTTCTGCCAGAGCATAACACACATGCTGTCAAGCTTGTATACCAAAGACATTTCTTGGAAAACTCCTAGGTCTGGTCTTTAACATTTGCAATTTTATTTGCTTATGATCTCTTACTGATCATAACTGACAGCATTCTAGGGCTTCTCTAGCCAGCACCTCCAGATGTTAACTCTTTTGGCTGAGTAGAAAAGGTTACTGAACCACATGGTCCAGTAGTCACAGCAGTGAACCTCCTTGTTGTACCAGAATCTCTCTTGGTCATGTTTGTCATCACTGGGGCATAAGACCTGACCCCTGAGGGGTTTCATTTGGTCACAGTTTAAGAAGTTTTATTGCATGTTTTGCAGGCTGTAACACAGAAATAATCTGGTGAAGGAGCCAGGCAGAGGAAAGCTGCTAATGTCAGGGTATTTGCAAAGACAAGAGAGAAGAGAGAAGGGCAGTCAGGAAGTGAAAGTGAGGGAGATGCATCCAGGTCAGCCGTGGAATCTGCCTCTGACCAGCCTTTCCTCCTAATAGTAGCCTCAGTTAGTGAACTCATTAGGAGGTAATCTACTGAGGCATCCACAGCCCCACCAGTAACCTTCCAACAGCCCAGCCTCAGAGCACGTGAGGCTTGGGGGGAATGTTTTCAGGTAAATCATAACATAAGTTTATTATGCTTCATTTTCTCATGATTTGGGGTTATAACTTGGTGAGTAAATGCATACAGATTTTTATTTCAAACGAACAGCAAAGCATTCACTTTCCTTTTCATGTTCTCACTATAGCTTTTATCATCTCAATTTTGAATTAGCAGTGTATCTTTTAGCAGCCATTGAAAGTGATCACGACCCTGGAGACAGGCATGGTACTTATCTGTTTCCATGTTAATTAGGGTTTTGAGAATGATAAAGAGGAATGCATATGGCACTGGAGGTAGAAATGCTCCTATGTTTAGGGCCAGAGAGATGTCAGCTTCTCAGTTGATCTCCAAGCATTAGCAGAGTCTAGGAAACAGGGCAGTTCTTAGAACAACCTCAATTCATTTACATAGAGGGTTTTGTAAGATTATGATGCTAAGTTTTTTGCGACTACAGAATTTTTAGATTGAAGGCTCTTTTGTGAGTTAGTGCCATGCACATCGTCTTGGGTACTTTTCTCTCGTTGCTTTGACAAAGTAGCTAACACCCAAAATTAAGGAAGGAAAGGTTTGTTTAGCTCACAGTTTGTGGAGGCTTCAGTCCATACACAGCTGGCTCCAAGGCAAACTGACACATGGTACAGAGCAGCCTTTCACGGCAGTAGCAAAGAGCAAGAGAGTGAAGGGAATGGCAGCACATCAGGCAGCTAGTTAGCCTCTCTGGGATCTTATGGGATTCTTCCCATAATCCCATCATTGGATCAAGAAACAGTCACAAACTCCAGAAGCCTCCCTATGTGAGGCTTTGGGGGATGGACAGCTAAGCACAAACCACAACACACATTAAGATAATCTAAGGGCCAGCCAGATAGCTCAGCAGCCTAAAGCGCCGCCCACTTTGGCAGAGCACATGGGCCGGGCTTGCGAGCCCCGCGCCTGGGGCACGCTGAGATGGTGATTGAGACTGGGTGTGGTGGCGCGTGCCCCAGCACTTGGGAGGCTGAAAACAGGAGGATCTGTATGAGTCTGATCTATTTAGTAAGACCTGTAGATCCTGCCTTAAATGCATTAAAAAAAAAAAAAAAAGATAATCTAGTTTCTGGGTCTTAATACAAGAAAACAACTGAAGTCAGCAGAGAATCTGATTGTAACAGATGATTATCTATTGGCAGGTGGAATAAGGAAGAATTGACACCTAGCATAAAACTGTCTTGGGATATTGAGAAAAAGCAGATGTACTTTCCCTACTTCAGGGAGTTGACTTTAGACCTACACGTTATGAATGTGTGCTTTTTCTTGTTGAATGTTTGCATGTCTGCTCAGGCCAAATAATGTGTCAGCAGCTAGTCCTGTTTCATACTGCCTTCAGCCTAAACCCACAGAGTCATGTTTTGTCAGGGTGCCCAAAAATTCTCACAGCTGATTATTTATTATTTCTATTTTTCCTAAAATGTATTTTAATAACAAAGTGCCTTTCAGTAGAATGCTGTAACTGTTATGGCTAAACCCCAAAAAGTATTCCAGGTATTCTTAGCATGGTAGGAAATAATAAATTATTTGTTTACATTATCTTTTCAGTTGGAAAAGGGGAATATAGGTTTTAGAAAATTTGCATGTATGTTGGATATATGAAAATATTGGATATAATATTGAAATTAAAATTGTTTCACCAGGGATAAAACAAAAGTAAAAAATTTCTTTAGTATAGCAATCATAATAGAAGTTTTAAGTAGACAGCTAATGTTGCCTAGGAAGTAAATACTAGAGTACAGAGTTGACTAATTGTTTTTCTAGTTACATAAGAGTTTCATTTTTGTTTCAAACTTTCCACCTGGTGTCAAAGAAATTGTTCATTGTCATTATGCTAATAAAAACAAATAAAAAAACATGAGAAGTTATGTGGCCGAAAAAAGTTCCAAGACTCATTTATCTGCTCCAGATAAAATGTGGCACAATGGTTAATGTTACTATATATTAATGATGTTGCTATAGTTCTGGTATTCATAATGTTGCTTAACTCACTATGTTTCAGGTACTATCATGTGTTATTGTCAACTATGATTTTACCTTACCCTTTAACAGCATCTCATGACTTTGTTACTGGCATGGTTTTCATTTTGTTTTCTGTATTTTTGGCACAGGGTATCACAGCTCGTAGTGATCATCCTGTTTTAAGTCTCCTTGGTACTGGGATTGCAGGTGTGCACCACCATGCCTGGTTTTGGTGGCCTACTCAGCATGCCCATGGGCACAGCATATAATGGTGGTGCCGGGGCTTGAACTACAGTCCCTGCACTTGCCTCAGCAGGTGGCTAGTCCACTGAGCTATCTTGCCAGCCCATGATTTTCATTTTATGGATGAAGTAAAATGCATCATTTGCTTTGAATATTCATGTGACAAAAGGGACAGTTAGACTCACTTGTAGGACATCCTTTTGGAATTTTGTGGCTTAGTTCCTTGGCTGCCTAACTTTACTGATAATAAATCAGTTTGTTCAAAACTCTGTTAGAGTTGTGAGTAGTGGAAAGAAGAAAATGAGATAGCCTTGGTTACACCGATGAACTTAATTCTTCTACAAAGAAAAGATAGAAGCTGATGCTTGTTGATGAGAGACTGAATCACTGTTGCAGATAATGAGCTTTCTGTCAGAAGCAAAAGAAGGGAAAAGTAGCATGGGCTTCCCTGATCAGAGTGCTTTCCACCAGAGATGGACCTTGTGCTGGACTTTAAGTGCTACGTTAGTCTTTCCCACAAAAAGAATTGTCGTCTTTAGTGTTTAGGTTCTGATAAGAATTTTATGAATGGTACCATTAGTCTTATTTTATGTTTATAGGGATTTTTTAAACATTTAAAAAATAGTTCAAATATGTACATGCCTTTGATGTTGGAGTTCACTTATAAAAACAAGTAATTTATCTCTCATACCTTCTGAAAGAAAGAAGCGCATAGTATTAGTTTACTAATGTGACTTCTGTGTGTGTGTGTGTGTGTGTGTGTGTGTGTGTATTTTGAGGAGGAGTGTTTTAGGTGAAACTGAAAGGTGCTTTTCTGTTGCAAAAGACTGTAATGTTCTAAAACAGACAACTATATTTCTTGGTAGAATTTTAACTAAATGCTTCCTTTAAAAGTTGGGTTATGCTTGACTATATTACCTGTATATATTTGTTATTCAAGCTTCATTTTTAGGCCCTTATTTTAAATGTCTAAGTTCATTAATCTTTCCAACTGTAAATAATATAAAATACATATGTGTGTAACTTTTCTTTTTTAATTTAGGACAGAGTCTGCAGGGTCTGTAGGGCCTTACTATGTAAATCAGACTCATAGTGATTCTCCTGTGTTCAGCCTCCCAAGTGCTGGGATTATAGGAGCATGCCACCATGCCCACTCTCAGTCACCCTCTCAATGCACCCTGTGGGCAGCATAGCACAGCAGGCCTGGGATCCAACACAGGCCGCTGCACTCTGCCAAAGTAGGCACTTTAATTCGCTCAGCTATCGGGTCAGTCTTATATGTTATACTTTATGGCATATAAAATAGCAGAATGTATAATAGATAACATGGTACCCACTTTTCTGCTTTAAAAAGATGGATTTTTACAAGGCATAGTATATACTTTTCTTGTAATCCTACAGAGGTTTTAAATTTGGGTTGTATCACTTTGTACATTTCTTTGTACCTTTTTTTTTTTTTTTTACAAATGGGTATATTTCTAATCTATAAATATTTTATATAGTGTATCATTTGAGTTTCAGTAGCTTTTTACTTTTAAATACAAAAATGATTAATTTTGATGTCTATAATTCTAGTTTATTCATTTTTAAAAATATTTAATAGGTTTTTTTTTTGAACCAGAGATTGAACTCAGGTCCTTGCACTTGCCAGGGAAGAGCTTATTCCATTGAGCCATCTCCCCAGCCCCACTTAATAGTATTTGTGTTAATTTACCAAAGTACCAAATAAGCTATTGTTCTTTAGGTAGTTGTTTGGGTTATTTTTTAATTTGTTTTGCAGACAATAAAGGGATGAACAGTTTAAACAGATTTTTAGCATGCATTTATTTGAAAGTCTTCTATGTTTACATACTATTTTCTTTTTGTAAAGCACTTGACCAAATTTTTTTCTCACAAATTACTTTTTCATATTTTTACATTCTTTGAATATTATTTATATTCATACTTTTTTGAATATGTGTTTAAAATATCTTTACCTAAACTGTGACTTATCTTTTTTTCTATAGTGTCCTTGTTGATCAAAACATTATATATTAATGCAGTAAAACGTTATCATTTTCTCTTTATGTATGCCATATATTTTAGTTTTTATAAGTCTTTTATACTGAGGGAATAAAACCTAATTTAGGATAAGGCACAATGGCAGTCATCAAGAGAAAACAGGATGGGTATTGTTGAAAGAATTCTTAATTTAGATTTTTAGTACACTTGGGTATCATCTCAAAATCCAGCCATTTGTGGAATGTATATTCACCATTTTGGATAATAGAATGTTTTTGGAACTTTCACATCATGGAAGAAGGTGCTCAGCTTTTAGAAATAAGACCTCCTTTTGTCTTTTTTTTTTTTTTTTTTTTTTTTTTTTTTTTTTTTTTTTTTTT
>NW_004524637.1:5840999-5851268 GCF_000260255.1 Octodon degus
CTTATTCCACTGAGCCATCTCCCTGGCCCCTCCTTTTGTCTTAAATTTGATAAAAAAATTTCTCAGGGAAGTTCCCCAGGACTAACTTTATATAGAAGGCTTCATTACCAATTAGGCATGAATCAGCATATCGTAAAATCCATCACAGCTGCAAAATGCAGAGGAATACAGCAAGTAAAAGATTACAGAAACTGAGAAAGAGCCAAAGACTATTCTTCCACATGATCCCACTGAAGATATCTTTGTTACAAGAGCCTAGGAAAAACCAATAGAAATACCATAGGTAAAAATCAGAACCAAAAGTCAGTTTGAAAGCAAGAGGGAAAAATAGGATTTACAAAAGGCGAAGAAAATTAAACAGATGAGCAGTGGAAATCTAAAATGAATCAATGATAACTAAGTTGTTTTCCAATTAATGTATCATTTTATAGTCAGTGTGTAAGTACATCTGTAATCTTGGACTGCCTTATGTCTAATTAGTATGCTACTTAAAAGAAAATATATCTTAATCTGTGATGTTTTTATGTTTTTCTAGATACAGGATTGAAACATCAGAAAAAATTAATTTCAGAGTTTCTTAAAGTATTTCAAATGCTAAAATGAAAATACCAAGCATGACCATTTGTTTTTAAGGAACTAAGAGTCAAGTTGCTGCACAACTCAGTTAAAATATCTTTAAAATAGCAGTTAACACAAAAGCAGAGCCCACCATTGCACCATAACTGCAGTAGTGTATGTCAATTTCTTATTCAAACTCATGCTTTTGAAGTGTTTGACCTTAAGGGAGAGAAATGATAGATTAAAGCAAAAGCTTTTTATAGAATTATGATGATTAGTGTGTTTATTGATTTTAAAGCCCACTTATCAAAACATTTACATACTTATTTTTGTGCAGAAAGCTTACTTTTGACCTCTTGAGTTTGTTCATTCATCTATTTATCTTTCCTTATTTCACTACTACACCATCTTGATTACTGTATGAGTGTTTTGAGAATTGCATGCTACTCACTTGATTTTTCCAGCCTTATTCTCTTCCAGGGTTTTTCTGGCTATTTATTTTTCTAGTTTGGATGCAAACTTTAGAAATAATTTGTCAAATTCTATAATGAAATTGATTGGAATTTTGATTAGGTTTGTGTACATTGGTCAGTTGTAGGGGGTGGAATTAATGTCTTAGTAATATTATGTCTTGAAATCTGTGAAGATAGACTCTCTCCGTATTTAGATCTTTAATTTTACTGGACAATGTTTTAATAGTTTTTAAGGCAAAAATGTCCTGTTACATTTTTTCCCAATATTTTATTGTCATTAAATAGAATTTTGTATAAAGGTATAATACATTTTTGCATATTGATCCTTACCCTGAATTCAATTATAAATTCTAGTAGTTTTAAGATTTCTTAGGTTCTCCATAAACTACCATATCTATATTAATAAAATAATTTTATTTATTTATTTACTCTGGGGATTAAACCCAGGGGTTTGTGCTTGCCAGGCAAGTGCTTATGCCACTGACCTATCTCCCCAGCAAAAGTAACTTTATTTAAAGGAATTTTGCTTCTTCCTTTACAATGTATTTGGCATTTTTCTTTCTGTATTCTTATTATTGCAAGTAGAATATTTTATAGAAATGAATAGTATGACTATATTGTTTTGCTCATAGGTAAAGCAATAAATATTTCATCATTGTGATTTTTTTGGTAGATATTCTCTATAACAGTAAATACAGCCATTTCTGATCCTCTGTGTGTGTGTGTGTGAAAGTGTGTGGTTGCTTATCAAGAGTATGCTTTAATTAATAGGTTTGTATTTTTCTAATTTATGAAAGTGTTAAGATAGTTGCATTTTATTTTGTTGCTGTGTTTAGTTACATTTAATATGTTCAATGATTTTTCAGTGTTAAATGGTAAACTAATCTAACATTCTTTGAAAATAATTCTCAGTATGAAGATCATTATTTTTATATGATTAAATTGTATTAGCTAGTATTTTTAAGTATTTTCTTATGACATTTATGTAAGTTTTTACATATGTATTACATATGTATATATACATATTATTATAAAAAAGAGTTTTTATGTTTCATTTTGTCTTTATTTCATAAGGGGTTGGGTTATGCTCTGCCTTGTCAGCTTTCCAACAATTTTCTGTAAATTTCATGTGATTTCTTCTCTTAGTTCATTAGCAGTGAAAAGTAAAATCATCCCTAGATGGAATATTATGAGTGTAGCAATGATTTGAATGAAGAATTAATTTCTTTAGTAGAGAATCAGAATTTTTGTTTTCTTTTGGTCATCAGTATTTTTTTTAAATTTTATTTGTGTGTGGGGGGGGCAGCTCAGCCCACCAGGGGGCGAGGCTGGCTGGCATGTGGTGCTGGGGGATTGAACCGCGATCCCTGTGCTTTGCTAAGCTTGTTCTAAGTAGGTGCTTTAGACCACTGAGCCATCTCACCAGCCCCTGGTCATCAGTATTGATCAGCATAAATTTTCATAAAAGTAATTCATTGTAGTTTATTAGGTTTTTAAAAATACATTATTCATAACCATTATTTTCTTAATGGCTAAAGCATCTATAAAGAACTCATTGTTTTTGCTATCGATGCAGTTGGTGTTATTTCTCTCTGTTCTTATTGCAAATCTGTTGTTTATCAATTTTACTAATATTTAAAAAGTAAGCATTTTTAATTTTCTTGATTTATTTCTATTTAACTGCTTTCTGGTTTTATCTTTATGATAGCCTTTTTCTCTGGTCTCAATTTGCTATTTTTCTAATTTTTTTAAGGTGGAAGTTTGATCTTTGAGATTAAACTTATTTTCTTTTCATAGGTTAGGGTTAGAAATTGTAAATTTTTATTTACAAACTTTATGTGATCTAATTTTATCATACTTTCTATTACTCAATTTGAAACACCATCTAATAATACTTAAATTTTTTTTTACTAGTTTTATTTTGGAATGTGCCATTACATTTCAAATATTTCAGGTATTTTCTAGGCATTATGTGTGGGGAGAGGCTGACCTAGGGAGAGATCACACTTGCGGGGATCGAGCAAGGCAGAGAACCTTAGGTGACCCCAGTGAACAAGTTCCAGCCCTGAAGACACAGGGTACCCGAGGCAAGCTTGGTGAGCAGGTGACTAGGTGAAGGGGTTTCACCTGACGCCAGCCTGCTACGTGTATGGATAAATTCATGGCAGTCATTGGGCAGCTCCTCAGAAGAGGAGGCTCCTCTTGACCCCAGCTTTCTGCGTTCTGACTCTCTGTCTTCATCCTCCACTGTCCTCTCCCTGGGAGTTTCAAGAGCTGCCCTGCACATGGAAATTATGCATTTTTTCTTGTGTTTGGAGAACATTTGGGTAAACTATTAATCTTTTGAAATTTATTGACAGTTATTTGTATCAGTATATGATTTGTTATTTTGAATGTCCCATTATGTTGCTTAGAGCTCTCTAGAGAGACAGAACCTATAAAATATGTGTGTTTGGTGTAATTATGTTTATATTAGAGGAGCCATTAGACTGGCTTATAAGGTCAGAGGCTGGATAGTCTACCGTGTGCCTCTGCTTACTGGGACACTCAGGAGGCCAGTGTGGTCAGGCCAGAAGCTGGAAGCCTCAGGGAGAAAAAGATCAAGAGTGCAGCTCTTCTAAAGCTAAGGGCTAGACAGCTTCCTAGAGAGTCACTGTCGTGCATCTCTTCCTGTGCATCTCATCTGTTCCCGTGAAAGCCTGGAACAGCCAGAGTCTGCTGGCTCTAGGTAATAACCACCAACAGAAGAAGCACTGCATGTGCTTTTACAGAGAGGGCCTCATGTGTGCTAGCTAACTTCTCACTACTCTTGCTTTGTGTTTCATCTTGGCTGCAGGTCTCTTGGATGATGCTGCCCACAGTCAGAGCAGGTCCCACCCACTGCCCCCTTTTCTGGCCTAAGTAGTAGTTATTTCTAGAAACATTTCACTGACAGAACTTGAAGTGTGCTTTGCTGATATTCTGAGTGTCTTGCAATCCAGTTAAATTGACAGTGATGACTGACCATCACATCTGTGTAATCTTGGGAAAAATATGTGTGCATTCTTCATTATAGGATGTTGTATTTTATAAATGCAAATCATGTTAAGAATGTTGGATGTGCTTTTTAAATCATCACTGATACCATGATCATTATCATATTAATGTTTTAGGACTGCTTCTGTGAAAGAGGCTCACTAAAATTTTCACGTATAACGTGAATTTTTCTTTTCCCTAAGTGGTTTCACTTTCTGCTTTGGAATTCTGTTATTATAATAATTCATGTAATAAATTCTATAATACTAATAATTCTATTATAATTGCATTATTATGTACATATACATTTACATTTAGTAGTTTTAATTTTCCTGATTACTTGATTTTTTTATCATTATGAATATTCCTCTACTCATCTCTGGCAGTATTTCCTTAAGGAAAAGCGTGTGTGTGTGTGTGTGTGTGTGCGTGTGCGCGCTGTATTAGTACAGCCATTGCATAGTTATGTTTACTGCTTGAATTTTCTGACTGTTACCTATGTCTGAAAGTACCTAATCATCTTAGTCTACATCTCTGTAATTTAGCCCTTTAGGAAAGAATCAAATAAGGCAAGTGGAATATCTGCGTGAAATTTTTCTGTTAAGAGGAAGTATAACCTATCTGTATAAATTAATAAATTTATTTTCTTTATTTTACTGTTTAATAAGAGGAAAACCCCAACTCTTGCAATGGTCTTACAGTAGGTGAAAGGACTAATAGAGTTTGATACAGAAACCATGATGAATTGTTCTTAAATTTCTTCTAAAGAAATAAAAATTCCTAGAATTTTATTTATTTGTATCTAGTATACAGGATCTACAGAGTCTCACTATGTAGATCAGATTCATAATCCTCCTGTTTTCATCCTCTCAAGTGCTGGGATTACAGGCATGTATCACCTTGCCCATTCTCACTTGCCATCTCAGCAGGCCCAGGGGCGGGGCTGGCACGGATGCCAGGGATCAAATCCCAGCCGCTGCGCTCTGCCTAAGCAGGCACTTTATTCTGCTGAGCTATCTGGCCAGCTCTCAAAATTCATATAGCTTTTAAAAAATTATTTTAATTATCATGCTGGATTTGAACTGAAGCATAAATGCTGCTAAGACTAGTTGCTCTTCTTTGAGTGTTCTGCTTATTAGATGAAACAGGGTTGGTACTTTAGTAATTAAAGGTCTCTTTCATGGTTCAAAGTCAGCACTATAACAGAGATTCTAAGGCTGTTCACTAGAAATGCCCAGGCACTGTTGTTGCGTCCATGCTTGCTTTTTGCCAAGGCTAGGCCTACCTACTCCGTCCCTCTGAGGCTACTACTTTAATATCATGAATTAGTTTGGGTTGTTAATCTCAGGTTGCTCAGATTCAAATTTTAAGAAGGAAAGCAAAATTTGGTGGATAAGGGAAGTAGACTTTAAGAAGTGGGCATATTTGATTTAAAGAGTAGACCTGTTTGTTAGGCTGTAGGGTTGCTGACTCTTAACCTTGACTAGTCTCTGTTATCAGAGAAAAGATGCTGGTTCCATAGGTAATAAAAGAACTGGGTACCAATTTCGCTTCTGGGTGGCCTTTTCTGGTTCCATTAGACCTTATGGTGTCCTTTATTTTCCTGGAGTTTACCAAGTGTTTGCATTTTCCTGAAACTTTGCCCACTTTTTTTGTCTGGTTCGGGTTTGTGGTGGTCTTCAGTGAGCAGGTGGCTAGTAACATGGGTCCTGTCTATTGGTGGTTCCAGCTGGAGAAGAGAAGTTTGCTTGCAGAGTGGCAGTAGATTGATGCTGTCACTGATTTTGGAGGCTCCATGGCCACAGATCCAGGCTGAGCCTGATGCCCCAGAGCAGGTCGGAATGCACAGTTGGAAGAGGATTGTGAAGACCAGTCATAGTAAGTGTAGTTTACCTACAACAAGAATTATGTGGTTCGTCTGTGGTTTTTTTGTGTGGAATGAGTTGAGGGTTTGAATTTAAAGGGTCAGAAAAAGTGAAAGATTATAGAATTGAAGTACTCAGTGTTTATAGAACAATCCTTTTCTTAGTAGGTTACTTTAGGCTCAGGAGAGTAAAACTTAAATCTACTTTTTTTTCTTTGTTGTAAAGAGAGGGAAAAAAGACAATAGAGAATTCTAAAACAAGATGATAGAAAATTAACAGTGGGTGTTATATGGCATATTATTTTTAATGCAAATGCAAGTAGAAAATAAAGTATTAGAAATACACAGAAAACAAAGCTCTAGAAGAACTTATAAAGCATTGTCAGTTGCTGTCTGCAATTTGTAGTATCCTTGGTGAGGTTTATTTATATGAGTGAAAAAAACACATTTTCAGAGTTAAAAAGAACATATTTTCAGAATTAAAAATGAATGTAAAAAAAGTGTTTCAGTAGGATTGCTTGTGCTTATTTCAGATTATATCCTCAGAAAAATAAAGACTGTGGGAATATCCTAATTACTTTCTCTTCATTGGAACAAAGTACACAGCATCCACATGTTAAAGGAGGAGAAGTTTATTTTAGCTCAGTTTGAAGAGGTGTTTGTGGCAGCATGACAGAGGAACAAGCAGAGAAGAGAAGGTTCCCAGCAGGACAGGCAGGAGGCCCCAAGGAGGAGAGCTATACCTACTGTTCCTGGCTATACCCACATGACTCACCTCTTCCCACCAGGCCTTGCTCTCAACATGACATCTGGCTATAAATTCATCAGTGAACTGACCCAGTGATGAGTGTCATCCCCTGACTTATCACCTTCCCAAAGCTCCACACATGAGGCTATGAGGCTTTGAGGGTAACATCTAGATATAAACCCTAACAGGCAGGATGTTGTAGTTAGAAAATTATGGGGCTTGTCACAGGATTGATCCTGGCACTCTGGGAGGCTGAGACAGTATCTCATGTTCTAGCCCAGACTGAGCAGCAGAGTAGCTTAGTGAGTCCCTGACGAAAAATAAAAAAATGAAAGGCCGAGGAGATAGCTCAGTAGAATAAGCACTTGACTGGCAAGCGCAAGGGCCTGAGGTTAATCTGCAGTTCTGCCAAACAAAATAAAAATAAAAAGAATGAGGCAGTGTAGCTCAGTGTGAAGACCCCAGATTTAATTCCCAGTACCACAATTGTAGTTTTGAAGGTACTCCATTTCAATATTTCCCTTCTGTAGTCTGGTTTTGTTTGAAGCTCATGCCACGGCTTAGCCGGTCCTCAGAAGCCCATGGCCTCTCTGGGATTGGGGGACATTCTCTTGTGTCTCTTTTGGTTTTCTCTTAGGGTTCCATCTTTTTACTCTAGTTTTCCTTATTTTATGAAGCACAACCTTTCTAGGTCCAGAAGGTATCCCATTGAAGAATCCAAAACTGAAGGGTATAGATTTCAGTTACATTGTTCATCACACCTTAAAAATATACATTGTGTTACGGTTTTATCTGGATACCCTGCAAAGGATTGTTGGGTTATAGGAGAGGCTCTGGGAAAGTGATTGGCTTATGGGGCACTGTGCTCACTGGTGGGTTAGTCTGTAGCGGTGTCTGTAAGCAAATGTGCCCACAGGAGTTGGGGCCTGGGCGGAAGCAGTGTGACACTGACTGGACAGATCTGTCTGCCTCCTAGGGTCTTCCCTTCCTCTCTGCTTCCTGACTGCTGTCAGTGACTGCTATCCCTGACAGACCCTTCTGCCTGACCTTCCTACCTTGGAACTAGCACACTGTGTACTGAAAAGTCTACAGAGTGTGAGGCAAAGTAACTCCTTCCTCAAATTACGGGTCTCAGGTATTGGGGTATACGGGTCTCAGGTATTGGGGTATTGTATCTCAGCAAGCAAATGACAGAGACACTTTGTGAACGTAGGTTCTTGGGATGAGGAGTATGTCTACTTTAGTGTGTGAAATAGTGCAGCTGGGAAACACTGACGGGTCTGCACAGTTTTGGATTCTTTAAATTTTCATTTTGCGAAAAGCATGTTACTGAAAGCTGTCCGTTCCTTTTCTTTTTATAAGTTTACTTAGTGGAAGGTAATTGCTGATGGCACCATGTCTACGTGACTCTTCATCCAGATCAGTAAACATTTTTAAGTTTATGAAATATATGTGATTCATTTTTCTCACTTAAAATTGTGCCTGAATTCAGAGATAATCTTTGACATAACAAGCAATGAGGAATCAAAGGTAGGGGTGGAAGCATTAAAAATATCAGTAACTGACTTCAGATAAATTTTGATTAATTAATTTCTAGGAATGAAATGCTAGTGACCTGTTTGATGGAAATAGAAAAAAAAAAGCCAATATCCTTTTATCTTTACAAGCCTCCTGTCATGCACAGGCTTTCTTGCTGAAAAGGCTTTTAAAGTCTTAATTATTAAAGAAGAGAGATTTGAAATCTTGAGTAACTCCTGATTCTTTCATGTAAAAAGATGTTAATCTACTGAGCACTTCACAGTACAGTATGTGCTGAAACTATAACAATAATTAAGAAATTTGTCAGCTAGATCTAATCCAAAAATTACATGGTAGACCTTGTCCAAACTTCTCTGAAACTAATTATCTCAAAGATCTTTTTATAACTTACTGTTCTGGCGTTCCTAGTGCTCTGCTGCCCTCCAGGTTGATATTTGATAAATGCACATTTCACCATCCTGCTGTGGGACTGTTTCTTCCTACACTCCTTGTTTTATCAGTGATTTAAGGAACGCTCATCCATTGTCCTTCAGTTGCTTGTTTTATTGGCAAGGCAAGCATTGACTGTAGGGCTTGCAGAAAATAAAATACTTCTCCCTCCTCACTTACCTTTGACCTAGAACTGTGAAACTAAATGTTCAACTGTTTTAAAATTGAGGATGAGAGAGCTGCAGTAGAGCTTCACCTCACACCCCTGAGGATCAGTGTGGGCTTCTGAGGCTTCGTTCAAAATCAGTGTGCATTTCTCCTTTATTTAAAGCTGAAAAATCACTTCTATTTACTCATGTATTTCCCCTACATTTGCTAATGGAGTGACAAAGTACCTAAAATTTGTGTAAATATATAATTGATAAAAACTGTATGCATTTGTAGAACAGAGTGGTCATTTGGTACATGTATTGTTGATGACTTGTATCTAGATGTCTCCCCAAAGCCTCATGTGGTCACAGGTGCAACTTTTTCAGAGATGGCTGAATCTAGAGCATGTAGTTGGTTCATGGTACAAGGTTTAAGATTAAGGGTGTTGGGATTAAGGGTGAGTGATTACTAAATTAGTCCATTGATTGGTTTGGCACCTCCTGCTCCCAGGAGACCTGATAGGGTACAGTGGGTACAATGGACAGAAAGAGACTTGTCTTGACCCTGTTCTTGTTTCACTGCCTTCTGCTGCCACAGACTGTTTCACTTTGGTGATGCTTGTCTGGCCTGACACCTTGCATCGAAGCCAGCTGACTGTGGCCTGAAGCCTCCACCAGTAGTGACCAAATAAACCTTGTCTCCCTTAACTTTGAGTCTTGGGTATTTTGTGTCAGTGATGAGAACAGTAACTAAGATGTGTACATTGTGAAATGATTAAATCAAATTAGTTAACATTCCTTAGCTGCATAGAAGGTTTTTTTGTGATAGAGACATTTAAGCTCCATTGTCTTGGTAATTTTTTATTATATCAGATGTAAATATTAACTATAAATACAATGATGCATATATCCATAACTAATTTATCATAAAAGTGGTTCCTTTTAACTAACATTCTCCATCCCCTTGGCAGGAACAACTCTGCTCTCTACTTCTACATGGTATGATTAAAAAGCATAGAATGTATTTACATTTTTATACATTTTTTACAGTAAGATCTCTCCTCGCATACATGTCATTCTTATCACTGTCTGAAGCAGTTTTGGAAGTACCCCTTTGTGTCTTTAATTGCTGTCTTAGCTGCCTCAGTGTTCTGAATTAATTAAAAACATTTGCTTTGCGTGGTCATTTTGATTTGGGGAAGTGCTACAAGTTGTATAGTGCCAGGTCCTGTGAATAATATGGTAAGGCAGATGATGATGCCCTGTAACATTTTTACGAGCCTGCTGTTCTTCTATTGGACCACAGTCAGCAGCAGCATTCACTGTATTTTATCACACTTCAAAAAGACATTGAAGTTTTTTTGATACAGATTTGGTCATGTAAAATCATAGAACATGTGTCGCTGAGACATGGGATCTGAGGGTCTATTTATTTTATTTTTAATTTTTAATTTTTTTTTTTTTTTTTTTTTTTTTTTTTTTTTTTTTTTTTTT
>NW_004524637.1:5851368-5855365 GCF_000260255.1 Octodon degus
TTTTTTTTTTTTTTTTTTTTTTTTTTTTTTTTTTTTTTTTTGTCTTTTGAGACAAGGTCTCACTATGCACTTCAGGCTGCCCTTGAGTTCACTGTGTTTCCCAGGCTGGTCTTGAACTTGTGGCGGTCCCACGCCTCAGCTTCCCAAGTGCTGGGATTACAGGCATGCACTAATTGGGGTTCATTTTAATTCAGAATTGTCATCAGTTATTTTGGAGGTGAACTAGTTTTTGCTATCCAAGATTATAATTGCACACAGCTTTGGCAGTTCAGGATTGGCTACTTGATCTCAGTTATAAGTTTAGTAGCAAAAATGGGCAGAAGAAATAGGCAGATAAAGTTACAAAAATTATATCTCAAGGAGAGTCCAGGGGTCAAAAAGAATCAGACTGTAGTCTCCACAGCCCAGTGAAGGACCTGGCTGTGGTAAGGACAGCTCCTGAATACAAAGAAAAAGAAAGCCTATTTGAATAGACTCTAGTTTAAAAAGACTATTAAAATTTTATGTTTCAAACTGTTAAGAATGTAAAGACACTAAATACCTTCCTAGGGAACATTAAATGTTCATAATATTTACAGTAATTTCAAGATAAGTTGAATTTATAAAGACTTTCCGGAAGTTACTACTGATCATTTCAGTTAAACAGAGAATATATTTAGGAAACAGAATGCTTTCCAATACGAACAACCAATTCTCTATTTCTCCAGACACCAACTAAATGTTCAATGGCTCAGTTCAGTTCTGACACTGAGTACCTGAAATTAACATCAGACTCCACAGGTTTATAGGCTCAATTCTAAAAGACTTTCCAAAAGACTACCTTCAGTTCAGACACCTGTTGTAAATACTGGAGTTTTAATGTTACCTCTAATCTGTTCGTCTTGGCTGCAGAGTCAGAGGTTCTGCAACCTATTAGATTTGTTAATTTGGTAGCAAAATTCATAGAAGAGTTTTGCTTATTATTAGTTTACTATAGAGTACAACTTAGGAAGAGCCTGATGGAAGTGTTATGTAGAGCCAAATTTAGAGTAGAGTCAGACCTTCTGTGACCCCTCAGGAAGCTCCACCTTTCTAGCACTTTCCTAAGCTTTTATGGAGGTTTTCATCAGGGTTGATTCATTATTAACTTCCTCGTTAGTTAGTCCATCTTAACTGATTGGAACTGGGGACGGGTGATAATTCCTAATTTACAAGTGTAGATTGGTATTTCTAGCAGCTTGCCCTATGGGAGCAATCTGGGGGTCTGCCAAGACTTTGCTGATTAAAACAAAAGAATCCCCTACCACTCAGGGACGTGGTGCCAGAAGGTTCCTAAGGAATTTAGGAACTTGGTGTCAGAAGATTGGAGGCAAAGGTCTAGTGTGCAGAAATTTGTATTTTCCTTCCATTAAATGATAGGGAAAATATTTTTATCTTGTTACTGGCACTTTGAGGTTAAATATGTTATCCTAATATTAAAAAGGTGAATGTTTATAAATACACACACACACTCACATAGGAACAATTTTAAAGCATGGTTCTTTGTGGTTGTAGGTTATAGATCTGTGTGTGTTTTCAGTATTATTTATAATCTACAAGCTTGTCCCAGGTTTTTTTTATTTGCAGTCATTTCTACTCATTTGTGTCCCAGTTCTAATTAATGTTCAGATGATGCTGAGATAGTTACAATTCAAAAGGACTTGATAATTTGGTCATTTTTGTGGTGACTGATATTTAGCATGATTTTGAGACTATTAAATTGCATATAATGACTTAACTATCAGAACATTTAATCTGCTTGCTTAGATCAATTAATTAGACATCTCTATGATGACTGAGAGTTTACTGTATTATCCAGCGCAGTTTATCCTCTGTGTTAATGAACTCTTATTCTACCTTTTTTAATCCAAATTTCCTACTATTGATAATTAAAGTGAAAATTTTTAAGATGGATGGATTGATTGTTCGATTGATTGATTTGATATAGGGGCTTGTTATGCAGCTTTCACTCGTAGTGATCCTGCTGTCTTAGCCTCCCCAGCACTGGGATTACTGGTGTGCACCACAATGCCCCATTTCAGTAGATGGCACAGTCCAGAACAGATGCAGCATGTGGTACCAGTGATCGAACCTGGGTCCTTGCAGTTCTAGGCAGGTGTTTAGATTGCTGAACTATCTCCTTGGCCCCCAAGATTCTTTTTAACTGAAACACTTCTGAAAAGATTATAATTTCATTGTAATCAGTACAATCTTATTACTAGCAGACTGTGAAAGAGTTGTGTGTGTGTGTGATATGTTGGTTGGTGCTTTTCTGAGAGTCCTGAGTGTCAGAGTCTGCTGTTCCCATCCCTGACATAGAAGCTGGAGGAAAGTGATGCTGCAGCAGCTAACTTGAGGGGAGCTGTCAGTCTAAGGTGGTGCCCATCTCTACAAGGCGAAGTCTCTGTGCAGTGCAGCAACTGGGAAAGTTTAGAGAAATGGCAGCTATACTCTGATTTTGAAAATCTATTTTCCAGCACTTTTTTACTTAATTTTGTGTCCATCCCTGTTTTCAATATTGAAAAAATTAATTCTGTGAAAGACATACACATTTTCCTAGCTACAAAACTGCCTCTAGATTATGTCTAATAGATGTAAATACTATTACATGGTATTGTTTAGCAACATTAACAAGAAAGCATTGTTTGTATATGTTGAGCATAAATTAATTTTTATCAGAAGGTTTGATCTCAGGTTAGTTGACTATCTGCACACATATGTAAAACCTATAGCTAAAATCTATAGAATCTATAGATTAGAAGTACCTATTGTACTTTTAATTATTTGTTAGGTTTTCTTTTCACTTAGTATGTTCTATGAACTGAATCCCAGTAGTAATTCACAAAAGCATGGTAAAGCCACCAGGGGCTTGTGCTTCAGTAGGAAGGGTGAAATTATTCCAATGGCTTGTTATGTTGTCCTCTTAAATGAAAAATATATTCTGGGTGGCACTTGGAAATCTCTGAATGTGCAGAATCAAAGGAGATTCACAATTTAAATGATATAGCTGTTTAAAAGATGGCTTTGTGTATAGGTCAGAAGGGGATGATTAAAGGCAGGAAGAACAGATAAAAGGTACAGAGAGGAATGGAGAGTTGGGAAGCAGGGCCCCTGAGGCTTTTAGCAGAATGGATGGAAGGAAAGGAAGGGCTTACACTGAAGTGGGTGATTTGGCGTAGTGGTTATGATTACCCAGTGGGCCATTTCAAAATACAAGCCTTGTGTAATTTGATGAGTCAGAATTTTGGACTAATGAATCAGGCATGCATATTTTAAAAGCTCCTGCAGTAATTCCAATGTACGTCTCTGGTTAAAAACCAGTCAATAAATTAATGTTTTGTTTTTTTTTTTAACTGCAGGAACTTGTCAAGTTGTCCAACTTACTATTTTGAATCTTAATGTATTAAAGCATGTGTGTACACTTTGCTTCTGCAGTAGTTTTCAGTTCCTGAGAAATATTTTTTCTGTTACTTGGTACCACATAGTTTGTTAACCTTAATGAGTATTACCCTACAAAATCGTTTTTTAGCTCTGCCAAAATTTAAAGGACTTTCTATAACTTGTTTTTCTAATTAAATGACAGGAACAAAAGCCAGGATGGATCTTCAAACATGGCATTTGAGAGCTTCAAAGTTGGCTTTAGCCTTGGCAATCATCCGCTCCAAGCCAGTGGACAGAAGTGGCAGAGAACACGCGGAGTACCTTGCAGCACTGGTATCTGAGCAGGATTCAAACTGCAGATCCAAAGTTGCTGCCTTGGAAGCTGAAGTTCTGCGGTTGCGTCAAGAAGTTCTTCTGAGGAGGATCAGTTCAGGTTGGTCTAAGAGTGGTAAGTGCATGCACTCAGCTTCAGCACAAGTGGCAATGCATTTCGTTCCACTTGCACAGTTGTTTAAAAACTTATTGTCAAGACATGAAACTGTTTAATTTCCCTGACAGGCTTCTAGGTAGGCCTATAAAGACTTTTTTTTTTTTCTTT
>NW_004524637.1:5857207-5858238 GCF_000260255.1 Octodon degus
ATTTGTGGGTTGCCTTTTCACTTTGTTGGTAATTTCTTTTGACGTGAAAAAACTTCTCAGTAAGAGCAGGTCCCAGTTGTTAGTTCTTTCAACTATTTCCCATGTGATTTGATTTCTGTCCATGAACTCTTTGCCTACCCCTATGTCTTCAAGAATTCCTCCTACCTTCTCTTCCAGGAGATTTAGTGTCTCTGCTTTAATGTTTAGATCTTTAATCCATTTTGACTTTAGTTTAGTGCATAGTGATAGACCTGGGTCAAGTTTGAGATTTCGGCATATAGAGAGCCAGTTTTTCCAGCACCATTGGTTAAAGAGGCTATCTTTCTTCCAGTGAGTATGTTTGGCCCTTTTGTCAAAGATAAGGTGACTGAGTGTGTTCGTAGGGGCCTTAGCGTCTTCTAATCTATTCCATTGATCCTCAGATCTATTTTGTTGCCAGTACCATGCTGATTTTATCAGAGTAGCCTTGTAGTATAATTTCAAGTTAGGAATTATAATGCCTCCTGCCTTGTCTTTATTGCCCAGAATTATCTTTGCTATTCTGGATCTTTTTTGGTTCCAGATAAATTTCAGTAATGATTTCTCTATGTCTGTGAGGTATGGCAGTGATAGTCTGATAGGGATTGCATTAAATCTGTACAGCAGTTTTGGGAGTATAGCCATCTTCACAATGTTGGTTCTTCCTATCCAGGAGCATGGGATATCTTTCCATTTTCTGAAATCCTCTACGATCTCTTTTTGCAGAGTACTGTAATTTTCCTTGCAAAGATCTTTGACTTCTTTAGTTAGATTAGTTCCAAGGTATTTCATTTTCCTCGGTGCTATTGTAAAAGGTATTGTTTCTTTAATTTCTCTCTCAGTGTGTTTGTCGTCTGTGTAGAGGATGCTATTGACTTTTGGGTATTGACCTTATAACCTGCTGTGCTACTGAATTTCTGTATTAATTGTAGTAGCTTCTTGGTGGAGTTTTTTGGGTCTTCCAAGTAAAGTATCATGTCATCTGCAAGAAAGATAATTTAACTTCTTCTTTG
>NW_004524637.1:5858338-5870049 GCF_000260255.1 Octodon degus
TTTTTTTTGGCGGAACCAGGGATTTAACTCAGGCCCTTGAGCTTGCCAAGAAAGCGCTTATTCTACTGAGCCATCTCCTCAGCCCCAAAGATTTTCTTTATACTTCTAGTCACTCATTAAAAACTTACTGTCACCATCCACTGAGTAGAGTCACTTTGGGACAAAGGTAAGAGAATGAGTGGAAGTCGTTGCATATGAAGAGGATAATGTTTTAACATTATTGAAAAACAGTTCATTTTAAATTTTCAGTGTTCCGCTTTACTATTTTGCTAGAGCATTCACCTTGTAGTCATACACCAAGGATGAACTCTCTACCAGGCACACAGTGTGTGATGAAAACCCCAGTCACTTCAGAGTAAAACTGCTCCTACTGTGGAGTACCTGCCATCCTAGCAGGGAGAAGAGACCTGTGAATCAGTGAGCAGTGCTGTTATAGTAGAAAGCCTGGCAGACATGCAAAGGAGGTTCTGGGAAGGTTGCTGAGGTTTGGTTTAGGAGGCTGCTTGTCAGTGAGATGACTGCAGAGGTTCAGGAGAGCTATTGTCAGCTGCAGGGATATCTTACTGTATGACTTCCCACTGGGTTGTCTGGTCTCCATAGGCTCACTCCTGCGAGTAAGAGGGAGTCTAGTCACTCTGGGAAAACGGACAAACCAGGCTCACTTGAGCAGATTGCCACTTGCATTACCGTGTTTGTGCCTATTCAAGGGAGCCAGGGAACTTCTGTGATGTGAGCACTGCCACTCAGTTTTTGATAGGGAAACAATTATGGCAATTAAAAAAAAATATATATATATATATATATATGTAATTTCTCTGCAGAAAATGCTCCTTGGCTTCTAATGTTACTTTGCATTAAATTTAGACTTCAGGTACTAGCCCAGAAAACTGTGCATGATACTTTTCATATTGTTTCCTATTCCCTGCCCATTAGAAGTGTGGTACAGCCACTATGGGCTTTCGGCCTCTAAAGGCTTTCTTGGCATAGAACTCTATTCTCCTCTTCACTTCCTCTTCCTCTTACTTCTTTTCCTTCTCCTCCTCTCCACTCCCCACAACCCAGACATCCCCCCCCCGCAACTGTTATTTTTTATTTTTGTTTAATGTATCTCAGTACAGGGTCTCACTGCACAGATCAGACTCATAGTGATCCTCCTGTTTTCAGCCTCCCAAGCACTGGGATTATAAGAGTGTGCCACCTCGCCCAGTCTCTGTGACCATCTAAGGGCACTCTGGGGGTGGTGTCAGTATGGCACAGATCCTCAGTCTCTGCTTCTTCCTAAGCATGTGCTTTAATCCACTCAGCTATCTGGCCCACCTGCAACTGTAATTTTTAATTGCACCTCCTTAATGAAGTATTCCCTGATGTCATTCCCTACTAGTAATTCCTTAGATGAGCACCTCCTGTAGATTCCTTATGTATTTAGTAGGGTGCTATCTCCTGAACTGGAGTCTAAATTCACTAAGGAGAGGGGTCTCTGATTTTCACAGTATTTTGTACTCAGTGCCCAGCTTAAAGACTGTTACACAGTGTGTGCAGGTATACTAGAGGAAAGATTTGAAAGGCAAGGCCTGGAGCTCACTGCAGTCTACTGTGAGTCTGCATCTGAGAGCCAAACTGTGCTAGGAGCTTGAAGACTGTGAGCTAGAAGCTTGAAGGAACTGGATAAGAAGGGTCAGAGGCGATGGAAAAGACCAGAGCTCCTCTAAAGAAGCACAGAGTTGGATTCTTTCTTTCCTTTTCTATTTCATCATGGCTCCAAGCCTACTGGTTGGTACTACCCACACCAGTGGTGAGTCAATTGTTTGCAGATTACATATCATCCAGACACACCCATAGCTGTGCTCCACTGATACTCCGGGAGTTTCTTAATTCATTCAGTTGACACCATAATTAACTATCACAGAGGAAAGGTGCTCGATCAATATTTGTTAACTAGAAATAGAGGATGCTAATGTTCAATAGAGGCTGTGTTGGCTGTAGTGGTCAGTGCAGGCAGGAGGAGCAGTTTGTAATGATTTGAATATTCCCACTAAAACTCATTAAAATGTAATTTTTATTTTGAGATATTTAGAGATAGGGTCTGGAAGAGGTGAGATCAGATGATGAGGGCTGGATGGATCTTGGATGGATGGATGGGTTAGTGGGTTATCTTGGGAGGGAATCTGTCACTAAGGTTAGTTTAGGTCTCTGTACATATTTACCCCCTTGATGCATGCTTCTCTGCTCTGCTTTGGTTCTATGGACCCTGCAGTCTCCACAGCCAGCAAGCCTTTCACCAGATGTAGTCCCTGGACTTCCAGCCTCCAGAGCTATAAGATAAACAAGTCTTTATAATTAACTTAGTTTCTGGTATTCAGCGATAGCAACAGAATACTGACTAAAAACAGCCCATACATAGAATGGTGCACCGATCAAGGTTTATGGTAGTGAAAATTTAGAAGATAAGCGTTTATGAAGGATTCAGACATTGTAAGTAGGTTTACAGAGTCATCTTGGAGATGGAGGTATTCAGGGTAACTTAGCTTTATAGTCTGATAAATAGATTATAAGACTTCGAATGTACACAGTGAACACAGAAGTAAATTTATATATTGTTTTCTGAATGGAAGCTAATCCCTGGAGTATACAGGATAATCTATGAGGAAGGTAGGTAGATGTATGACCCGCAATCTCAGAGAGGATGAGCAAGCTATCCATAGGTTATCTATAGATTCAGGAGCTTTTGCCTTGTAAGTAGTAGTTGGAGTTAGACCTGTAGTTGAAACTCACAAGGAGAATGAGTTGTGAGGGTGGGTTTGGAAAGCTTTCCTATTAACACATTACAGGAGAGAGGAACAGGGTATATTAGGAACTAGATATAACACAAGAGGAACAGATATAACACAAGATGTACAAATGTGTAAGAAATTACAAGATTGGCTCATGCTGGCCACCTGCAGAGTTGGAAGGGAAGCATGCAGACAGTATCTCCATACCTGAGACTGAAGGATTCAGTCCCAAGGTTTGAAGTTCACTACAGTATTCCTTGCAAGTATCTATTAGTCAGCCAATGGGTCTGCAACAGAAGGCTGAAGAATCTGCGACAGAAAGCTGAAGGATCCAAGCTGGAGGCTAAAGAGTCTGCGCTGGAAGCCAGGAGATGAAGTCTAAAGCTGACTGCCAAGACTGAACTTTCTCTGAGAAAATGGAATTCTGACTCCTTCCTCAACCCCTTTGTATGTCCTTTTTGTGCTGAGTCACTCTGGGGCAGACCCCTTCATACCCTAGGGTGCTGTCTCCTTTCCTCCCCTTCCTTTGTAGGGGGACACCCAGGGTGTGGAACACACTCCCCCTCCCCCCAGGTGATCCAGCCAAATTGAAACAATGTACTCACCACAACGAGGGGGTGTGGCCCATAGTGCTTGTGGAAGCTGTCATTGTCCTGTTTTTGTCTTGAGAACCTGTGGCCCAATACCCAAGAGTTACTGAATGCTCTAGCCATATTTTGGTCTCTTTGGAGTTCTTGGTGATGAGTTTTTTGAGTGTACCCAGTGAAGGAATGGCCAACCTAATTAGTCCTTTTCTTCTTTTTCTTTCTGGGCAGTTACAGAGTAACATAATGGCACTAATGTAAAAATTTCTAGTGATCCTGAGCTCTGCTGTAGACATCTGATTATTTACTTTTTACTTGTTGCTGGGACAAATGCCCGGCACCCAAAATGAAGAAAGGAAAGGTTTATTTAGCTCACAGTTACTGGAGGTTTCAGTCCATACTCAGCTGGCTCCAAGGCAGAGCAGCACATGGCAGAGGGCAAACTTTCATGGTGGCAGCAAAGAGCAAGAGCAAAAGAAAGTAGTAACACCTCAAGCAGTTAGCTTCTCTTTCCTCCTTACATTGTAATCTAAATTACCTGCCCCAGGGCAGGTGCAGCATCCACACCCACAATAATCAATCACAAACTCCAGAAGCTGCCCCAGGACTGCATGAGGCTTTGGGGGGACAACTATACACAAACCATAACAACATCCCTGGTGTTGAGCATGCTCTTTACCATTAGTGGTCTATTAATAATGCTGGTATAGTGTTCATATTACTTGTTTGTATCATGAATGTGTATAACAAACTTATTTTCTAACTGAATGGTTTTACTTACAGTGCTGGAAAGAGAATTCTTCAAAAATTATACGATTAAAGTCAGTTTGACTGAAAGCAGGATCTCAGGTAAAGTGTGGCAGTGCAGATGTTTGGAAGTTATCTGTCTCTCCATTCATTGGCACAATGTTTAAACTAAAGAACATGCTGTTTTATTCAGCTAAAGGGGAGACTGACACGTGCGAAGGGGTGGATCAGGTGATAGGAAAGTAAAGCAAGGACATAACAGTTATTGAAGACTGACATTCTTTTCTCTAGACAGCTTCACACCTGAAAATCAAAACTAAATTCTATAGCTTTATTCGTATTATTAAATACTTATAGCTGGAATATTTAGAGTTACTTTACATGTGCAGCTATTCTTATATGTTTAGAACAGCAGATTCTCAATAAATGTTGAGTTGAATACTTCTTGCCAAATTGAGAGGCTAAGGGACTTAATTTATAACATCAACTATCCATTGAAACGAGCACTCCAGAGTTAAAGCAAGATTGAAATGGCATAGTTAACAAGTAAGAAAGTGTGAAGTGGTGCATGTACCTTTTAGGAGCGTGGTTATTCTGATTTAGTTTCTATAGCTTCTTCAAGAGGAATATACTTCCTATATTTTGAGATCAAGCTGTACAGTGAAGAGATACATGCATGTTTTTTACAATTATAAATATTTTACATTTCTTTTACTTATATCTTACTACTAGTTTAAAGAAGGAGAGGAGGGAGTGAAGGAAAAAGGAAGGAAGGCAGATAGGCGGGTGTATTTCTCAGGATCGTTTTGATTAAGTGTGGCTGACATGTCTACTAAATAGGCAAGTCTTGTCATTATTTCTAAAATGCTCCAGTTTTATCTGGGAAGAAATGTATTCTTGCCCATAACTTAAGCCAGAAAATGCTTAGACCTGTTTTGTTGATTTTGATCTAAATTTGAGCAAGGTACCAAATACATTAAAAAAAAATAAGACTTAAGTTTCAGAAAAGTTCTATCTCTGGCCAATGAAAGCTGACAAGGACTCTTTGGAGATTTTAAAGACTTGCTGTTTAGGTAAAGAAATGGAGGCTAAGCAGTGTAAATAATCTTTACTTATTTATTTATTAATTTTATTGAGAAACAAATAGCAATGAGACAGTTTCAAAGCAGGTTTAAAACATATTACCTCAGCTCTTGACTCCAGAATGGAGCACTTTCACATGATGATGTGATGCAGCTGTGGTGGCCATTTTGCAGCTGTGCATCCATACTGAAAAGTGAGTGCCAGCACCCTAAGAACGTGGGCCAGAAGGAGGAGAAGAGCCAGGAGCAGCCAGAGCAGCCCCAAGGGTGCCTTGTTAGAAATTTGCTAAAAGGTAGACAATGGTTTAAGAGACTGTTACCATAGCTCTTGTCCCGTAGGTGTGAGGTGCATCATACCTTACGCAGTGGGGAAGGCTTTGGAGTCATGAATAAATGAATTAATGAAAGTGACACTTTCTCAACAATCTTCCTGATCCCTGAAAAGAAAATGAAATGGAAAAAATAAATCTGTTCTTTAATCTAGAAGAGCTTCCAATTAAAGATGGCCTCATACTGTTGGCAAGGATTTGTCTGGTTTTGAGCAAGTGATGAGGGGAGGTGAAAGCATACAGCACAGTCAGGAAGGGCTGTGACTATCCTTACCCTAAATGTAAAAGGGGTACTGAGAAAGTGGATAGTGAGAAAACTGTAGAACTTCAGTGAGCAGAGTTAGAAATATTTGAGTTGATGTGTATGTGTCAGGGGGAGACCTAGAGTATCTGGACAGTTGCTATTGCACTTTCACAGTAATTTGTCACTTATGAGATGGAAATACATGAGCCAGGCATGTGCTTTCCCCTAAAATTTGATTTTATTTATGTTTTTTTAAATATTTATTTAATTTGGTTCAGGGTCTTGCTATGCGGCCTGGACTTGTATTGATGCTTTTGTCTCAGCCTCCCCAGTGCTGGGATTACAGGCATGCACCACCACACCCAGTTTCAGGGTGGCCGGGCCTACATGGCAAGTGGTACTAGAGATTGAACCCTGGTCCTTGTACTTGCCAGGCAGGTACTTAGACCATTGAGCTATCTCCCAGCTCTCTCCCTACAACTTTAAGTATTTATTTATTTATTATTTTAGGGAAGGGTCTACAGGGTGTTCAGGGTCTCACTACCGGATTAGACTTGTAGTGATCTGCCTGTTTACAGCCTCCCAAGAGCTGGGATTACAGGTGCATACCACCACGCCCAGTCTCAATTTAAAATATTTAATATCTTCATAAATCATAGGTTATTAGATGGGCAAGGAGTTGGCTAGAGCTTGAAGTTAAGAAAATAAAACCATATTGGCTTACTGACTTATGTGTGTATGTACTGAATGTTTCATTAAGTAGAGTGCTAGTATAGAATACGTGGGGTGGAAAGGGAATGCTGTATGTGGGGAAGCAAAATTAATTATGGTTGAACCTAGCTCTTAACACTTTGGGTCCTGATGCTTGGGGGAATTCCTAACCCTTGTAGATAACATCTCTTTAGTTTGTCTCCACAATCTTTTTCCTGCCTTATATCCTGAGGATTAAGTAATCACTTCAGATTCAAGAACAGGTTTTCAGCTAGACCAGTGGTAGCAGGGGGTGGAGCAGGAGCACGATGTCCTGGGAGCAGATCAGGGTGGAGCTTGGTTTAGTCTCCTTGGTGTGAACTTGGAGCCCCAGCATCCTTGGTCCTGTCTCTTCGTCCTTCTCACCCTTTGCAGACCACATAAACTTACAGACACAACTGTGGATCTTGACATTTGTAAGTCAAGATATTCACTGTTTTATAGATGCTGGAAAGAGCTTGTAAAATTGAAGCATATGCCTTTCCTTGTCAGTTTTCACATAAGTTCTCAGAATATAAATGTTCAAGTACAGTAATGGAAATTGGTCTAAAACTGGTAGACTTAAAGCATACATGGGTAATATACATAAACATCAGAGACTATGTCCTTAATTTAATATACTAATAAAGACTTCAGTAATTTAAAGTTATGCAGTAGGCACATTTTACTCCCTTCATAAAAATTGAATTAATCTAATGCTAAAAACCATCAGTATATAAAGAAATTAAAGTATAAAAAGTCCAGAGAGTCAGAGAGTTTTAGTAGTGACTTGGCAATAATGTGGAAATGGAAACACTTTACACAATTGTAACAGAACCAGGCTCTAGTAGTAATGCACAGAGATAAGGAGTTACACCTTTCAAGCAGGGACTGGCACAAGGAGCTGTATCTGAAAGAAGCAACAGAGCTTAAGAGTTGGGCTTGCATATGAGGATTCCACAATGTGTAGCATTTCCAATAAAGACATCCTGGGTGTGGGGGAAAGAGATTTATTTATGTATGTAAGCAAGATGGTTTGGACAACTGTACTGTGCATTTCTGCTGGTCTATGGAGAGGAGTAGTTAATGCTTAATTTGTCTCATCTCCTTTTTTCAATTGTTTGTACTTTCTCTATGTAGAGAAAAAGTTTTTATACATTTGTTTCTTTTTTCTTCGAGTTTTACATGAATATATCAGTTAATATAAATGACTGACTGGAAGACACTATGTATTACAACAAATACTATGAAATTCGTATTACTTTGTTAAATGAAATTCTGTATCACTTGTAATTTTTATGTTTTAATTCTAATTTGTACTCTCTTTAAATAATAATAAAAAAGAATCAGAACCTCTTAAAAAAAAAAAAAAAAAAGACATCCTTGACCCAGTCTGTTCCTGTGGGGACTTGGTCTGTACGCTAGGAAGAAATGGCAGTGGAATGAGGAAAAGATACACAAAAGACAAGTGCTATTGTCAGGTAGAGGCCTTTTTATCTGATGGGCAAAAGACCTGGACAGGAACAGTAAGGGCATTTATTTATACTCTTACAAAGTTGGTATCAGGAGTTGCAAGGATGCCAAGCAACTAATGATTGAAATTATTCATGCAGGATGGTCTTCTCGTGACTGAGATAGCTTGCCTGCTCTAGGCCCTGTGGACTGATCCTGCCCTCACATAGATGGCCAATTTCTAGCTTCAGCCACTCCTGGCGTCTTCCTAGAACAGCACTCTGGTTTGGAGCACACAGTGCGGACATCTTTGCCTGATCTGGGTTTGTAAGACGTCTTTGGGATGTTCAAGCTCAGTGCACTTCACAAGCTGTTCACGTGCTCAGATCTGTGGAATCTTAACTTACCTCCTCTCTTATGGCAATGGCATTGCCTCATTTTATCTGAGCTACGGTAAATGTTCATTTTGGCCGTAAGTGGACTGCATCACTTTAGTTGTGACCTTGCCACTTTCCAGTCCAGATTGTGTCCCAGTTCAAGTGTTCTCCTTTGCTAGAGGATGAAGTGCAAAGCCTTTAAACCGGGTTACATTTTTTAAGAATTTGGTGCCTCCTTCCCTCTCCAGCCCAGCCTTTCTGCCATGTCCCTTTATATGCTACGCTGGGAAACACTGAATTTCTTTCATTTACTTGTTTACATCTTGTTCTCAGCCCCTGGCTTCTGTACATGTTGTTTCTCTTTGTACTGTTTTCACAGTTCTTTTTTCTGTAGCTGTGTACAACTTTTTTCTGATGTAGTTTAAATATCCCTTTTGCTTTCATTTATTACCACCCTAGACTAAATTAGATTCTCTTGCTGTGGGCCCTCAAAATATTCTGCGTTTTTCACAGCAAATGTGAGCTAAATTATAATTGTTTAAGTAATTCTCTGTGGGACCTGCATTACATGTTTGCAAGTTGGAAACAACTGTATTATATTCACTGCTGTATTCCTATGGTCAGGTATTGCCTATCAGAGGGGTATTTGGTGAATATCTGTTGAATAAATAAGTTTAGACAGATTTTAAGTGTTTAGTTTGGACAAAATATTTATAGAGAAAGAGAGAAAGATGGATGGGGGAGATCAAGTGATCTTGTATGCTAGAGAGGGAGACCCACTAATGTAAGTTGATGTTCCTCCCTTTGAGGATGCATGTACACATACAGTAGTTTAATCTGAACAGAAGAAATTAAAACTGACAGTGTTAAACTGGTTTCCTCTCTATGGAACAGATGGTAAATTCAAAATAGTTTAATTTGTTTGAGGTTTTGTTTAGGGGTTGCTTTGTTTGTTGTTTCTTTGTTTTGGTGTTGGGGATTAAATCCAGGGCCTACCTTGTGCTAAACATGGACTCTACCACTGAGCTGCACTTCAGTTCTGTATCAGTTTGAATATTTTTCTTACACTTAGAGCTATATTCAATTAGAAGTTTATATTTTTTAAATACCCTGGCATTTCTCTTTTTTAAATGTTAGATATCTTGAACCAGGCATGATGGTACATACCTGTAATCCCAGTACTTGTGAGGTTGAAAAAGGAGGATCACTATGAGTTTGAGACCACCCTGGAGGCTAGAAAAGTGAGCTTAAGGGCACTCCAAACTGCAGAGCTAGACCCTGTCTCAAAAAAAAATTATGTTAGAAATCTAAATGTGCCATGGAGATTCTGGATTTGATACGTGGATGCTATATAGCATGAAATTTACTTTCGGGAGTAAGTTTACTAACCAGTGACCAAAGTGCAGGTCCACAGTGCTGGGCTTGACTTTAGACTGAGAAGTTGTGTAACAGGGATTCCATGGTCAGAGGAAGAAGGGAGTCAGGCAAATGGTTACACGGGGCTGGCTGGAGAGTCACCTCTCTACTCTTCTGAGTGGTGATGATCCTCCTCCCCGTGAGCAGGAGTGTGTGACTGCCAAGTACTGGTTTGGGTCTTTGGTGGTGGTGGTTGTTTTCTGCAACTAGGCTGTGAAGGGAAGGAGGGTTTAAGTAGAAAGGTTGCAAGTGCTGGTTGTTTGAAAGTGGAAGATAAAAGAGAGATGCCAGAGGAATCACTGATGGCTTAAGACCTCTGGAGGACGGGGCACAAGTGGAGAGGTGAGCCTTACCCCTCAGGAAGTGGCTGGTGGTTCCTTCTCAGAAGCCCTGAAGGAAGAACTAACTAGGTGTCTGTTACTGTTTTGCTGAGATTGTTTCTGGCAACTCTTTAGGACTTACCTGTTCAGATTTACCTTCTGTTGCTTTCCCCATGCTCCTGACCTAAGTCTCTTGGTCCCATGTTTTCTTTTTTTTAAGTCTTTGAGTTTTCATCCTTCCATTTTTTTTCCCTATTGCTTCAATTTGGGTGTAAGGAACAAGCCCTCTTTTTGCCTGATCATACATGAAGAAATTACACCACAATCCCTAACTGAAATTAGTTTAGAAAACTTTTTTTCCAGTATTGAGCAGAACAACAAATAAAACCACAACTCTATGCAAACAAAAGAAAAGTTGCTGCGAAATGAAGAAGCATAACAGCATCTTCTTTCAATAAATTAAATGATTGAGAACAATGCTTAAAAAGGTTTCACAAGTTTCCCTCCAATCTATATTCTTTAATATTTTACTTCTGTTTAACATAAACAAGGGCATAAAAAGTCTGTTGGAGACACTTGAAGGTGTGGAAACCTAATGCTGATGCCAGTTAGACAGGGTGAAAATGAAATAAATCAGAAAAAATGGCACATTAAAGAAAAGAAGATGTAGGTCCTGGGGAGATAGCTCAGTAGAATAAGCACTTGACTGGCAAGCACAGGGTCCTGAGTTCAATCCCTGGTACTGAAAAAAAAAAAAAAAAAGAAAGAAAGAAAGAAAAAAGAAAGAAAATGTGAAAAGGAGAGCCAAGTAATTTCTTCATGATGCACCGCACAGGGAATGGAGCAGAGGTTCCCGTAGCAGCTAAGGGCACTGTCCCTCTTGTGCAAGGCGTTTCCTTAACTCAGCACCTCTCATGGTCTGGTCCCTAGAAGCAGCAGCCATAGGAGGGAATCTGTTAGAAGAGCAAGGCTTAGGCCTTACCCTGAATGTAGCCAGAAACTCCAGGCATGAGGGACCTCGGGAGGGATCCTGGTTGACACTGGTTTTTATGGACTACGGGTTTAAACAAATGGAAGTGAAATATAGATTGTGATGCATAATTTAAAGATAGCAACAAAAAGAGGGATCAGCAGATACCCAAGCACTCATAGCTCAAAATCTCCATTTGGAGTCATTGGAGAAGTGTTTGTAGGCTGGTCTGAGAAAGAACACTGTACAGCAATGCATAGTATTTGACCTCCAGGAACAGAAGTAACATTAGTTTAGAGCTTGATCCTTAAAAATATACCAATATAATAAGACTAAAAAGAAATACTAGTATTGGGTCTTCCGCTTGACTGGCGATGGACTGTTTTGGATTTTTTTTTTTTGTAGAAATCTTCAATGAACTTATATTTTATTTCTTTTCATAAATTTATTGAGAAACAAATAGCAATGAGACAGTTTCAAACCAAACTGGTATGACAGTTTCAATAATTAGCTCATTATATACATTCTTCCTAGTGCTTAATTGCTGTACAAGATGCAGACATGGTATCCTACTTACAAACACCATTAGAACAAATCCCTCTCTTCATTAAGAGAATGTAACTGTATATCGATCCTAGCTATTTGAATACACAGATACAAAATGGACATTCATCTGCATCCCCTTTTTGT
>NW_004524637.1:5873799-5884676 GCF_000260255.1 Octodon degus
ATTTTGTATTTTTTCTTTCCTCTGTTTGATGAGTTTTTCTAGGGGCTTATGGATTTAATTTAAGCTTTCAAAGAACCAGCTTTTTGCTTTTTTAACTCTTTGAATTGTTTTCTTCATCTCAATTGAATCAAGTTCTGTTCCGATCTTTATGATTTCCTCCCGCCTTTGGGCTCTGGGTTTGGTTTGCTCTTCCTTTTCTAGTTGTTGAACGTGCACCATTAGGGTATTTATTTGTTCCCATTCTGTTTTCCTAATGTGTGAGTTCACAGCTATGAATTTCCCTCTGAGACCTGCTTTCATCGTAACCCAGAAATTACAATAAGTTGTGCTTGAATTTTAATTGAATTGTAGATATTGTTGAATTTCTTGTTTAATTTCATCTGTTACCCATTGGTTGCTGAGTAGGGTGTCATTTAATTTCCATGTATTTAAAGCGTTTTTCTGGTTTCTTTTGTCACTTATTTCCAGTTTCATTGCAGTGTGGGCAGATAACGTGCATGAGATAATTTCTGTTTTGTTACATATACTTAAGCATGACCTATGGACCAGTATGTGGTCTAGTTTAGAAAATGACCCATGTTCAGCTGAGAAACATGTGTATTCAGCTGTGTTTGGGTGCACCACTCTGTATATGTCCACCAAGTCCATTTTTTTCAAGCTCTGGTTCTCTTCTGTTATTTCTTTGCTAAGTTTTTGTCTGACCTATCCTTTGGAGATAAGGGAGTGTATGGTCTCCTCTTAAATTTGTGGTATTGGATGTTAGATTTTTCATGTCCATTAACATTTGCTTTATATAGTTAGGTGTTCCTGTGTTTGGTGCATACATATTTATGAATATTACCTCTTCCTCTTGAATTTTTCCCCTAACCAGTATATAGTGGCCTTTATTTCACTTGATCATTGTTGGCTTGAAGCTGAGACTGTCTGAGAATAGGATTGCTACCCCTGCTTTCTTCTGAGGTGCTGGGGCATGTAGTACTGTGTTCCATCCTTTGACTTTCAGCCTATGAATGTCTTTATGAGTTAAATGTGTTTCTTGCATACAGCATACTGTTGGATTTTGTTTCCAAATCCACTGTGCCAGTCTATTTCTCTTAATTGGTGAATTGAGTCCATTTACATTGATGGTTAGAAATGAGATGTATTGACTTATGGTTGGCATGTTTTTTACCTGTTGTTATTTACTCCTTTTTCTTCTGTGTTTAATTGCTTGCCTTATTTAGTTGGTTTCTTCTGATCTCATTTGTGGAGTTCTGATCATTTTGGTCCCTCTCTAGAACTTCTGTCAGTAGCCTGTGTGGAGTTGGCTTTGTCATCATGAAATTTTTTAGCTGTTTTTTCTCATGGAAGTATTTCACTTCTCCATCAAACTTGAAAGAAAGTTTTGCAGGTTATAGTAATCTGGGCTGGAATTTGTTTTCATAGAAGACTTGAAGTACTCTGCTCCATGCTCTTCTTGCTTTCATTGTTTGTGAGGAGAAATCGGCTGTAATTCTGATGGGCTTTGTTTTGAATGTGATCTGCTTCTTTTCACTAGTGGCTTTCAGTATATTATTTTTGTGGTGAATTTCTTTGATCTTGACTATTACATGTCTTGCTGTGTTTTTCATTGGGTTGAGGTTACTTGGCGTTGTGTATGCTTTGGTTACTTGAATGTCTGATTGTTTCCTCATGTTTGGGAAGTTTTCTGCTATTACTTCTACCCATATTTTTTTGATGTCATTTGTATTGACTCCTTCTTTCTCATTGATGCCTATTAGTCTCATGTTATTCATCTTTGTATCATCTTGCAAGTGATGGATTATTTTTTTCCTGCATCCTCGTTGTTTTTAAGAGATCCTTTCTTACCTTTTCACTAGCCGCACCAGGGTCTTCAAGATCTGAAACTGTCTTCACTTTCACTTAAACGGTTTTGCAAGCTTGTGATTGAGATTTTAATTTCCTCTATATCTCCTTGACTCTGCTTCATGTGATCTCTTTTTTTCCTGTATTGGTCATTCACAGAATCCGTCTCTATTTTTTTTTATCAGTATCTTCTTTAGAAGCAGTTATAAATTCTTTTACTGCAGTGCTTTTTTCAGTTTGGGTTTCCTCCCTATGTTTCTGTAGTTGCTTCTTTACTGCAGATGCTATGAGTTCTGAGAAATCTTTTTTTATTTCAGAAAAGAATTGCACTCTGGGTTCCTCTATAACTTTCTGCTGTTGCTTATTTACTATCGACGCTCTTAATTCATGCATTTGAGCTGAACTAGTGTCCTCTGCACTTGTTCTAGGTGGGCATTGGGTTTCCTCCATATGTTTCTGCATTTGATTCTTTACTGCACATGCTATTAATTCATGAATTTCTTTATTTCCAATCTGAGTTCCTCTATACCTTTCTGCAGCTGTTTCTTTATTTCAGAAGCCGTTGATTCATTGCTTTCAGCTGTGTGATTTCCAATTTGTTCTGTGTTCGTATTCTCTGCACTTGTTACGGGTGGGCTTGGGTTCTGAGTTTGCATTTTGTTCCTTTTCGTCATTTTGTGTAGCACTGTCTTCTGACCTTTTTTGTAGATCTTCGTTGTAGTTATAACCTTAGCATGTACTGAAGTTCAGGTTGCAGATCTACAAAGTTTGGATTTATCCAGCTGTGCCTGCCTTGGGTCTGGCTGCTGTGCTTAACTCCTTCCTGCTGCCGCCCTTGAGGGTAAACCTGTTGTGCCCCTCTGGCAAGATTTTGTGCTCCTGGAGTAGCTGGGTGGTTCTATCTTCTACACTCTCTGCAGGGATTGCAGCTGCAGGGTTATACCCCAGGCCTGTATGCCAGGCCTCATCTGAGCCTGGAGGGGATAAGGTGGAGTAGGGGGGAGAGGCAGCTCTCCCACACACTCACTGGGTCTGGGGTAGGACTGAGCCTGGGGGTTCCTGGAACGCAGCAGAAATTCCTACTTGGAGGGCGGGGTTGGGGAGGTGCTGCGGAGTGGTGGGGGCTGTCCCAAGGGGGTGGAAGAGGGTCTCACCTACGCTGCAGCTGGGCTGGGACCAGTAGTAGGTCCCACCTGGTGCAGGGTACCAGGAAGCTCTCCCACTCCCTCACCGGACCTGGGCTAGGACTGGGTCTAGTGTTTCCAGAATGCGGCAGAAATTCTTCTGTTTTGGAATATTTTGTGGAGTTTGCTCACGTATAATATTTAAATGACGGAACTAAACAAAAATGGGACACAGATGAAGGACCATTTTGTATCTGTGTATTCAAAATGTTAGGGTAGATGTACAGCTACATTGTTTTAATTAAAGGAATAGAGGGATTTGTTTTAATAGTGTTTGTAAATAGGATATCAGGTCTGCATCTTGTACAGCAAATAACCACTAGGAAGACAGTATGCAAAGTGTTAATTATTGGAACTGTCCTACCAATCTGATTTGAAACTATCTCATTGCTGTCTATTTCTCAATTATGGAAAATAAATAAATAGAAATAAAAAGAAATACTGTATACTGCTATAAATAAATGTTGACATTTTGCATGCAGTAAGAAAGCACGAGTTTACTTCTGTGTGAAATTTCATATCACACATGGTAGTTATAAGCAACATGCATATATGACCTTTCAGGTCAGACCAAGAGATAAAATAACTAACTTTGAAATCAAATAAATTTGAGTGGATTCCTAAATAGAATGTGCAGAGAAGGAACACACATCAGAATAAGTGTTGAAAATCCCAGAGAAACTAATACTTGGGAATGTGTCTCTGCAGAAGGGGCTCTTACATACCTGTGATATTCATTAGTGCAGCAGGAAATGCCCGCTAGCCAGTATATTTCAGCTTCTCAGTTGTCCAGGTGATAGTGACTGTTGCAGTCCCAGATGCTTCCGTCTCCCAGAAACAGCTGATCCCAGGGATGCATAGCTCGTTGCTGTGCTGCACGTTGTATAAGCGAGTCCCCAGTGGGTAAGCCATTCTGCCTCTGTCTTCATTGCTTGCTTATCCAATGTAAGTCTCAGACCACCAGAGATCAGGGCCTGATATTCTGGGAATAATCCCAATCAGTACCTGTGGACATAAATAAACCTGCCTCCAAATCTTGGGTGTCTTTTGGCACTTCTACTTGCCGCTGCATCTGATGGGTGGAATGCCATGTGGACCTCTCTCTCACTGTCCCTGTCCCTTGTGAATGGAACAAGAACCTCTCCAGGTTCCAACAGGAAGGCACATCCTCAGGGTTTCTCAAGTCCCCTCAGAGGTCAGGAGGAGGACTCCCTGCTCCTCACTGAGGTGGCTCACATTGGACCCCAGGAGGAGGAGGAAGCAGTCTGTCTGGCTCTCTGTCTGCCTGATCCCAGTAAGACTGCCTTCCATGGGGGCACGCCCAGTAAGTCTCTGTCCTGCTTATTTGGAGCAGAAGAGCTTGATCAGCTCTTATTAGGGCCGCCCTCAAGGAAAGGGGTTGGAATCTAACCTCTGGGTACTGCTGAGTGTATGTGTTAGTGAACTGGAGAAGATAAGCAATAGGCTGCTCCATCAGTGCATCAAGACTGGGAAGCCCTGGTCATGGTGGCTGATCGGTCCCGCACCTGTGGTTCCCTGGCAGTCAATATATGGCATAACGGAGGCTTTGCATCTTCCTTAGGTCAATCTCACCTATGTCCCCTGGAGGGGCTTGGCCAGGTGTGCATCTGAATAGTCTCTGAGGAGCATGCACCCTTTGTGAAACCAATATTCAAATTTCAGAAATCCAGCCTGATGAAAAAATCTATCTGGGCAGCTCCTCTGAGGCTTGCTTTGTAGAGACAAAGGGCATGTGACTGCAGCCTGAAGACATCCCCAGGACTACTCCATACCTGGTCCCTTGTTTTTTTGTGTGTGTCTTTTCAGGCTGCTTAACCCAGTTCTTGCTTCTCTGTCCTGCGAGCTGTATTCTTCTGCAATAAACTATTCATTTGCCCAAGGCAATAAAACGGGCAATGAAACACTGTACCCAGACTTGATGAGTGTCCAAGGCACAATGGACTCTCTCCTAGATCAGACTGACTCCCTCACTCTCTTGCCAGAGTAGTGTTACAGGAAAAAATGGGCCTAAATTCTGTCACTGCTTCTAGGTGGGCCTCGTCTAAAAAGACCACATGTAGCATGTCCACCAAAGGTTTGTCAGGGAAACTAATGGGGAAATGTAACAGAAAATGGCTCCTGCAGATGGTGTACCTCAGTGCCTTAATTGCCTGGGTAGTAGTTCTTGTTTGAGTAGCAGTTGCTTCCATGTCTTAGAAATGGTTGTTCACTGTGATGCACATTGTATTAACCAGTTTCCAATTGACAGGCCATTCTACCTCTGTTCTTCCTGCTTATCCAAATAAGCCCTAGATCACCAGAAGTCAGAGCCTGATATTCTGGCAGTGATCCTGATCAGTGCCTATGGATGTAAATAAATCTGCCTCCCAATCCTGGGTGTCCTTTTGGTGCTGCTACTTGACATTACATCAGCTCTTCCATAATTTTGGCGGTACCTATCACAGAAGGGGGATTATTATAGGAAAGCAGTTGTCCTAAACTTCAATGTTCTGTTTGAAGAACATTGTTTATATGAACCTTTAAATTTCGTTTGTGAGTACTTCTGGCCACTGATGCAGTTGTCAAATGTGTTGGCAGCGCCTCTGCTGAGGGGCAGGATGTGCGCAGTGAGGACGCCTTGAGGTGGTGTGCTGTGTGGGCAGCGACAGACTTACTGGTGCGTAATAACATGTTTTGTGGCAATTGTGTGATGATTTTCTTTGCTTTTAGTCTCTCCATTTTTTTTTCTTGGAATTGGAAATACTGCTTATGTATCTTGAATACATTCATGGTATGTTTACCAATTTTCATACTTTAAAATACAAAAAATTGCATCCTGAGAAACCTGGTTTTCATGTTTATCTTTAAAAAGTTCACATGATGTTTTCAATTGATAAGTCACACAAAGGATAAAAACTGAGTTTCTTTTGCATCTTCCTGTGGTGTTAGATTCAGTGAGACCTTAGTAGTTTCTAAAAGATGGTTCTGGGTTTGATCTCAAAGGTATTTCTGAGCTTAAATTATTATCTCTGATTAAACATTCATTATGAAGCAGCAGAGATTAGTTTTATGAAGTAGGCAAGCTTTTAATGTAAATTGTAAAACATACAAAATGCCGACGCTTTACATAAACTTACTTAGTACATATTACTTAGTGGGGAAGTAACCTGAATAAACTTAAATAATGCTCCTGCTCTTTCTGCATATCTTTTAAAGTATTTAGATTTTTAAAATAAAACGGAATATAAAGAATTTAGACATCTTCCTCCAGCCTATTCTTATTCTAATAGCAAATACTTTTCCCCCTAATTTTTCCGGTTCTTTCTGTAAAATAATATTTTTGACCCAGCTCATACAAATTAGATAGCAGTTTCCCTATTTTAATATGTAACTTTTTAAGTAATTTATTCTCTTTTTAATAGTTCTACGGCTTTGCTACCTGTGTAGTTTTATGAAGAGTTTACCTGCATGTGGTTAGCTTTATTACTTAAATATTTAGGATAGTATCTATTAGATAGTACTAGTAGGACATAGTTTTACCTTCACTAAGGAAAACTTATGTCACTAAAAGGTAGTAGGCACTCAATTTTTTTTAAATGTATTTAGTACAGGGTCTATAGGGTCTCACTACACAAATTGGACTTGTAGTGATTCTCCTGTTTTCAACCTCCCAAGCACTGGGATTACAGGTGTGTGTGCCACCACGCCCAATCTTAGTTACACTCTCTGTGTGCCCCAGGGTTGGGGCTGGCATGACATGCCAGGGATTGAATCCCTGGCCGCTGCACTTAGCCTAAGGAGGTGCTTTAGTCCACTGAGCTATCTGGCCCTCCCTGACACTGTTTTTATAGCATGAATATTATAGACTTATACAAGGGGTGGCTGGAAAATATGATGAATATTTAAATTAAAAAATCTATTGTGTAAAAGACACATTGTCATTAATCCTTCTAAAAATGCTGCCTCTCAACTTCAAACAAATTTATCCCGTCACTCTTGTAGCTTTCTAGAAGTCCTCTTTCATAAATGTCTTTACAAGGTATGATAAAATATATGGTGAATGCTGCTCCTGAATACCATCCAATAAAAGGTGAGCTTCTGTCCTTCTCTACTTTGTCCATTGTGCCTGGCATCTTTCTACATGTGGCTCTTCCTCTAACTCAGGATCACGAGGAAAGATAAATCCTTTGAACAGATTCAGGACATTGAAGTAGCCACAACAGTGTGGCTAAAGATACGCATAATCACTGCTAGAACTACCTCAGAAAGTTCCAAGAATGATGAAAAACAGGTATTGAAGCCAGGAGGAGTATTTTGAGGGTGATTAGTAGTGATGAATTTTTTACTGTATTTCTTTTTATTTTAAAGAGAAAAAATACTGAACCTCAAAACAAGATGATAGAAATGAACAATGGTTATTGTGTAGCACATTATTATCTTGAAAGTAGTTGATCAGATTAATAAATACAAGCATGCAAAATGGATCGAACAGTATAAGGACTAACTGTTCCTTTTAATGAAATAATCGAAATTAATAGTCCAAGTAGCTATCGTGTGTATTTCCCTTCTTTTCTTCTTTTCCCCATTCCAGTTATTTCCATTTGAGCAGTTCTTTTCCCTTCCACAAGGTCTGTTGTGGCTTTTAGATCTTTCTTACTCTTTCAATTTCATATGCTAGGGAGGCAATATAATGTTTACATATGCGAGTCTGACTTCACTCATGAGTATGATGTTTTCAATTTTTTTCTGGAAAAATACTCAGAATGGGGATAACTGATGTGAATGGAACCTCTAATCTTTATTTTTTTTTTTTTTGAGGAATCTCCACATTGATTTTTCACAGTGGTTTCATCAGTTTACACACCCACCAACAGTAGAGAAGTGTTTCTTTTTTTTTTCATGTATTTATTTTCCATTTGTATTTCTTCATCTGAGAATTGTATATTCATCTCAGATGCCCATTTTTTTGATTAAGTCTTTGAATTGTGAGGGTCTGATTTTTTTAAATTCTTTTTGTTCTAATGGTCCTTTGTCTGAGGGATAGTTGACTAAAATTTTTTACCAATTTATGGGTTTTCTTTTTACTCTTGGTGATTTTGTATTGTCTGACTAGAATAAGAAACTGAAAGAGAAAATAAAATCCAAAAGCTACAGTAGATATTGTGAAAGGGAAAGAAATTGCTCAGAAAGGAAGAACTAGGACAGGGGAAAGAAGAAAAGAAAGAAGAGAAAATATACATATACACAGGAAAGCTGATACAATTATACTACTAATTTCTGTTGGTTTATTGAAAAATTTTAATGCTTAATTGTTTGATTAATTTTGCGTGCCGAGATCTAGTAATCTGAACAACTGCCTTGAAGATAAAATATGCAATATAATAACCATTATTAATTTCCTGCCATCCTATTTTAAAACTTTGTATTGTTTTTATTTTTTTTCCTATTTTTTTGTTCTCTTTAAATAAAATCCATTGAAACTGCCTCTCACTCTACAAGGAATGGCTATCATCAATAAATCAATCAATAACAAATGCTTGTGGAACTTTTCAGTAAAAGTAACCCTTCTCTACTGTTGGTAGGAGTGTAAATTGGTGTAACCAGTATGAAAATCAGTGTGGTGGTCCCTCAGAAATCCAAAACTAGAGTTTTCATTTGACCTACTTATTCCTCTTGTTGGTATTTTCCTGCAAGAGTTGAAAGCATCCATTGTATCATGGTGTTACACACATACCCATATTTATAGCAGCACAATTTGTAATAGCTGTCTTGGGGAAAGCCCAGATGCCCATCATCGGATGAATTGACAAAGACTGTGATTATTACATACAGTGCTATGCTCCTCAGCTGTAATGAAGGATACATTTGAGATATTTTTAGATGAATGAATATACCTTGAAACCATACTTTTAAGTGAAATAAATAAGACACATAAAATACATTAGCTTCTTGTGTGAAAAATGAAGTACAAATAAGAATGAAAATTGATGATAGATACTGAGAAGTAGGAAGAGAATGTTCAAATGGGAAGAACAAGGAGGAAGTGGGGAGTGAGAGAAGGAAAGGAGACAATAAAAAAGAATAGAAAGAAAAATGGAAAGGGCCGGCCAAATAGCTCAGTGGATTAATATGACTGCAAGCAGGCACAGGAGCCAGGGGTTTGATCCCCCAAATGGTGTGCCAGCCCTGGCCCTGGGGCATGCTGAAATGGCAGTTGAGACTGGGCATGGTGGTGCTCACCTGTAATCCCAACGTTTGGGAGGCTGTAAACAGGAGAATCACTACAAGTCCAATCTAGTAATGAGACCCTGAACACCCTGTGGACCCTTCCCTAAAATACAGAAAGAAAAGAAAAGAAAAGAAAGGTGGAAACAAATGTTTTGTAATGAAGAAGAAAGGTTAGAGGAGAGGAATGGGGAAAAAAGAAAAATCAAGATTTATTATGTACACATGTACATTCCCTATGAGTGTGATCTTTATATCAAACGTGTACCAGTATAATTAATTTTTAAAGAAATTTTAACATGAAAGAAGGAAGAGAATGCAAAAAGGACATTGTAATGAGTAGCTTAGTTAAGACTGTTGGTTGGGCTACTGGTGTTGGTTAGTTGAATCGTAGACTAAAAGTTGGTTAAGAAGAAAGAAATAGTCCAGCAGAAGCATGCGGGAACAAGATGGCCACTGTGAGGCATGTGCTGTAGGTAGGAGGACTGGCAGAAGAGGTGGATAGCAAAGTTCTTAATGCTGCTTTTATTCCTTTTGGAAACACCACAGATACTCAGATTCCTCTGAATTATGAAGCGGGATACAGTAACTATTGACAGCATGAAAGAATCTGAGCTCTTTGGATGGACAATTCATGTCAGTTGGGCCAAACCAATGAGAATTAAAAAGGGCTCTTCCAGACCAGTTTGGTCAGATGATGACTGGTTGAAGAAGTTTTCTGGGAAAACTATTGAGGAGAATAAAGAGGAAGAAGGGGCAGAAACTCCCAAGGTAGAAACCCAGAAGGGAGAGCCCCTTGCAAAAAAAGACCCTGTCATATCCTCAGGTGTATATGGACATCAAGACCAGGAACAAGCCAGCCGGCCATATCCAGATGCTTCTGCATCTGGCATTGTGCCCATGACAGCAGAGAATTTCCACTGCCTGTGCACCCATGAAAAGGGCTATGACTTCAAGGGAAGCAGCTTCCACTACATCATCCTCAGGTTCATGGTTCAAGTGCCAGGCTGGGAATTTCTTGAACCACAATGGCACTGGGGTAAGTCCATCTATGGGAAGAAGTTTGATGATGGAAACTTTATACTCAAGCACACAGGACCAGGTCTCCTTTCCCTGGCCAACTCTGGCCCAAACACAATGGCTCCCAGTTCTTCCTGACTTGTGACAAGATAGACTGGCTGGATGGCAAGCAGGTAGTGTTTAGGGAGGTCACCAAAGACTTGGATGTCTTGAGGCAGATTGAGGTCTGCTAGCACAGCAAGTACGGGAAGCCAAAGTAGGAGGTGATCATCACTGACTGCAGGGAGTACTGTGAGGTGGAGCTACTGGCTCCCCCTCTGCTCCCCATGTGTCCTGTAGGATGCAGATGGCACTGTGTCCAAGAGCCTCCTCAGGGCCAGCTTGGAGCAGCTCCTCTGGAGCACAGCCTGGACTTGCTCAGTGCTCTTGCCAGGTACAGTATGTGCCGTGGTGATGCCCTCCCCACCATGGATAGCCTAGTGTGTCCACTGGCTTTCCCGGGTATGGCTACCAGACCTGCCCTGGCCCATCTGAGTCGCCTGGATACTCTGCTAAAATAAATCCTGATTCTTTTTTTTTTTTTTTTTTTTTTTTTTTTTTTTT
>NW_004524637.1:5891884-5895758 GCF_000260255.1 Octodon degus
GACCAGGGCTAGGACTGGGTCTGGGGGTTCCCGGAAGGCGGCCGAAATTCCTACTGAGCGGGCGGGGTGGGGAGGTAAGGCAGAGTGGTGGGGGGCGGCCCAAGGGGCTGGGAGAGGGTCCGACCCACGCTGCACCTGGGCTGGGACTGGTCCTGCCGGCGCCAATCCTGATTCTTATTACTGCCTCCAGAGAGTTCCTAGGAGCTGTCAAATTGCATCTGTGGCTAAGTTGTACCCTGGAGACGGGCTAGCAAATAGGTAGGGCACTTCCTTCCCCACAGCTTCTTCCTCTCCCATGGGCAGGAACCTTTAGGTGGCAGTGATACATCTTCATGCCAGATGTCTTGTGAGATGATGTAGGGGCAATGGAAATCAAAGATAGTACAGACATTTCTGTTTTCTGCTTCCTTGTCCCTGGTAAGATAGCCACGGCCAGTCTTGTAGCCAGTGAATATACTGATTAGCCTCAGTGGTCCATTGACTTTATTTTTTAAGGGTTTTTTCAATGACATTTTGTAGCTCAAAAGTGCCAGATACTATGTATGTTAGGAGATGGATTAGCAAAATACATGCCCTAATCCAGCCACTACCTATTTTTGTCAATACATTTTTTATTGGAACACAGCCACCTCCATTTATTTATATATTGTCTATGGCTGTGTCCTTGCTATAGCAGCAGAGCCAAATAGTTAGTGACAGATACTGGATGGTCCCTGTATTTATCAAAGTTCTCCAAAGAAATAGAACCAATAAGATATGGACAAAACTGGTCTTACAATTCAAGTCCCAAGTCAGTCTAGAAGCAGAATCCTGATAAACTGTCTTTCTCCTTACGATTTTCAACTGAGTGGCTGAGGCCTGCTCACCTTATGCATAGTGATCTGGCTTATTCCACTGATTTAAATATATTAATCCATCTAAAAAATATCTTGATATGGTATCAGCTGGACTAGGCAAGTTGATCGTGGAAAGCTTTCTCTACATAGAGGTCAGTAGGCATTTGAAGCTGGGGCCCATAGCATTGAGCCCACGGTTTGTACAAGAACCAGGATAGGCTCTGTCCAAAGAGCTCAGCACATCGATACCATTGGAGGCATAGGCAGACTGGGATCCCAGGACTAGGACTGCAGTTGCTGGCGCTGCCAGAGGAGAGGTAGCGGCTTCCAGACTGCTGCATGTGGACAGCCTGATGGCAGTTCTCTGAGGAGGGAGCTTAGACAGATGACTTGGCGAAAATGGAATCTCACAACATAGCTCAGGTCATGAGAAACTGAAGAGCCACGTTTTCAAAAACTTAAGAGGGGCCGGGGAGATGGCTCAGTGGAATCAGCGCTTTCCTGGCAAGCGCAAGGGCCTGAGTTCAATCCCTGGTTCTGCAAAAAAAAAAAAAAAACAAAAACAAAAAACAAAACTTAAGAAATTTTCACTGTATAATAAAGTGAAAAAGATCACAAAGCAACTTACATAGTACAATATGACATTTTTAAATTTTATTTATTTATTTATTTTTTGGTGGAACCGGGGATTGAACTCAGTCCCTTGTGCTTGCCAGGGAAGTGCTTATTCCATTGAGCCATCTCCCCGGCCCCAATTATATGTAAACAGATACAGATGTATTTTAAGAAAAAAACCTAGAAATAAAGTGACCAAAATATTAATGGTATATTTATCTGAGTCATAGGACTATGCTGATTTGAATTTATTTTATTTTTGTATTGTTTACATTCCTCCAAAACTGCATAGTTTTTAATAAATGAAAAAACTTCTTTAAAAAAAGAATAAAGACTAGGAAAGTAGTTCACATAAACCAAGTGAAGAGAACATTTTAAGTATGAGGAAGTACGTTAGATGAGACCTCAAGGAAAGCAAAACCTGATTCCATTGAAGCAGCGGACTAGGGATTATTTCTCAATGGCAATAAAGAACATAAGCCAAATTTCATAGAATATCACTGGGAAAATAACTGCTGTGATTATGTAGTTAGGAAAGTTTTGAAGTGGAAGCCTGCAAAGGAATCCTGAAGGGAGAATAGCCCTTTTACTAACAGAGGCTCACACAGCCCAGAAGGCAGGAACGCCCAGGGTTTGGGTAATGTGTCCTCAGAAGCAGGTAGGAGTGTTCTTATGCAACTTGCACTTGATGTTTTCAGGCATTAAAGGGTTACGGACAGGGATGGTGTAAGGTCCAGCAGCGGTATGGGTTTAGGAAACGCGGAAGTAAAGACTGCAGAGCTGGGTAGATGACAACAGCATAAGAGAAGCATGACTCAGGTTCCAGTAAGGCAAATGAAAGGTTCCAGAGATGCTTTTGGAAACAAATTAAAATGAAACAGTTTTTTGAACAACCAACAGGGAGAGAAGCAGAAGAGACTACTCAAAGGAGTTAATGATTTGAAGTAGCTTGAAGAGAACTTTTTGTCTACTGTTGATAAATGTATATGCTCTTCACCTCATTCTGTAAAATGTCTAGAAATATTCCACATTTTGATTGGAGAAAAGAATGTATATTTAATGAGGCAACATTTTATAATTCCTTGTTGATATCTGCACGCTTTGGAAGACTTCTCTTGAAGGGATTGACATCTTCACAAAGAAGGAAGAGGAGCTGTCAGGCAGGAGCACTCTATCTGAGCCTCCAGGGTCAGCATGGGTGAGGGTTGATCAGCCTGAACAGGTTAACAGAATTTATGGGGACTTCTAGCATCCTGGGCCAGACAGTGGATGCTAGAGAATAGCATACATTTACTTCTGGCTGGTGTGCACTGTGGCTTTCAGTACAGACTTCAGTGCTTGGGAGAGACTTGTAATCAGCCACCAAATGTGAAGATTAAAGAGGTCTTTATGAATGTTTTGTGCATCTTAGAACTGGCGGGTTATTTCCTTGGAGAAACCTGAGTTACTGGAAGATGTATGTTTAGCAGAAACCTGGGGATAGACTAAACTCTGGTAGTTTAGTCTAAAATAAATACGAAGGTGACACAGGAGTGTGAGATTGCCCACTATGATTGTTTTAGGTACTGGCAAAATGTAGTTATAAAGATAACTGTCAGAATGTTGTGGGATTTTTCCCTCTGTGTAACAAAAAGCAGTTCTCTCAGTATCTATGATTGTTACTGAGGTTTTAGAAAAAGATTATTTGATTTTAGTCTTGCAGAGTGAACTTTTTAATGGCTTTTTTTAAAGGCTCACATTTCAAGGACTGGTTTTAATACGTCTTGTGTAAAATAATAAAACCCTGAAACCAAAATCTTTAAGCCATGACTAGATGTACAGCAGACTGTAAATATGTTTTGGTCAAATCAAGTTTTATTCCCAGGGAAGCTGCTCATATTTGAAACATACTGTGGGAATTCCCCAACTGAGATCTCTTTTCCATCTAAAGAGATGCACAAAGTTGGACAGAGGTTGACTTGGCTGCTTAACATAACGCAAGTCGCTGGTGACATAAAGGCTTCACGTTAAGCAGTAGGATGTACATAACTGTAGAAGTGGAAGATTGAAGAAGCAGTAGGTAAATTACATTGGAGTTGTTGCAGATTTTTCAGGTGTGATTTATGAAGCTTGCAGTTTAGACAGATATTTATGGACTAGATTATGAGAATTCAGTGCATAATTTTCAATGTTTTTAATAGTTATATAGGGCCAGCTAGATAGCTCAGCAGATTAAAGCACCTGCAAGCAGGGGCGGGGGCTGAGAGTTTGATCCCAGAGCCAGCCATGCCATCCCTGCCCCTGGGGCATGCTGAGATAGCAGTTGAGACTGGGTGTGGTGGGGTGTGCCTGTAATCCCAGCTCTTGGGAGGCTGTTTGGTGGATCACTATGAGTCCGATGTAGTAGTGAGACCCTGAACACCATGTAGACCCTTCCATATATA
>NW_004524637.1:5895858-5897910 GCF_000260255.1 Octodon degus
CAAAATATTCTAAAAGAGTCCAGTAGCCCATAATAGTATTGGGTCTTCCGCTTGACTGGCAATGTCAGAAATTGTTGACCTGAGTCCCCTACAGCGCAACATAACAACATGGCTTTACTTCTTATATTTCATTTTTATACTTTTCTGCTGCACGGTTTAAGACCAAGGTAAAGCAGGACCTATGCAACAAGAGTTGTAGCTTTTCGGTCTGATAAGGTCAGTGAAATCCCTTCAGGATTTATTCTGAGATCCTGTACCTCATATTGTAGAACCTTTGTCAGTGTCAGCCATGTGGATGAGTAACGGCCATTGCTTGGCCAATGTGCTCTCTGTGAAGGTTGAGAGAATTTTTTCTCTCAATGTGATTCTCCTTAGGCAGGCTCTACATCTTTGATCACTTTCCTCTTTGGCCCCATAATCTCCTTGATTAGAAAATTTGGGACACTACTGAGTTCCATAACGGTACAGTACAAGTTCTCCTAAGTCCTGAGTCTTAATTGAGCTTAGAAGGCTAGGACCAAAATGTTGGCTTTCCTTGCAGCCCTCCTTTTTCTCTAATGTTGGTCTGCAAACTTAGGTTGTTAACCATCCAGAAGACAATCTTATTGTTATTACCATACAACTTAGGCTGTTAAGCTTAACCTCACTATCTGTCTGCATATCAAACATCTTAGGCATAATATGGAACAGGTATTTTTCATCAAGTATTGATATGTTGAACTTTAAGTGCCTGCAGAATATAATAAAAAACATTTAAAAATTAGAATATATTTTAAAAATAGGCATAAAAAATTATATACTTCTTACGTTTACACATAAGTCCAAAAATCTCACCATATACAACCTTGAAGGAGGACAGTCCCACAATAGTCCTTTTCCTGTCTCTTGCTTTCATTCACCACCCCCTACTTTTTGAACAACCATCTACCTGAGAGACATCATAGCAGCAATTGGCATTCATGACCAGCAGCCCATATTCAGAAGACCAAAATGACAGGTTTTCCAAGCATGAAACTACTATTACAAATTACCATCTGCAGTGCAATAGCTTAGTTCACAGGTATCAGTATATATAGTTAGTCAGGGTGAGAATCTTTCCAATTAACTGCTAGATTCAAAAAACTGGAGATTCTCAGGATCATTGCCTTGCCCATCTTCTACATATAACTGTATGACTTGACTTATTCATATTTCCTAGCTCTTCTTCTTTCCCTCTCTTGATTAGTTAGTCCTTGATATCCTTCCTTCCTTTTACTTGTATTATACTTTGTGTTTGTATTTCTTCTTTTGAGTGCTTATACTAGGGAGACTATACGATATTTACACATGTGTGTCTGGTTTATTTCACTAATGAGTATATCTCCAAGTGGCATCCACTTCAATATCAAGACGTTGAATTTATCATTCTTTATAGCTGAGTAATACTGTATTGTGTGAAAATACCACATCTTTTTCAACCATTCCTCAGGTGATGGGCATCTTGGTTGTTTGCAAGATTAGGCTATCACAAATTATGCTGCTATAAACATAGGCACACATATATCCCTATGATATGATGGTTTCAGATCCTCTGGGAAAATTCCCAGTAGAGGAATAGCTGGTTTAAATGGGATTTCCACTCCAACTTTTCTAAGGAGTCTCCAAACTGATTTCCATAACAGTTGCACTAGTCTCCATTCCCACCAGCAGTGGAGTAGGGTTCTTTTTTCCCCATAGCCTCTCCAACATTTGTTGTTGGGTGATTTCTTTATGATAGCCATTCTTTCTGGAGTGAGATGATATCTCAATGTGGTTTTAATTTGCATTTCGTGGATGGCTAGTTATGTGGAGCATTTTTTCATATATTTTTTTGCTTCTTTAATTTCTTCCTCTGAGAAGTGTGTGTTCATCTCGGATGCCCATTTCTGGATTGGGTCTTTAAATTTTGGGATCCTAGTGTTTTTTAGTTCTTTACAAATTCTAGAGAGCAGACCTTTGTCTGAGTACTTATTTGTCATGATTTTTTCCAAATTTGTGGGTTGCCTTTTCACTTTGTTGGTAATTTCTTTTGAC
>NW_004524637.1:5898501-5913793 GCF_000260255.1 Octodon degus
ATACAGGCAGTCTTATAGCCAAAATAATCAGTAAGAACTTACATCTATCATATTTATCGCGCATAACTCTCAAGTCTGAAATACGAGAAAATGTCACTGACCTTCAGGAATTTATGGTCCAGTTGTAAGGAGCAAGACACACTGAAGAGCGTTACATATAAAGTAATGCATATAATGAGTGTGGTCTTGTAACTGTTATCCATTGTTATTCTGTTGATTGATTCATTAACCAGCAATAACACTTCAATTTTGGGATGACTGCAGGTGAACAAGACAAAGGTAATACAATTTAGAATTCCATGGTGGAGTTAGACAGTGATAATGTATTTAGTAGAAGGTGTCACTACACAGCTTGGATTCATAGTGATCCTCCTGTTTTCAGCCTCTCCAGCTCTGGGATTACAGGTATGCATCACCATGCCTGGTCAGTGAGCCTCACCCTAAGGAGGCAGAGCTCTGACTCCTCTGCAGGGCTCTGAGGTAAGTGTGCTAAGTGAGCCAGAAGAGCCCCAGTGTGATTAGAGAGAAGGAGGCATAGTAGGTTGAGGTGGGCAGGCCATGGCCTGTGTGGAGCTTGTCCTAGTAGGGTGGGCCTTTGGTCATTGGGAACCTGTTGGTGAGCACTAGCTCAAAGTTTTCCAAGTCCTGCTCTAGCTGCTGTGTGGAATGGCTTGTCAGTGGGCATCTAAGGCTGTGGTTCATTAGTGATGCAGTAGTGCTGTGGACTGAAGGAGAGTGGCAGCCAGCATCATTGAGACTCTGCTTTCTCAAAACACAAAATAAGTGACAAAATGATCCTGCATAGGGAACAGCTAGAAGTGAACTTTGAAAGATTCAACAGATTACCATGATGGGAAAGAAAAGAAATAAGACCAACACTTCATGAGAGTCATGGCAGAGAATGAGATGGCATAGATGGGGCATGCCCACTTCTGTGCTCCTCAAAGAATAGCATGGTGGAAATAAATTAACGTAACGTGGGTCTCCCTTTGGAACCATCTAAGAATTTTGTCATAAGCTCATGCTTAGATGTTCCAATGTGCTTGATATGAGATGTGGGTTTGGATTGGGGTTTGTAAAAAATCTAAAGCTACTCTAATGAGCAGAAAAAGTAAGATCTTCAGTAAAAGCACTTATTGCTTAGAAATTTTGAGTTCAGCAGGAAAGTAGCAAAACAGACTGAGGGCATACCTTGAGTAGTAGAGGAAAACAGTGCTTTGGGGATGCCCTCAGTTATCTCTACCTTTTTAATTCATTGTGTGGAATACCAGCAGTGTAGATAACGGAAAATAAAAGAATCCTCTCCCCTCAAAGTATTTAAAATAAAAATTCCTGGAACTCCCCCACACCTTGAAACACTAAGCATCTCTGTCTAGGAATACTTAATTTTAGTATGGTTCCCTTTATGACATAAATTAGACAAACACTGGACTGTGTAAAAACCTCATTGCTTTTTTTTTTCAGAACTGGGGATTGAACTCAAACCCTTGTGCTTGCCAGGGAAACACTTATTCTACTGAGCCATCTCCCAAGCCCTGCATTCATTTTCTAAGTAGAAAAGGTGGAGTAATGTTATAGCTGTGTCTAGGTGCCCTCCCCTAAGCCTCCTGCACCCATGGGTGGGGCTTTGTCAGAGGTGACTGAATCTAGAGTGTGATTGATTAGTAGTGCAATGCTAGGATTAAAGGAACAAGAAGTAAAGGAGCTAGGATTACAGGTGGGTGATTACTAAATCAGTGCAGATTGCTGTGGTGCTGCTCTAGTCTCTATGACTTAGACACAACATGAGGGACAGAAAGAGGCTTGTCTTCTCCCTTGTGGTCTTTGCTGCCTTCTGCCTACCATAAACTGTTCTCCTCTGTGAGGCCACTGTCCTTGGAGCTAGCAGATTAGGGACTGAAACTTCCACAGACTGAACTAAATAAACATTTTCTTCTTTACCTTGTGGGTGTTGGGTACTTAATCTCAGCAAGGAGAAAAAAAACATAACACAGGTGCATTGGTAAGAAGGATGGTGTGCCCAGGTAACCTAGCTTGGGAGGTTCGAGCAATCATTAACCTTTTAAAGATACAGCCAAGAATACAGATGAGAATAATTCAAATCCTATAGAGCCTAGGCCAAAGTGAGCTTGGATGCATAATAGGATACAGAGTCAGACCAGTTCTCTTGGAAGGAGGCTTGGTCCGGGAGAGGGTTGGTGCTCAGAGGAAGGTAAGGGTTAGTCTATGGAGAAAGCTGTAGGACTTGGGACTCACGAGAAGAGAGGTGAACACAGACTTTGATGCACTATTTTTATAGTTTATGTGGGTTCCTCAGAATGTTGCTGTGTCTTCACCCACACTTGTGAATACAAGGTAAGCCGGTGCTTTCAGTGGTTCACTGTGTCATGGGCTGTATCTTTATGATTTTGATGTTACACTTTAGGGTCGTGGTACTGGAAGCACAGTGTCTGCCTTGTCGGACCTAACTGTCCTGTTTGTTAGGAAACAGAATTAGGGCTCTCATCTGTACTGAACATCTTTGTGGATTCCAGAGAGAGCTGGTCCTTGTCAGCCCTTGGTTTTGCTCTATATCTTTTTTTTTCCTTCAGAGCAACTATTTTATTCATTTAGTCAGCACTTCTCTTCAGTGTTGGTACAAATAGGGTGGAGAGCATGGAGATGTGAGACCGGATCTGGTCACGTAGGCTCATGGGAGCAGAGTTAAATATACCAAGTGAGACTTTATGGTCTGGAGAAAGACATTAGTGCTCAGAGGAAAGAGGGAGCATGCTTATTTTGTCTTACAGAGCAGAAATTTTAGGAGTCTTTTTGGAAGATTGCTGATCTTAAAGTCTGAACAGGATTTGGAGAGCTGTGGGTACTAGAGTATTTCAGGCAAGTACAGAAAATGTACAGATACAGCAGTCTACTGAAAGATAGCCTGATTTGACTTTGCATACAGCATATGAAGGAATATTCTGGAAAAGAAGAAAAAAATTATGGTGAAGCCTATTAAGAGGTAGAATAGCCAGTGCGTAATGTGCTTTATTAAGTCCGCAGTGAAGAGTCTGGAAATTTTCTAGTAGGAAAATAGAAGGGAAGCTTAAATTTATTGAGACTGTGCTACACCTTGGCTGGGCACTATGCTTTCCATAGTTATTCCAAAAGATGACAGATAAGGGTTATTTAGGCAGAGCAGTTGGATGGGAAACAGAAATATTACTCTCAGAGCCCAGGCCTTTTTAAATGGAATTACTTTGGCATAGAATGTTTTAATATAAAATGTTTTATATTAATAATCATTAATTAATATAAAATGTTTTGATTTGTTGAGTAAATATCCTTGAGCTCTTACTTAATTTTACCTGCTGTGGAATATGGCAGTAAGCAAGGCTTCCAGGTCTCCCTTGGAGCACACATTCTGAGGGCAAGGACGAAATACAGTGGTGGGAAGTAATCAGGCCATGGTTGAGTGTTCCTTGGAAATGTAGAGTGATGTGGAGGATTGACCCAGCTGCTTCTTTAAGTGGGTGGCCAGGGAGTGCCTCTGTCTAGAAGTAACACTTAAAGAGATGCTTGAATGACAACAGAATTCAGTCTTGAGAGGGATGGGTCTGAGGGTGGAGAAGTGTTCTGTGCAAAGAGAATGTTTAACACAAAGGAGAAGTCTACAATGGCAACAAGCTTAGGGACTTCAAGAATAAAGATTGAGGCAGGACCACTAGTGTTTTTTAGTAAATGGAAGTCAGGGATGAAGTTGATAACCAAATTTCAAACCTTAGAACGTAAAGAGTGCAACAGTGTTTTCAGGAAATTGTTTGAAGTCCACACAAAGGCAGTGCTCTGTTCTGGACATAGGAAGGTTCAGAGTCTGAGGTCTTTGATGTTGAGATAACAACCAACAGGGTGAGCAGGGATTTAAGGCTGGGGTGTAGTTCTGTTGTGGAGCACATGCCTAGCATGTGTGCAGTTCCAGGTTCAGTATCTAGTACTGAAAATAATTATTTATAATTAATTAAAGAGATAAAGGAGAGAGGAAGACTTGGAGATGAGAAATGGAACCATGATAAGGATAAGAAAGGAAAAAGGTTGTAAAGGGATAGAAAACGATCAAAATATTTGATATGCATATACCAGTTTCTCAGAATGAATATCACTGTTTTCTGTTACTATCATATACACACACGTGCACATATAAGAGAAGGGGAATGGGGGGCAGAGAGAAAAATAGATTGATCCATCTCCTGGTTTGAGCTTGTACATAGGTTGGGATTAGTCTATAGATTTGAAAGCCAGTGGCCAAAGGGAATTCTTTGAAGCTGTTAGAAAGGTGGATACAACCAATAGCACTGAAGGAGGGGTATAGTTAAGACCTAAAATATCCCCAATTCCTGTGTGTTTGGAGGATGACTGGATCATGGAGGCTTTGAACTTACTAGCAGATTCATCTGTCCATGAGCCCCGGAGCCTGACTTAGTCTTCAGTAGTGGGCCAGGTAGGAGGCGTGAGGCTCTGAGTGTGTGACCTAGGAAAGTTGCTTCTTGTGCACAGTGCTTCCACAGGAGGAGATAGCTGTGGTGCAGTGGTAAGGATGGCTCCTGCAGGAAGCTAGGGAATGGCCTGGGAGAGAGGGAGGCAACTGGGAGGTCCAGAGTCTGAGCACCCCAAAACAGGAAGGGTGGTGTTCTCCGTATTTTAGGACAGAGTTGGCCAATTTTCTTTCATGAAACGAATGCAGTGAGGATGATCCAGCCATGACAAATCATTCCACTCACTTTAATTTTTATATATTTAATATTGCTTCTTTTGGTGCAACCCAAGTTAAAATGGTAATCCACATTGCTAGAGTGGGATTAAACTCAGTTCATTCCTTTTCTTCACTAACATTCTCAGTCATGCTTGCAAGATGCTAAAATGCTTCCTTCAAGAGACAGAAGTCAAACATTTGCTTTCAAAGGAAATGCTGTCATTTCAAAGATGAATCACACTTTAAAATACCATTTTCAATTTGACCACCAGGTGGCATAAACATTATTTTTACAGTTTTCATCACATCAGTTCATGTCAGTATTATTACGAGGAAATCATAGTTGATATATGTTGACATTGGAGAAAATCTAAGTGTTTCTTTGGGCTCACCATGTATATCTACAGCTGTAGTTTTGGACACATATTCAGATCACCAGATAGCCCAATGGGAAGGCTGACATCAGACAATGAAATACCCATATTCATAAGCTGCCTTCCAGAGTCTACCCTTTTCAGTAGGAAGTCCTAGTCCTTCCAGAACCAGTTAATAATAAAATAATTGAGGCACATATGAGGATGAAACAGGCTGGGGCAGTGTGTTGTGGTTTGGGTTTTTTCCTTTTTCTCAGGCTGGGAGAGCAGAGACAATTCACGAGAATTTGAAACAGGTCTTGAAAAGTAAGTGCAATCCTGGGTGAGAGCATCAAAGTACAGCAGCCAGGGGTAACAACTAGTGCCTGTTGTGGGGAGTAGTAGGGTGGGTTTCAGTGAGCTCTAAGCATTTTAGTCTTTCTTTCACAGCAGTAGGGTAATGATGAGAATAAGGCTGTAGGCTGTACACTCAGAACTTTTGTGCTTTCACAGAACTGTGGAGGACCCTGGTCTGTAAGTAAGGGAACCCTGGGGAGGACTTCGCAACAGAGGTGCTATGCTCCAGGAGTATTTCAGCACGTGCATCAGAGAGGAGGAGAGAGCTACAGGCAGGCAGGCCGGCCAGTGAGGGGAGCATATTGAATTAATTGCTTCAAGATTGGATGATGGTGTGAACTGAAGGAGTGTTATGGTTTGTGTCTAGTTGACCCCCCAAAGCCTCATGCAGTCATGGGGTGGACTTCCAGAGTTGGTGTTTAACTCATGATCCACTGGGATTATGGGTGTGAATACTACACTCAGCTTGTGGCGGAGAGCCTGAATGCAACTTAAGGAGACAGACTTGCTCTCTGTAGCCATTGTTGCTGCTATACCTCCCTTTGCTGTCTGCTCTTTGCTATCACCATGAAAGGTTGCTCTCTGCCATGTGCTGCTCTGCCTTAGAGCCACTTGAGTGTGGACTGAAGCTTCCAGTAACTGTGAGCTAAATACACCTTTCCTTCCTTAATTTTGACTGTTGGGTATTTGTCCCAGCAGTGAGAGAAGAGTAACTGAGACAAGGGGAAGGTACTGGGGAAAGACAGATTCAAATTTGTGATGGTTATTTTATGTGTCTTTTTTTTTAATGTGTCAGTTTTATAGAGCAGTGAGGCACTTAGAAATTTGGCCAAATGTCATTCTGTGTGCTGAGTTCTGTGTGCTGAGGCTTTGGACGAGACTCCATTGGTGGGTAGGCTGAACAAATCGGATTGGGTACACTCAGAACTCCCTGATGCCAGTTGACCTCCATCAATTAGAACCTGGAATAGAGCAGAACAGCTATGTTTCCTTCAAGTGAGGGGGCCACCTCTTCTTTCCCACCGACCTGACAGTGGAGCATGGGTCCTTTCCTGCGCTGAGAGTCCATAATTGTGCTTGTGCCCCCCACCCCACCCACATGTACACAAACTCACTGGGGATGCAGTGTGTGTGTTTTGCTTCTCTGAAGAAACCCAGTCCATGTGCAGAAGGTTGGGTCAGTGTAACATGGGATTTCACTGTACATGGAGGGTAGCAGGGAAGAACCAGCCCAGGATGATCCGTCACCTTTGGTCTAGTAGCAGGAGATCAATAATGATGTTTTTTTTTTTTTTGGTGGCACTGGGGATAGAACTCAGGCTTTTGCGCTTGCCAGGCAAGCGCTTTTTCTACTGAGCTATCTCCCCGGCCTCTGAGATCAATACTGATGAAACAGTGGACTCCGTATAAACCAAGCTTTTGGCTTCATGAAAGCCAGAGTATGAAGTCACAAACCAAAAGAAGGCAATTAGGTGAGTTTTTACTGGAGATAAGTTTCCTCTGGTAGGTGAATCTGAAGAGTGAAGTATCCACTGGACCACCAGTGCAGAGCTTTTAATGGGTAAACAGAACTCTGGAATTTCCAGCTACTTAGTGGTGACCTGCCATGGGTGGCTCTGTGAATTTGAAATGACCAGGTAGAACTCAGGTGCTATTTCCCAGTGTCTCTGAGTGGTTTAAAAGAAACTGGGAGTTTAGGGAAAAAATTGCTTATTTTGGATTTAAATTCCTCAAAACTCAGAAGCTTAGTCAAAAAGGGTTACAACTCCCTTTAGTAGGAGTGGATCTGTTCTCTGTGCTGCCTGAAGTTTTCCTTGGTCCAGATTCCCAGTTAAGTACCTGTTCATGTTTAAGTTTTAGCAGCCTGGCTGATACCCAGCTTTCTTTCATGCCCTTTCCCTAGCTTGTTGCCTTCTTCATGGCTAACTAAATAAACTTTTTTTTACAATGATGTCACCTGAAATAGGTAATACATAGGCCAGATATAAATTGTGTATGCAGTGCACAAAAGTGATTTTTTTCAGTTTCATGACGTTCATGGGTCTTGTAGGAAATACAGAAAGATTCCCTTTAAGCATTTGGATCTGTAGATTTAGTATTATTGAGGAGGGAATGTAGAAATAAGTGAGAAAAGGCAACACGAATTAAGAGAGTTAAGGTGGTTATAAAGGTTCTTGAGGACAGTTTGAAATACATTCATTCTTGACCAAGGGGTAGGCATTCCTGGGGAAGGATGTGGAACAGAAGGGTACCAGCTCTATTTTGTAGAATATATTTGAGATTCACTATGAAATAGTAAATGGATTTAAGATGAAATTAAATCTGTTGGGAACAACCCGCTTGGGCCCCCTTTCTGTCCCTCTCTTGTACAGGATCTTTCTTTCCCTCAGTAAATATATTCTACTCATAACCTCCAAAAAAATAATAATAAAATAAAAAATAAAATCTGTAAGAAAATAAAAGGGGTAAGGGTTTATAAAAATGGAATAGAAGGTCCATACTATCCAAAGGTATGTCTCTTATAGACAGAATCTGTAAGTTTTTATATAGCTTTTAATTAATATATAATTCAGCATACTTCTGCACATAATTTCATACTTTAATAAAGATTTCTAGTAAACAGGTAGGTCACATGCTCTCAGTTGAAAGATACTGCATCAATCACACAAAACTAATAAGTTGAAGAGATTCATTTTGCTCAACTTTAGTCTCTCTTGGAAAAATTAGAAATTACATAGGATCTGTAGTCACAGGTCTTTGTTCTTTCTTTTTTTTTTTTTACTTTGAGTGCAATGCTCTGTTAGCTACACTTTGAGATTTGTATTGAAAACGTACATCTAATCAAGTATATAGATTCTTAATGTAACTATGAAATAATCACTTTAAATGGGTATGTTTCTGTATATTTTCATGTTATAACTCTACCAAGGATGAACATTTTAAAGTCTTATCTTTATGAATGAATATATCATTTATCAGTATTGTCAGATATAATCAGTAGTATCACTTAAAATGTTTAATCCTAAGAAATTGATTTTTTCTGTTTTTCATAATATGAGTCACACTTGCCTATCATTAGTTACAATATTATTATGTGGTCAGTGGTTTCCTGGGGCATAAATGAATGCAGTGTAAATTGTAGTTCATCAAAACTTTCAATCTTGAGGACAGATAGGAGAGGAAATTAGTGATCTAGTACAAGAGGTAGAAATAGCACACAAGAAACTATTTCTCTGCTAGTTCTGTTGTTTTCTGAAACATTTTAAGTTAACTCCTATAATAGTCATACTTTACATTTACTCTGCCTACTTACATATCTATTTAAGCTGATCTCTGTAATTTGTTTGTGTGATTGTTGTGGTTTTGTGTAAATTGCCAAAGAGTTGATCTGGGCTCAGGTCATGGTGGGATGAGAGGAGAGGATGTGTGAAAGCCAGCAGAAAGGTACAGATAATTGTACTGCTAATTTCTATTAGTTCAATGAAAGGAAAAGTTAGTGTTTGTATTATTTGACCAATTTTTCATGCCTGTGTCTTGTAATCTGAGCAACTACTTCAGCAATACCACTGTGCAATATAGTAATGAGTATTAATTTTTTATCTTGTTTTGAAGTTCTGTGATCATTTTTATTCTCTTTAAAAAAATAGAAGAAAATTAAAATCAGACCATTTCCCTTTCCTGTTTTACATCCTTTCATAACTCATTCCTACTCTTGATGACAGAAATACTTTTTTTGGTAGTGTTTGGTATCACTGTGCAGTTCATACTTGTAATGATCCTCCTGTCTCAGACTCCTCAGTACTGGGATTATAGGTGTGAACCACCACACCCAGTTTTGGTGGCTGGCACAGTAGCATGGCATGTGGAACTGAGCATGGAACCCAAGTCTGTGCTTGCCAGGGAAACATTTATGCTGAAGAGCTATCTCCCCAGCCCCCAGAAATACTTGTCATACTTCATAGATATGTGCTTTCAAATATTCAGTAATGACCTTTCAGTTGGTTTCAATTTTGTTTTCATATTTGTTATAATTTAAAAATATCTACCATACTTGAGCAAGATGTGGCAGGCATATGTGTAATCCCGGCATACTCTGAGGCAGGACAATCACAAGTCCGAGCCCAGCGTAGGCCACTTAGCAACTTAGTTGAAGCCCTGGGTCATAATAAGAAACAAACAAGGGTTGTGGTGAAGGTCCTGCTTTACATCTCTAGTACGACAAAAAAGCCAGCCACCTTTTTAGCTTTTATGTGTTTAGGATGGTGTGCCTATCAGGGCTTTCCTCCTCCTTACCACACATTTGAAGAACCAACATGTGGCAAAGATTAATTACCAATTCCAGAAAGGATGGAATTGAACTCTGTAGTTACCAGGTTTATCATTTGCTGTCTACACATAGAGACAGTGCAAATGTGTAATCTGTACATCAGGTATTTTTGAATGTGTGTGTGCTTTTGTATACATATGTGCACTTTCTCCAAAAGAGTATTCTTGTTCTTCAAGTTTGAAATTCACTGTACACATGGTAGGATACACTCTAAGGTATTTTTTTTTTAATTTTTATTTATTTGGGTGTGTGTGTGTGTGTGGCCAGCTCAGCCCACCAGGGGGCGGGGTTGGCTGGCATGTGGTGCTGGGGGATTGAGCCGCAGTCCCTGTGCTTTGCTAAGCTTGTTCTAAGTAGGTGCTTTAGACCACTGAGCCATCTCACCAGTCCCTCTAAGTTTCTTAATACATGCTATATGATTGGTTATTTTCTGGACTCTGACCTCTTGTGCTTTCTGTGAATGTGGCCTCCAGCCACATGGGACTCCTCCCAGACTTGCAGCTCTCTGTTTCCTTTTGTACCTCTCTGTTTCCTGTGCTCTCTCTTGCACTTACCCCTTCAGGCCTGGAGTTCTCCTGCCATTTACATTCCCTCACTCTAACTGAGCTTTTGTCTCTGCATTGTAAGTACATCCAGTATCACCTCTTTCCTCAGTTTTTATGGCACTTGTTAAATGTGTAGCAAATCTTTACATCCTCAACTTAGTATTTAAAGTAAGGAAAAAGCAGTGTTCTCTTTTAATGTGATGAAATTTAAACTATAGGAAAGATAATCCTTGTATTCCTTTCTGTTTCAGGAAAACTAACTTCCCAGGAACTTAAAAATCCTGAAAATGCGTTAACTCATACGGAAGATTCTGGGTATGATTTATCAAGTGAGTGGGAAACAGATCTTTCAGAGTTATCCCAGCACTTTGTGGAGAGCTACAGTTCCCCATCCCGTCTACCACTGCCTCTTGTGAAAAAGCTCCAGGCTACTCCAGAAAGTCCTCTGTCATCTCACATGAAATTTTTGCAACATCTGCTTACACTGAAGAATGTGACTGAATCAGGTAGTCTGGTGTTCACAGACTTGGCCTGTTCTGAAGAGGACTCTTCCATCGTCTCTGATTCTGTTTCTCAGATGCTTGACGGCCTGATCGTATTTTACCGTGACCGCAAACTTCCTTTTTCAAAGTTTTGGACAGAAGCTGTTGACACTTTAGCAAGACTCATCAATGACTGTAACTTCTCGAACCACATTTTGAAAACATGTTCTAAGAAGTTGGAAGAATTTGAAAATACCCTACTACAGGTTCTTATAGGAAGAAGCCATATAAACCGAGTGAGTAATAAAGCTCTCCTGTTAGTGAATGAGATGTTAGTAATTTAAGTGAATGTTCCATCTGGATAATCCTGCTATAGTCCGTTAGCCTCGTGGCTATTAATCATTACATCTCTGCCTTGGGCTTCAGATTGCTAAGATGTTGTTCTCTCCATTAGGGAACTCTGCTTCAAGTTTGTGCTTATGACTTTGAACTACTTTCTCTTATTTTTAATCCACATTCTTGGATTCTTTGCTTATGTTTTATGCTGTTTTTATTCAATTACTGTTGCTCAAGCCTCAGTACTTTTCAGAAAACTATTAACATTTAAGGTTTCCTGAAGTATGGCTTCTGTGAGTGCTGTGCTCCTGTAAAATGCCTGAGATAATCAATGTGAAGTGAGTGAGATTTATTTTGGCTCGTGTTTTCTGAGTTTTCAGTCAGTGGTCTCTTGGGATGCATTGCTTTGGGCCTGGGGTGAGGCAGATCATCATGGTAGGGAGTGTTGGTGGAGCAGAGCTTCTCCTGTTGTGGTGACCAGGAGCAAAGTGGGAGACAGGAAGGGATGAGTTAGCCATGTCCACATTAAGAGCACATTCCAAGTGACCCTAGGTCCTTCACTTGGCCTGTCAACACAGGTTCCAGTTCCTCCCTGCAGTGTCACAGGCTGGAAGCCAGTCCTGTATTACACAGTTTAGGGCACATGCCATTTCCAAGATGTAACATTTTCTACACAGCATAATCCTCTGTAGACCCTCTGTAAATGTAGATTAATTGAATAAATTTGCTGTGGAACACACCGTGTAAGGATTTCTTTTCTCTCTCTTTTTTAAAAAATTTTTTCCTTATTTGTGCAACATAACTTACGAAGTCTTACTCAAGGATTCTTTCTGAAGAAGAGGCATTTAGTTAATCTTAAGCAAGTTCATTGTTTGGCTCTTGAGACATAGTGGAGAGTTGTTTTTGTCATACTGTTTACTACCTTTTACAGTCTGATCTTTTGTTTCAAAATTGCAAATGGCCTTCACATTTTAGTTCATTACTGAAAACATCAAAGAAGAGCCCAAATGATCTAAAGCACTCACTGTAGTAAAATCACCAGATCTTGTTTCTTTGGAAACATCTTTGTGGTTTGTCCTCAATGCCGTAATTTAATGCAGTGTGGGTTTTATCTGAATTTTCAGAACCCTGATAAAATTTGATTCCACGAACTAATTTGTTTTATCTACGTTTGTTCTTTCTGTCTTAAGGTTTCATTTGATAATACTTTAAGACTTTTTTATTATGCTTTTGTCATTTAGGAATGATACTGTGTTAGTTTTCTCTTGTACTGAGACAAAATACCTGACACCCAGAGTTAAAGGAAGAAGTTTATTTAGCTCACAGTTTGTGGAGATTTCAGTCCCTAATCAGCTTGTTCCAAGGCAGAGTGGTACATGACAGAGGGCAGCAGTTCATGGCAGTGGAAAACAACAAAAGCAGCAAGCCAGCAAGAGAGAAGAAGCCTCTTTCTGCTCCAGTGTACTAGGATTAGGGTGAAGCCAGTCCAGCAGTCACCCACCCTTAATGCCAGCAACCTTAGTTGCATCATTGAACTGTGAATCAGTTCGAAGCTAGATTAATCCATCTCCATAAAACCCGCCCTCTGTGATCACATAAGGCTTTGGCTGGACAGACAGACACAAAACATAACAGGTACTGAATTTTGTGATTGTGACACCAGTTTTTTCCTGCTGGACTTTGTCAACTAGAAATTAAGTACTAGGTTTTCCATTGACACCATTAAGGTATGATTTGGGAGATTAAATTTCCAACATATGAGCCTTCAAGGACACAGACACATTGAAATTCTAGCAAATGTTGTACAATCTGTGACAATAAAGTTAGCAAATAATATTTCTTAATCGTTATAGTTCGCTCTTTCCTTTAAAATTATTTTAAATTGGTTCTGTGTGACTTGGAACCTTTCAGGTACTGGAGTTCATATACTTCAACATGGTCACTAGATGATACACATATTTTTTCCAGCTTGTCTTCCTCATATATGAGGTTCAGAGCTGGGCTTTTTTTTTTTTTGGTATATTTAGGGAGGGGTCTACAGGTTGTTCAGGGTTTCACTACTAGATCAGACTCATAGTGATACGCCTGTTTACATCCTCCCAAGAGCTGGGATTACAGGTGCACCACCACACCCAGTTGCCATCTTAGCGGGCCCGGGAGGCAGGGCTAGTACTGCAGGCCCGGGTATGGAACCCCAGCTGGGCATTTTTAAAGAGAATAAAATAATAGTAAAAAGTTAGAAACAGTGCAAAATTTCATTAAACAAATGATATAAATTCAACAGTGGTTGTTATATTTCTTACACCCATACATAAGTAGCCCTGAGAAGGAGAATTGCCGGAGTAGCTTGTGATGATGATACCGGTGAATCTCTGGGTTTTCATGCCATTTGTCACTGGTCCAGCTACTTCCGAGTAGTTGATGAACAGAAAACAAGAGACTAAATGACTGCTGGAGTGGTAATTGTGTTCAGAGGAAGTAGAATTATAAAATTGTTCTCCTCATTTACAGTAAGGGATGATGATTAATAAATGCATTTTAATGGTATTCTCTCTAGAGAGTTATTTTTTGTCCTGCCCAGCAAAAGCATTTCAACTAAATCAAAGTTTTGTCATTGTTGTCCTTATTTCCACCATATTAGCATCATTATCTGGGTATGTTTACAAATCTTGAGTCTTTATTGGCAAAATTGTCTAATATTTGCTATTTATGAATGCTTTTTAGACTTTTTTAGCTTTTCTCAAAAACAATCTTAAGAATATTCTGACATGATAATGCAATTCCTATTACTGCATTTTTATTGATCCTACTCTTGATACTTTAAAAACAAAATCATAATTTAGAAAAAATTCACTTTTAAGAAACTTCTATCCATAAATGGGAAGTGTTTGGTTAAATTGTATTGCTTAAAAACTAAGCCATTCTAATTGTTTCATTAAAGTGAACATTTGTTTGGACATTGTGATAGAAAAATTAATATTTTGTAATGGATTATACATTTTTATAATTCATATATAAATTTTATACATTTTACATATAATAAATTTTCAAAAAGTAGATAGTAGGTTCAGTAGTAAAATTATTCTGACTATAACTTAGTTTTCTGAAAAAATTATCAGTAACTGCTTAGTAACTTTCAAAATCTTTAGATTACCATTGTGAGTGGTAATTATTTTTGTTAGAGGCTATATGCGTTAAAGAGTGGAAAGTGGAAATAAAATGATCTGGAAATTGCTTTGATAATTCCCTAGGATTAACTTGGTGGAAATTATTTGTAAGTTTAAGAGGAAAATACGTTTGTGCTTTCTCAGATTTAGATAAATGCTTTTTCTTTTTGCCATTGTAGGTAGTTTTTATTTACTAAAAATAATTTAGCAATTGTTACCTCAAGTTTTTATCTTTTATTTTTTAAAAAGTAACTATGAATGTGGGACTGGAGAAATAATGTACAATGACTTTTTTAAAATGTGTGCTTGAAATCAAATGCCTTGCAGGGATCTGCACAGGCTCTCCACTGGGGTCCTGGGAAACAGTCCTCACTTAACTCGTTCTTCAGCTTGCTTCTACTTACCTGAGAAGTGTGGTGCCTTCACCACTAGCCAGAATTCACAGGGCCAGGAATGCTGAAGTTTTCCATCTTTAATGAGCTTTATTTGTCTGACATCTTAGCTTCTCTTATATTATTGACCTCCCAAGTAAATCTGGATTTCAAGTGTATTATTTCTGTAATATAAACATCATGAGTTATCTTAGCATTATACGGCTGGCTGGCTTTCTTTCTTTCTTACTACTGCTGTCTTTCTTTATAGGCTATCATATGATACTGTAGTACTATCACAAGGCTGTTTTACAATCATAATATGCACGATAATATTTAATTCTTTAATGATTATTTTTATCATTTTTCTCTGACAAGTGGAAATGATTATATTAAATTAAATGTAAAAAATATATATTTTATCATTGTGCTTTTGGGCAATTAAAGTATGTTGCTAAATTTTAGATATATAATACTATATTTAGTTATTTAGAAAACATTTTCCGGAGGGCCTGGCCTTATCTCAGTTGTTTAAATGGCTGCTTCCACAAAGCTGTCAGCCTCAGGTTGCTGTAGTTCGATCCCCACAACACACCAGCCAGCCAAACCACCCCTTAGGGCATTT